>NW_012122931.1:11749411-12084583 GCF_000951035.1 Colobus angolensis palliatus
AAAAAAAAAATACTGGCTGGGAGTGGTGGATCATGCCTGTAATACCAGCACTTTGGGAGGCCGAGGCAGGCATATCACAAGGTCAAGAGATCGAGACCATCCTGGCCAACATGGTGAAACCCTGTTTCTACTAAAAAAAAAAAAAAATTACCAAAATTAGCTGGGTGTGGTGGTGCGTGCCTGAAGTCCCAACTACTTGGGAGGCTGAGGCAGGAGAATTGCTGGAACCTGGGAGGCAGATGTTGCAGTGAAATGAGATTGCGCCATTGCACTCCAGTCTGGTGAAAGAGAGAATTTCCGTCTCAAAAATAAATAAGTAAGTAAATAAAAATAATAACATAGTTAATGAAACTTGTGGGTGATATACTGTTTTAATACATTAGGTGGACTGAAGACATTCCTATACTGCCTTTCACTTGAGGTGGAGTGGCAGCTAGCACCATGGGGTTGTGATATATGGGCATATGCCCATGGAACTATATTACCATGAAAACTTGTCCTTCATTGGTCAGCAGTCAGGGAAAAAAGCTAAAATATACAGTGTGGCTTAAAAGATCATGATAGAAGCCAGACTCAAAAGGCTACGTACTGTATTATTCCATTTCTATGATGTTCTGAAAAGAGAAATTATAGGAATAGGAAAGAGATCAGTGGTTGCCAGGGCTGAGATTTGGGGAGGCAAGGTTGACCACAAAGGAGCAACACAAGCAGGCTGGGTGCGGTGTGATGGAAGTGTTCTATACCTTGATTATCTGTGGTGGTTACACCAATGTGGGCGTTTGTCAAAAAAGTGACTTTTACTGCATGTTTAAAAGAAGTGAATTTTTAAAAGAGAGATGGTGGGAAGGACAGGTGGAAAACAGATGATCTCAGTGCTGTGTGCTAAGAGCCATGACACATTAATAGACACTCAGCAAGGGAAATTCTGTTGGATGGGGCACAAGCAAACATTTGGGGGTACTGGAAATGTTGTATAGATTCATTGCGGGTGGTGGTTACACGGCTGTATGCAGTTGCCAAAATTCATCTGTATGTACACATAGAATGGGTGGAGTTCATTTGATATAAACTATAATTCAAAGTTGATTTTTAAAAAAGAAAAAGGATCATGAACTTTGGAACCAGAGAAACCATACTTCAAATCTTGACTATTTCTTTACTTGCTTGGTGATCTTGAGCAAGTCACTTCATGTCTCTGAGCCTCAATTTCCTCATCTGTACTTTATAGCTGAAAATACCCATCTCACATAGTTGAGGAGAGGAATAGATACAATGCCTGATGGAGCTAAGGTACCAGATATTTTCATTTTCATCCTAAAAATGGCCCAGAGCACAGAACTGGTCTTTAAATTAACTGAAGCTGCCCTATTTTAGAGTGATAATAAAAGTGAAGTTCAAACATTTGTGAAAGGTAAAACTGTTAGCAACCATATGTTTGTTTAATAATAGCTCTTAGAATCTTATTGGCTTTGCTATCTTTTATATCACTATAGCATGCTAAATCTTCTAGGGTTAAGCCGTATTTAATTAGTTAACTAAGAATAATATACGCTGTTCCTTCAGTCAGGAAAGCACAAGGAATTACTTGTATTGTTAGCTTGGAAAGAGTCATTTATTGAGGAATGATTGAAAAAGTACTAGTGACATATTTATCATCCCCATCTTTTTTTTAATTTGCTTTCATTCTGTCTTTGAAATGAAATCTTTATCTTGGGTTAAGTGAATAAATATTAATTTTAGAAATCCCTGTTGGCCCAGCCCACTCTTTTGTGATTGACACAATCTTAAAAGTAATTGGAAAGAATATCTGTGTGCTTGTGGCACTCAACATTTTAAAATCATTCAAAATGTGGTTGAGAACCATTCTTTCTCCTAAGAGAGTGGACATCTACCTAACAGTCATAACAAAGCTACCTATTTTTGAGTCTCTGGTTTGTTTTGTGAACTGTGATAGGCACTTTGTGTTATTTTGCTTAATTTGTTCCATACCACCACCTTGTTAGGTAAACAGGAAGTGTTGCCCTTTTGTAGAGGAAAGTATCCTTGGTGAGATGAAGGAACATCTCTCGGGGGAGCCTGCTTGTCAGTGGGAGGACCGCACCTGCTGCTCTGGATGGTCCAGCTCCCCTCCTCTCCTGCCATGTCTCCCATGCTTCTGAAGGACACTGCTTCTGAAGGAAGCAGGCAACCCTCTGCCTAACAAGTTCAGGTCAATCTTCTATATGACAGGAGCTCCTTTGTTAGTTCTCTTCTCCCAGAGTCGAATCTGTTTTAAAAATTTTATTCAGTAAGTAAAAGAGCACTGATGGAGGCCCTCATTTTTGGAACTTCCTACTTCCTTGAGGACTTTCACCAGCCACATTGGTTTTAAAATTGTTGAGTTTATCTGGTTCCAGACTATCCTCCTTCTAAAGTGGTCTTTTTACAAAGACAAAACCCATCAGATCTGTCCACTGCTTAAAACCCTTCTTTGATTTCAGGAAAAGAGTTAAACTCCATGGTCAGGCATGTAAATTTCTTACAAGCTGGGCTCTTTGGACTACTGTAGTTTCATCTCTACTATTGCCAAAGATCCTTTCTCCACCCATCCCCACTCTCCAAAAGAAAAAAAAAATCACACAAAGAAACACCCTGCTCTACCCTTACTCTGGGATCCAGCCACCCCGAGCCATTTGTAATTTTTTGTTTCTTTGCGTCTGTAATTTTTGGTTTCCTCCAGACGGAATGTGCTTCTGTTTCATCCAGTTCCTCTTCCTCACTTTGCCTATACTGCAGTCTAGTGGAGATGCCCTTCCTCAGTGCTGCCACAGCCCTTTGCCCACATGTGTAGAAGCGTCATCAGGTAGCATCATGATCCATCATTTGCAGGTCTCTTCCCCAAGAGACTTAGAGTTCCTTGAGGACAGACAGCACCATGTCTTGTTCATTTATTTATTCTAGCTGTCTAGGACAGGGCTGGTATTACATCTATGCTTACTAAATGGTTGTATGAATGATCCAGCCTTGCAGATTTGGCCTGAAAATCTAACAGGGAAAAAATAGATTCTGAACCCCCGTTTATTCCCTCTCAACTAAGAGTGACCCTAGAAAAGGCTTTCTTCCTAAGCCTGCCAGGATTTATTGAGGCTGACTGTACCCACATTAAGGAAAGATCACTGAAAACCTTATTAGCTCACCACCCTTGCCCTGGAACTGAGATCCATGATAAGCATGGTGCAGGAGGAAGAGCATGAGGCTCTGGTGTGACCAGTTTGTTAAAGAGTACAAACTTCCGCTTCATCGAGAGAGCCTGTTTTGGAACTGGGTCATCACAGTTATTAAGCTCACTCACAGAAGTAGGAAGGCTGTTGTCTCTTCATTCTATTCTCCCTGACCAGTCCACCTCCCTAGCCCTTTGGCAAGACCACTTGGAAGTTGGTAGGCAGCGGGGAATCATACCTGTGGCTGTTTGTTTGTTTGTTTGTTTGTTTAAAGAAAGAAAAGGAGGGGGAATAGTTTTATTAAGAGTTAACAAAATAATATATGTAGACTAGAAAGTTTGGAGAATATAGGAAAACACAAAAATTAAAATGAAAAAATCATTTGTATATATTATAGAGCCTGCTTTTATATCTAAATATATTGTAAATGTTTTTCCATGTTAAGTATTCTTCTATAGTCTGATTTTAATGAATATATAATATTCCATCATTTTGATAGTTCATAATATATTGTAATCATTCTATTATTATACATTTAGGTTGCTTTCAACTATTTTCAATTATGAATAACAGTATTTAACAGGCAACTTTTTTTCTTAAATTTTAAGGCACTGCATGCTCAATACATAAACTGTAGAAGACATAGAAAAGAATGCAGAAGAAAAAGATTATCTACAATCCCATAATCGAGCAAAACCACTATTTATCTTTTCTTCTGGTCTTTCTAGGAGCATATATGATTGCATATGACACATAGTGGTGTATACCCCGTGTTTTGTCTTTTTTTTTTCTTTCCCCCCACCTCTTTTTCTTCTTCCTGCCCTCCTTTTCTTCCTCCCTCCCTCCCTCCCTTCTTCCCTCCTTTTCTTCCCTTCCTTCCTCCCTCCCTTCTTCCCTCCTTTTCTTCCCTTCCTCTCTCCCTCCCTTCCCCTTTTCGCTTTCCCTTTCCCTTTCCCTTTCCTTTTCCCTTTCCCTTTCCCTTTTCCTTTTCTTTTTTGGTATAGACTCTTGCTCTCTCACTCACGCTGGAGTACAGTGGCACAATCTTGGCTCACTGGAATCTCTACCTCTTGGACTCAAGCCATCCTCCCACCTCAGCCTCCTGAGCAGCCAAGGCATACAGGACTACAGTGACTACAGGCAGGCGCCACCACACCCAGCTAATTTTTGTATTTTTTGTGGAGACAGGGTTTCCCCATGTTGCCCAGGCTGGTCTTCTTGAACTCCTGGGCTCAAGTGACCCGCCTGCCTCGGCCTCTGAAAATGCTAGGTTTATAGGCATGAGCCACCACACCTGGCCATTCTTTTCAATCCATATTATTTTGTGGACATTTTCCCATATGATTAAAAATAATCTAAAATATAATTTTCTGTTGCCTGGATTTGCTATATTCTATCTAACCATTCTCTTAGCACATGTTTAGAGAAGTGTGTGTGTGTGTGCGCATGTGTGTGTTGTGCTATTGTAAGTAATAAAAGAACTACCATTTAAAATATATTATCAAAAAAATTGTCGCAATATTTAATGCCGATAAAAACATAGTAAAAATGATTCATACATACATTTTTCTGGCCTTCGTTTTAATTTTCTGCTTTTTTGTAGTAACTCATTAAAAGGCAACTTTCCTGCATTCATTCAATCCTATATGAGTTTATGAATTTACATCAAAGTCCAGGTGCAGTGGCTTACTCCTTTAGTCCCAGCACTTTGGGAGGCTGAGGCAGGTGGATCACTTGAGGTCAAAAGTTCAAGACCAGTCTGGCCAACATGATGAAACCCCATCTTTACTAAAAATACAAAATTTAGCCGGCCATGGTGGCATGCACCTGTAATCCCAGCTACTTGGGAGGCTAAGGTGGGAGGATCGCTTGAAGCCAGAAGGTGGAGGTTGCAGTGAGCTGAGATCATGCCACTGTACTCCAGCCTAGGTGACAGAGCAAGACTCTGTCTCAGAAAAAAACAAAAAAGAATTCACATCAGAGAAACCTATTTACATCAGAGAAACAGATTTCTGCCAGGAGGTTTGCTGACTGAGCATCTTTTCTCTAAAATTTAGTTTTTAGGGTTTCTGTTTTGAAAATTATAAATTCAGTCATATTTTGGGGGAGTTTTTTAAACAACAAATTTAGGCTTTTGTAACATGGACTGCTTCTCTTGGCTTATAATAAAGCAGTGCCATCTGTACAAAGGTTATTTTAAAAATCAGGAGTGGCTGAGGGTAAGAGTCCATCAGCGTCTCAACAGAGTGACCAGTGGCATTTTATGTTGTAGCTTTGGGTACTTTGTCGTGGATTCCCAGCTCTTCAGCCTGCTCGTGTTTGGGGCCCTCTGTTCTGTTGAAAGGTTCACTTGGGAAACCTGCCTATTTCATGCTATGGCTGCTGTCTGGTTTGGGTGCAGAAGGAATGCGCATCATACCTCTTTTCAGGGCGGCCCAACCATTACTTATCACATTTTCCAAGCTCTGCACTTGCTGCCTCTATCAGATCATTCCTAATGCCATGATGACTTCTCACACAAATCTAAACCAGGGACCAACTTTAGTGGAAGTTATGCCATATTTGACTCTCTACTCAGTACCTGACTTGTACATATTAGGCAATGAATGAGTGAATGAACGCTGTCTATAAAACAAATGAGCTTAATTATTATCTCATTTTGACAACACCTAATCAAATGTAAAGTATAATCACTGTGTAACATATACTTTACTGAAACCATTCCCAGGGATTTTTTTCCAGAAAAGTACTTACTAGTATAGGGAGTCACACAACTGGATTTGACCCTGATCTACTTTGTGACTGTGTGACTGTGAGCAAGTTACTTAGCTTTTCTGTGCATCAGTTTTGCCATTCGGTATCTGGGGATATGATGGTACCCTACTTAAAATTACAGTGAGTAAATAAGCAAAGGCATGTAAAGCTCCTGGCATTTGGTAATTCCTAAATAAATAGTGGTCTCTACTACTATTAAAATATTTACCACTCTACTTCTAATACTTTGATCGGTTTGGTGCACAGCAGTCAATGTGCTTGGACCTAGGTGGACCTTGTAGTTGTCGTTGAATAGATTCAATTCTCTTCAGGGTTGCTGGGCTTCCATGTGATTAATTGTGTACAAAGAATTTTGCTTCCCTCAGCCTGACCCAGGTCTGCTGCAAAATTAGATAGCCGTGAAGGTTTTCCTCAGAATAGGAAATCTGGTGGGCCAGAGAGAATCCCATGGCAGAGTGAATTCTGGCTGCTTGTCTTGCACAAATTCTTGCTTTACTGTCTCTCAAACCCCTTGGTTTCATTTTCAAAAACATTTTAGGAAAAACTTCTTGGTGAAAGAGTTGCTTCGTCACTTAAGGTAACTTGAGAGCAGGCCAGTTTCCGGTCTGTCTTTGTTGCCAGCTCTCTAGTTGAAAGGTTATGCTTCATACCCGAAGGAGGCTTTGAACATCAGCTGTCTGGAACAATCTCGGGCCTTATCACTTATTTTAATGTTCCTTGCACAGGGTCATTCTTGGATGTGGTGCTCTGGGCAATCTCACCCCAGAATGCTTCCCTTCCTTTATTTAACCTCTGACCTGTGAAAACAAGAGTTAATCAAAAGTTCTAAGGTAGCTAAGAGGAAGGGGAAGTGTTTGGTTACAAATTAAATATGAACAAGTCATAAGTCATAAATCCCCAGTAGTGCCACCAGTTGTGTGTCTCAAGTTGCATATGGTACAGAGTGTTTGGGTTATAAATTCAAGTTCAGAGCTCTCTGATTGCTTGGGGTAGGTGCGAGGTTCATTTTATTTTGGCCTAAAACTCTGCCTCCTAAAACATTACTTTTATTGGACGAGCTTCATTCATATCCTACTTTATCTGTGTTCCCGTCTCTCCTTCTTCCTTTCTTTACCTGCCTGCCTACTTGTGTTGATTGGTGTGCTGTTCTGTGAATTGAGACAGAACTGCTTCCCTGAAAGAAGTTAAGCATATGGAAAAAGTTGCCAAGGAAAGGCATTGAAGCATAGAGCGTAAATGGGTTTAAGAGACAGCCAGACACTTTTATAGAGAGATTTGCGATTGAATGATATAACATTCAAGCAGAGATCTGGGGTGGAAATGAACTTAAATGAGTACTATTTGTGGAAAGCTGATGCCCTGTCTAATCTAGCATTTCCTTAATTGTCACCATAAGCATACATTTAAAGCTTTATACTTTAAATTAAAAAAGGCAACACAGTCTGTTTAAGAATCTAAGACATAGGCCATAGTTTTTCTAGAAAAAGTTCTTAAAAATATGCATTTAGGGTATAGCAGAGGCACTGGGTCTTGACACGAAACACTGGAAACTTAAAATACTCTTCTGCCGTGTTTGATTAAAACATTTTAAATTGAGCTATTTATATTTGTGTTTCTGAATATAACATGTACACTAATTCCTGAAGCAATAAAGAGCTGACACATGACTAGTGTCCCTGGAGCTGGCAAAGTAAGAAAACACGCTGAATTGTTGGGAGGCAGCCAGAGTTAGATTGCTCAGAACACTTGGAGCTGAGGGGCTTTTGGAGGCGAGCTTTCCTTTATCTTATCAAGCACTACAGTGAGAACCACAAGGTAAGAATTTTATATCGTAATCTCAGGATTGATCATTGTGCGTGATCATACAACGTATTGTTGAGAGCAAGTCAGACTTAGAAATTATACTGGACTGGTTTTGTGTCTGATCTGTGGTTTTAGTAGCTGTGTCATCTTAGGGAAATCACTTCTCTAAGACTCAATTTTCTCATCTGTAAAATGGGATAATTCATGTCACAGAGTTATGAAGAGTAATACTTCAAAGCACCTAACACTTGATACATAGTTTCCCCCCTTACTGCATTAGCTTCTCCTCCCCAGCCCTAAAATGAGATGAATATCAGATGGCATCTGACTGGGATCAATTGATTTTTTGTTGTTGTTGTTTATTACTGCAAGTAGGACAGGGCTCCTCGTGTAGCCATTTCTTCCTTTTGTTGTTTTTTTTTTTTTTTTTTTTTTTTTTGAGACAGGGTCTCACTCTATCACCCAGGCTGGAGTGCAATGGCATGATCTCACTTAGTTAGAACCTCACTAACCCATTACATTATATTACAGTAGTAATTTAAACCATAAAATAACATACTCTGAATGGGGAAAGTCTTGCAAGTATGTGAATACAGGAGTAGGCAGCTTCATAAACTCTCTTAGGAAAATGATGAAAGGCCTATGTGCTCACCCTGCCTGGGCTCAGTGGAAAATATCGAGAATTACACGGAATTGTCAGTGCAGGTGCCATTATTCCAAAGATCTCATGTTACCAATGCTTCACTGGTGATAACAAAAAAGTGCCTCTGTGCTTTCCTCCTGACCAATCTCCTTCAATCAAAGTAATACTGTCATAGAAAAGAAGATGACAAATCCACTCCCTAAAAGCAACAATTATTGAATACCCATCAAGAAAGAAAAGAGCTTTGTTTCCAAAATCAAATCCAAGGGTATGTTTGGGTAGATTTATATAAGCACAGATGTTTTATGGGAGTTTTTGGTGTTTTTTCATAATGCAGATTAATATTTTTACTCATTCAGTACATATAATATATTTTCCTGCATAGATATAATAGGTATCACAATGGGATGTTAATTATGGACATAAATCAGAGATTCTTGAGCTTAACTAAATATCATAATCAATTTACAATTTGAGATTAGCTGCTGTGAGCAAAGCAGAATGCCCAGACTGGGTGAAACTGGCTTAGAGCTCCCAAAGAGGATTACTTTCTCTTATTGAGGTTCCTTTGACTTTTGATGTTATCAAAGAGTATGGTATTATCAGGGTGAAACAAATCGTGCTCAGTTCCAGGCACTGTGATAGGTGTGTTTACATATGTTTCAGCCTCAAAAGAACCACGTGAGGGTAGATATTATATCCCCATTTCACATATAGGGAAGGAAGAACATGGCTCAGGCCACAGCCAGTAAGTAACAGAGCTGGTACTCAAACCCAGGTGAGTCTCCTGACTTTGCAGTCAGTGTAAAGTTGATCAGTGAGGTGTCACTTCCTCTTGGAAGACTTTCCAGAACCTCTTCTCTGTTCCCTTTGTGAACCTCTATCTAAGCACTGACCCAGTGCTGCAGACATTAGCTGCCAGTGTGTCTGCTTCCCTCTTTAGACTGTGAGCTCCCCAGATACTGAGACATGGGCCTTATTCCCCCATGTACCTAGCAGAGGGCCAGGCATATACTGGTGGGTCTTAATAAGCATGGGAAAATTTGTGGGTAGATGCCATTGATGGAACATTTGAAAAATGATTGATTTAGAAACATCATTTTGAACTGGAAACATCTTCTCAGTTTTAAATTCTGTAGAAATGTTCATTGAAGCTAAATGTGGTTGTCTCAGGAAGGTGAGGTGTGCTTCTCCCTTAGGGAGGAACCACATATAACCTTGGTGCTAAAGTTGTGGTTTGAGAATCGTAGACCAGCACACATGAGTGATTTCTGTTGCGCTTAAAGGTGGGAATGCTTGTTGACTGAGTGTAATAGGGGAGAAGATATGTCTTATAGAAGGCAGTGCAGCTGGGCTCTAGGGTCTTTCCTCCTTCCCACCTCGAGTTAGGAGGGAGAGGGAAAGGAGAATGAGAAGTATAGGAGTGGGAGAGCTCATGTGAAAGCTCTTCTCTTTGGTGAGTTTGGAGAGAAGAGTATCTTCTGAAGAGAGGGACAGAAGAGGAAAAATGTTTGGGGCAGACTGGAGGAGGTGGGTAACAGGAGGCTTGTTGCACTACAGATTAGAGGATTCTTGAACAATTTTAAGGGTTCACATGTGCTTGAAAAATTAGGTTTTCAGATGACTGTAATCAGCCTGGTTTTGTGAAGTTTTTCCATAGAAATTGAAATGGGAATGAAAAGAGTAAATGGTGGTGTTTACTTGTGTTGGGGAGATGGGCAAGGGGCAAGAAATCTTGTTTGTAAGTATTCTTTGATCTACTTTGAATAATCACTTGCTCTATACTCATTGTTTATCCCAGACTCCAGTAGGACATTGGCAGGAATTGTTTTTTAAAAACTGGGTCATTTTCCAAACCCAAATGCTGCCTGCTCAATTTGGATCCCCACCTCCCAACTAGAGTTGATTGACTGTTACTCTATAGCTCTAGTGGCAATTAATGGCCTTAATAGAACCTATAGAGATGAGTTATGTCTGTCAAGGGAAGCTACGATTTATTGAATGTCTCACATGTGCCAGGAATAATTAGGGGTTAAACAGTCAATACACAGTCACCATCCTTGCTCTCATGGAGTTGACACCAATGGAGAAGACAGACAAACAAGCATGTATTACAAACGATGGGGAGTTTTAATGTAGAGTAAGCCCGGGAGGTCTTCATATTCTGGGAATAAAATGCATCTATTTAATTGGGGACCAAAAGTTCACAGTAAAAATGAGGAAAAGGTTAGGATTTTATCTAGAAAAAGTGTAAAAAAGTATAAATTTACCTCAACAAACTCTGTCTCTTAATTCCAACAATGCATTAATTCTTACAAAGAATGATGCATCAAGTATTGTGGGGGAGAGGAGGTTATAATTTTTCTGACTTAATAACACTTCATAGTTGACTTTCACAGCATAATCATAAAAAGAGTCATTTTTTTCCTAAAGTATTTGAGGACTTCAGTTTCCCAAAGGTCTCTTTTACCCTTTGATATTGAAATCATTTTCTTTTGATGTGACTGTTGTGTTACTATCCTTGTTTTTCTTGATTTTTTTCTTTATGTCTTGTTAAGTGGTCTAATACAGCCAGGTCGTTCATTTGTCGGTGGCTTTGCCTCAACTCTGAGCAGGTATCTGGCATGTCCAACATGGGCTTCGTAAAATCCAGTCTCCTTTGCAAGAGTTGTAGTTTTATAGCAAATTTGCATTTTATTATAGATGTTTCACTAAGATACAGACAGAGGAACAGGGATAGATTGTTGGTGAAACTGGAAGGGTGGAGAAGGGGACATATTGTCTGGAAACTGGAAGGGTGGAGAAGGATCGTGTTGTCTGAAGCAGTCACGTTGGTGAGTATTTTCCTCTTGTAACAGCTTCTGTTTTCCTGCCCATTCTGGTTGACCGCACGGTATGAGGAATTCCTGTAGAGTGCTGGAGGAGTCTCTGATCCAGACACCAGGAATCAAAGAGAGCTTCCCAAAGCTGAGACTGCCAAGGTGGTCAGGCAGGGAGGGACAGGAAGAGTGTTCTGGATTGGTGGCTCTCATGTCCATTGGGTACATTAGCAGGTGGTGCATATCTTTTCATAGAGGAGGAAACTGAGTTTTGGGAAGACTGCTTTCCTGAGGTGTCACATCTAGAAAGTAACAGAACTGACATTCAAACTCAGGGTTACCAGACTCATGCCTGTGTCCTCCCCAGCATATGCCATGCTGCTCTGCTTTTTAACATTGGGGGAGGAGATTGATATATGTATATATTTTTTTAATAGGGAGGCTTTAAATACTGAGTGCCGAACAGTCTTAACCAAGGGATGCTTTGCCATTGGATACATGTTGGCAAAATCTCCTGACAGAAAGAAAGGGATACCTCTCCTCAAGTATCCAAGATAGAATATCAGGAGCTCCTCAGACAGTAGAAAGTCACCAAAAAAAAAAAACACTGAAAGACCCTGTGTCATGTTACTTTTCTTAAACTCATCAGTCCCAACATGAATAGAAGCAGCTCTGCCACAGGTCTTCCCCAGGGAGGCACTGCTTCATTGTATCATCTATTCTAATGGTGCCTGAGTGTTACATCCTAAAATTTTATTGTAAATTACTTTTATTTTGATTTCTCTTTTATAGGAGAGCCAGAGCATTATTTTGGTTTTGTGAATGACTAGATTACATTAAGATTTTGTTTTTAGGAGAGCAAAGTAGACGCTGATTCTGATAAGGCTGAAATCCACTGGGCTCTGCTGAGGTCAAGATGAGGGGAAAGAATTACTTCCCACCTGATTCTAAAGCCATTGCTCATGCACTTTCTTCTGCCTGTCGTGCAGATTTTGTCAGTGGGATCCCCTCCTCACTGACTTTTGTGTCCTGTTGATATGTCCCGATCATGTGTTGAGCACTGCTATTTTTTTTTTTTCTAACCCAACACAGCATTTCCAAGCCCCAGCCCTAGAATCAGACATTTTTTTCCCAAAGAGCCCAGGTTCCTATTACTGGAGAATAGTATTTAAAAACTAATATCTGGGCACTAAGTGTGCTCATTATAATTGGGATATCTCTGCTTCCAGGCCTTCTCAGTGGCTAAAACTAGAGAATATATGTATGTACATAGATTTCTATTTCTATTTATTTTATCAATCTCTACTTTACTACCTATCTGCAGAACATCATGATTCCCCATAGTTACACTCAGTTCCAGTATGAACCCATGGGATTCATTCCCATTCTTTCCCTAACTGGATTTGTAACTCTCTTCTGATAGTAAGACATCTGCTTCCCGTTATATATTTACCTGCTTGGTCAGTCTTGATCTGTTCCCCATTTGTAACCAGTCCTCTGCTGCAGCCCCCTTCCCACACAGCGCCACCCTCCTCATGCTGTTTTTACAGTAGCGTGTGCTACTGTTTGGACTGTGGCACCTTAGGCAGAGCTGCTGCTGCCCCTTCCTATCATGGACAGCATTCTCAACCACATGGACTCTGCCTCGCCGGCCCCCACCCCTTTTGTGGAAGCCCTCCCACCCCTCAGGCTCTGACATCCCACATCGAACTGCCTTCCAGATGCTCTTTGTACTCTTCTGGGTTCTAATACCATTGCTGGTCAGTCCCTCCGCTCTACATAGATGCTTTATCCCATGCCAGGCCTAACCCCTCGTTGCCCCCTTGAGTCATGAAACCCCAAGTCAGGCCTCCCCCATGGAGACTCCCTCCTCATTCTGCTCGGACACTGACTTTCCCTTACCAGGCCTCTCACTCTGCTTGGGCCCCAGCACACTATGCTGGATCACCCCTCAATGGGACACCCTTCTCCTCCCACTTGGACTCTAACACCAGGTTGCCCCTCCGGGAAGGCAACCTCCTCTTCTCACCTGAGTCTGATGTCCTGCTGTGGACCAGCATTCTCCCAGGTGGTTGCTACCTTCCTCAACTTGGTCAGCCTCTCCTACCATCCCTGCCCCTTGCTCTCTTCCATACCTACCCTGCCTGGTCCCATCTCATGGCTTTGAACTGAACTAGTAGAAAGAGGAGTCGGAGAGCTCTTAAAAGTTTTTAATGGTTTTCTGTTTTAATACTTAAAGAAGTGGAATCCCTTTATATTCACGCTGAACTTACACAAGGCCAGTCATCCATGTGTACACAAACTCACCAGTTGGAGTGATTATTATCCCAAGTGGAGTGAGATTAGAAAAGGGATTCCTCTGCTCTCAGTTCAGCTCAAGAGCCATAAGCTCACCTGGTCAACAGATTTAGATGCAGGATGCTGTCATTCAGCCTGACCCCACAACTCAGGCTAACTGCTTTGTGTTTACACAGACCATGTCCGCCATATTTGGAGGGTAATTTAAGGACTTTTTCAGGGTGATTTTGACTATGGGCTGTTGCTGCCATAAGTGCTGTCTTTAGAACCTGCCCTTGCCCTCCTTACAAGGGCCGGTGGGACTCCAGATTGGGAAGGCAGTGGGTGGAGGAAACTTCTCAAGTTTAAAACTTTTGACTACCTTACATGAAACACAAGCCTCTCCATTTGACTCTCAGGCCTGGGAGTGAGGGCAGAGCCTGGGACAGAGTTACCCGAACCACAGTGGGTGAGAAGGGAGAGAAGCCTGGATCCAGGCAGGTGCTTCGAGAGCAGGCTGTTCCCTTTCGCTTTTCTCTGTCTTCTGATTGGGTCATGATGATGCTCCATGATCATCTTCTACATCAGTCCAAAAACCTAAACTAAGTAAAGCACTTGGGAAAGGCTTCCAGCTCCTTCCACCCAAACTGTTACTCTGTTGTGGGTGTGTCTCTTTCTGATGAGGACCACAGCTTTCTTGAGTGCAGGACCCTTTGTGCCACAGCCTGGGACAGAGCCCTCCACGGTGGGGACTCAAGCCGTCACACAAAGGCAGCAGGCAGAGGCGGACCACAGATGGTCGCACCCCATTAGATGTCCAAGGTGGTGCAGTGTACTAGGGTGTTTGTTTCTGTCTTTGCACTGGGAAGGATTGTTTATTCAACGATGACAGACACACGCAGACTGGAGTGCAGGGTCCCTGCAGCCTCACCTGCAGCCTGGCAGACCGCGGAAGCTGTTGTGGCGGCTCTAATGAAGCAGGACAGGAAACGCCGCTGGATAGAGCTCCGCTGTGAACCCTGACCTCTCAACAGGGGAAAACAGGGGCCCTTTGAAGAAGAAGACAGCTGGGTTTTGGTTTCAAAACCTTAACACTGCCATCACTAGATATTCATCTGTCAGTGCACAGGGGACAACATGTGGGGAACAGTTGTGTCCAGTCAGGCCAAAGAGAGAAAGAAATGGCTGATTTCCAGGATAACTGCAAAACTTCTTGTGGCCAGTGGTTCTGCTTAGCATAGCCAAAAAAAATTGATTTGGTAAGGCTGAGGCTGAATATGAGAACCAGGGTGCCGTCTATAGTGGGCTAGGAACTGTCATGCAGACAGTTCATCTCCTTCCCACTTCATCTCCTTCATCCTCAAAGCAGGTGACAACGTGGAGGCTGGAGCTTCTGTGCCCAAGCCACATTGGTCAGTTGAACCTAGTCATCCAAAACTACTTCGATGGATACTGTAGTCCTAAACTGTCAGAGCACCCAGCCTGCCCCACATCACATCACCAAATATTTCTAAAATGATTCAGTTTTTCTCTTGTTTACTTGAAGTCACAATTTTCTTGCAAGAATCTATTTCCCCTTCTTGCCTTTTCCCCCCTCCATCCTGACTTTCTAGATTTAACTAGTTGTATTTTGCTTTCAGGAAAAAAAAATTTTAATTTCCTAAATTTCCAGTGGCTGGGTTTAACTAGTGGTATTTTGCTTTCAGGAAAAAAAAATTGTAATCCTTGGTCGAATTTGTTTACTAAGAGTCATCTAATCTGTGCAAGAGTTTTCTTCTGAGGGGCTTTCTTGTTCATACTATAACGGCTTTTAACTCAGCCGAGGTTTATTTAACAGAATAGGGAAGGAGAAACTTATCTGCTCCCTAATCCCTCTTGAATGTTTACATTACACTGCCAAAGTAAATGCTGTGCAAAGTGGCAGCAGTCATTTGCTGTGTAATAGTCAATATGCAGCTGCCAGGGCTGACTGAAACATATTAACATAAGTGATAATACTGTCATAGAAGTGAAAAGTTAAGTTGCTTATCAGTATATTTTGATAAGCTACTTAAATTTTACAGTAGCATGTGCTGGCTTTAGACAGACGTTACTGACAGAGGACTGTGCACTTTATCTGTTCTCTTTGTTGCCTCTCACTTCATTTATTACCCTCAGTGGCGCAGCCGGTAATCTGTACAGGGCGCTGATTCCCCTCTCCCTGGCAGGATATCACATCTGTGCGCTACCTCGTGTCCATCTCTGTTGGTAATGGACTCTATTAGCGCAGCAGGGCAGACATGACCAGGCCGGCAAGCGCTTGGTACGACCCTTCTTCTTGCTTGCTGTTAGATGTAGCTTCGGAAAATTTCCTTATAGAGAACAAAGCCATTGAAAGTAAGTGGCAAAGCTGCTTGGGGGTGTGGATACTTTTCAACAATTCCATAGGATGCATGCGCCCTTGCTGTCAGTCTTTGTCTGGTTTTATTTGCTCAGTAAACGCTGAGCACTGACGGTGTGCCAGGTGCCGTTCTTGGCACTGGAAAGACAAAGTGAAGAAAGATAGGCCCCTTCCTCTCTGTTTGCATGTGGTCTGTTGAGAAAACAGACATGCCATTGAGAACTGCATCGTGTGGGGAATGTTCTGACAGCAGCATTCTCATGACAGGGCAGCACAGAAAAGAGAGAATTGGGGCACATGAAGTGGGGATGGGGAGGGGGTGGGGGACCGTTAGGAAGATGAGTAGAAATCAGCTAGACTAGACCACAGAGGTTGGGGAGAAAAGGGCCCAGTGTATGTAAGCCCAGGCAGTCTCAAAGATGCCAGGTTGTTCCCGGAGTGACAGGAGTGAGGGGAGCATATCTATGGGGAAGTAGAGAGAGGACAGCTGGAGAAGTGGGCAAGGGCCTGGCAGTGAAGAGCCCCAAAAGTCCATCCTAACAAATATGGACTGGATCCTGGAGTGATGGGCATCATTGCAGGAATTAAGTACAATGCGTGATGGAGATTTGCATCTCAGAAAAACCATTCTAAGAGCCATGGCCAGGTGGCTCACACCTATAATCCCAGCAATTTGGGAGGCCAAGGCAGGCAGATCACCCGAGGTCAGGAGTTCGAGATCAGCCTGGCCAATATAGTGAAACCCCTTCTCTATTAAAAATACAAAAATTATCCAGGCATGGTGGTGCACACCTGTAGTCCCAGTTACTTGGGAGGCTGAGGCAAGAGAATCACTTGAACCTGGGAGGCAGGGGTTGCAGTGAGCCAAGATCATGCCACTGTATTCCAGCCTGGACGACAGAGTGAGACTCCACCTCAAAAAAACAAAACAAAAAAAACAAGCCACACAGAGTGGACCACAGGACTGAGATCAGCAGCCAGGTTGCTCTGAGTGAAGGGGAGCAATGGCCAGGATTTGTTGGAGGGCAGTAGGGATGGGGAAGTGGAACTCATCTTGAAGTGGATAGAGAGATGGTGAGTGATGGGCAGAATGTCTGTTGCAGCAACATGGATGGCTTTGGGCTCATGGGGACTTTGGGACCTTTTGCAGATGCCTGCAGTGGGAATGCTGTGTGTGTATCAGTGTGTGTGTGTGTGTGTGTATCAGTGTGTGTGTCTGTGTCTGTCCCATCATGAAAAACTGAATAGAAGCTTTCCTGGCAAGGGTGGGTGTGCTGAGAGAGGCCAGGGGACTACTCAGAGTTGGTGCCTGATTGTGGAGTCTGCTTTGAATTTCTTTTCTGTGAACTGTTCTAGCTCTGAGGCATGGGAATAATTTATAGTGGACATTCAATCCTCTGCCTTACACAGGCAATTTTTTAAACTCTCAGAAATAATTAGCATTTCACCAGTCTGTGTTTCCACCAGTCTGTGACAGGAGGACTCTTCAGGATGTAGAGCAAAACTGAAATGTATTAGTCTTGAATTAGATCCTGGTTAAAGTTTTTGACCTGCATACTAATATGTCATGTGTTTCCTCTTCTTCCTCCAGCTATCTCCCCTGGTTCGAGGTATTTTATAAGCTGCTTAACATCCTGGCAGATTATACGACAAAAAGACAGGTATTTGCCTTTTTAAAATAATTCTTTTTAACAAATAAGCTTTATTTTTTATGATGAAAAAGTAAACCATGCCTTATATTTTACCAAAAAAGTGATGCATGCCCATTATAGAAAGTTTGGGAAATTCAGAAAATAATAGGAAGGAAAAGAAAATCACTTTTAATTTGCCCCTACTCTCTTCCCTAAAATAAATATTGCTAGCATTTTGGGTTGTTTTCTTTTTTAAGTTTTTCTTTGCATTAAATAAATGATAAAGAGACCCTTAACATTCACAAAGTTAATGTTCACAATTTCTAATATTCTCAAGCAGCCTGGAAAGTTTGTGACATGTATTAAATTATAATTTTGCTGAGGCACATATTTGAATTGCTCATGTCATGCTGCAAATCTGGGCTTTGCAAGTAAAACACTTAACTGGCAAGTGACCTACCCAGCTGTCCTGAGTTCCCATTTCAATAAAGCTTTGTGGTGCTTTTACAATAACTTTTGTAGGGGTCTGAAAATTACGTTAAAAATTCATCTGTACCTTGCTGTACTTTTGGAAGAAGTGGTAAGGTAAGGTATCTTCCATGGATGTCAAAGGCCAATTGGACCTTTATGTAGATTTTTGTAGCCCACATTTTCAGATACCATTATAACGAGCGTGCCTCCCACACTGTTACAAATGTTATAAATATTTTTCATGGCTGCATACCATTTTATCATGTACCTTGATTTACTGAAGCATTTCCTATTATTGGGAATTGTTAATTGTTTGGGATTTTTCTACTGTTATTAGAAGTGTAACCATTCACATCTATGAGAGTAAAGCATTTTCTTCATTTTGGATTGTTTCCTTAAAAGGAGAATCCCAGATGGGCCAGTGTAAGGTCAGTGGACATAAACATTTTTAAAACATTTGCCAAACTGCCTTGCAAAAGAATTCTGCTGTTTTCTTAAAGGATACCCTTTACCAGCAATGTAAGAGAGTGCCTAGGTCATGATACCCTCTCATCAGTACCATTTGTTGAATTCATTGTTTGACAAGTAAAAAAGTCTCGTTGTTTTAATTGCATTTCTTTGATTGTTAATGAGTTGAATATTTGTCTATATATCTAATGTCTTATATTTTCCTTTTTGTATATGGCCTAAGATTTTTAATTAAAGTGATCCATTATTATTAAATGTTAAGGAAAGATTTCCCTTAATTTTTTTCTGTTGAATGTTCTGAGCAATTTGAGTGTTAGTTCTGAGAAGTGGTCCGTGAAAAGGGTACCAGTTCAGTCACACTGGGGTCCAGGGGAGGGAAAGCTGCGTTTCATTTCTATCTCCTTAAGATTCATTTAATGTAAGCTCTACGAAGTCCTGCATTGGAGAAACCTGGGTCACCTGTGCTTCCCATCTTGTTTTGCCCAAAAACCCTTTAATTTTGTGATAAATCTTAGCATTCTGAGATAGCAGTGTTTCCTGGAACACACTTTGGGAAATGCCGTTTTGGAGGAAAGGGGGAAATTGTGTGTATAATGACTAAATCATTTTTTTAGAGACAGGTTTACTCACTGGCAATTGTATTCCGGAGGTCACAGTAAATGGAAAGAATAACTAATAGAAATGGCTTCCTTGATCACTACACTCACTGTGAAAAGAAGCTTAGATGTCAGGGGATTCTGTCATAAAAGAAGTGGATTACTCTTTGATGAATGAGTTAGGAGGTCACCTTGGGTCTGTTCATCGATTTCTGATTCACAGTTACTTTTAGTCAAACATTCCAGTTTTCACTCAAGTTTGAAAGGTGTCTTTAATAAATAGAATTGTGTAATATGTGAGCTCTTAACAGGTTTGAATTGGAGATTGACTCACATTTTTTTCCCTCCATATGTTCCAGTCCAAAAAAAAGAGAAAAAACTCAGTCAAACAAAGAACTTAGTACACTTTTTAAAACATGTGATTCAGGAAAGATTATAAAAGGGTAGTTACAACCTACACATATGGGAAATGGATTATTACCCTGTAAAATTGGTGAACCTTTCCCCTGGGCCATTGCTCCAGCAGGACTCTGCCTCTTGGGATGTCAGAGGCTGAGATCAGTAATATGTTTTAGTTGGAATCTATTTCTCTTGAACCCAGGACTCTTTTTTTCCCCCTTTAGTTAAAAGAATTTGACACAGATGATAGGAAATCTGCCTACAACTGGCTTAATTGTTGGCAAGATTTTAGTCACCAGATTAGAACAGGAAGAGAGTTTTTATTTAAAGAAACAGAATCTACCTCCTGCACCAGGGCTGAAACCTTCTCTTATCCAAAAGTCATTGGGAAGGTTGGGAAGCAAGATAGGCTTCTATTCTCTCTCTCTCTCTCTGTGTGTGTGTGTGTGTGTGTGTGAGAGAGAGAGAGAGAGAGAGAGACAGACAGACAGACAGAGACAGAGAGATTGTGATGGCTAAGCATGGGGTGTGGGAGACCAAGGTGTGGGTAACTGGGGTATCCGTTTGGGCCATGGACCCAACATGCTCATCAGACTTTGAATGGCCACCCTTGTGGAAGGAATGGCAGGGCAAGGGGGGGCGTCTGAGCCAGGGAGCAGGGTGTTGGAGCCTGAGGGAGAGAAGGATGTTTATGTGGGAGCATGGTGGTAGAGGCTCAGCATGGGATGTCAGAACTCAAGTAGGGTCCAGAAGAATCCATGTGAGAAGGGAGGCAGTAGCTGTGGCCCAGTGCTAGTGTATTGGATCCTGAGGTAAGGAAGGCATTTGTGTGAGGGGTTGGACAGTAGAGACCCAGCCCTTGATGTCTGTGTCGGGGAGAGGAGGGATGGGTAGGGAAGGAGGCAGGGATGGCAATAGAAGAGTGGTTCCATACAAATAACCAAATATAAAAAGAAAATACAGGCAAGTTTTTTCACTTTTGTAGGATGATGACACAGATATGTAGAGGGAGAAAACTAGAATAATTTCTATGTTGGATTGGAATAGGAGCCATTGGTATGAACCCATGGTTTTCAATATTGGAAGATGGATATGGAAATAAACAGATATGTGAAGTGCCTATTGTGGTTCCATGTGTGTATTATATATTATCTGGCTCCACTGACTGAAAGGGCCTGGCGTAAGCAATACTAAGGAGCAGTGAGCACACGTGGTGCCCAGATCTTGGTTTCTAAATACCATTGTCCACTAAAAGAAACCAGGACTCATTGAAGAAATAACCTGATTCTGGGGCTGAGGCAGGGAAAGTATAAGATGAACCTGAAATATCTTTTGTGCCAAAAAGTAAGGAATTGCTAAAAACATGATGGGAACATGTCAGAAGGGCACAAAAGCAGTAAGAGGACTCCCACTAGTCATATCTGGAACAAATTGAATATCAAAACGAATTAGGATAGTAAAGGATTATAGTATAATGAATAAAACAGGAAACCATGGACCCATGGTAATCAAAATAAGTAAATGGATACATTGAAAGTTTGAGGAATGGGATATTTACATAAAGTGTCAATCCACAAAATGGTTATCTACTGCAAAGAGAAAGAGTAATGTTACTGTAGAGATATCAAATGAATTAATCAGTTGATGAAAGCAAACATCATGAGTAAAGGGACATTGAAATCAGACTTTAGACAAAACATTAGACAACTGAAAGTTATTCTACAAAATGCGTGGTCTCATTGTCAAGGCTGTACAAATCTAGAAAAGACTGAGGAACTGTTCCAGACTGAGGATGAGTAGAGGGTTGTAACTACTAACTGCAACATGTGATTCTGAAGTGGATTATTTGCTGTCGAGGATATTATTGGCACAGTTGGCAAAACTTGAGAATGAGGTGGTAATTCTGCATCTCAGTGTTAATTTCCTCTTTATTATGATTCTCTTAGTTTGTTTTCTGCTGCTATAACAGAATACCACAAACTGGGTAATTTATAAAGAAAAGAGATATAGTTGGCTCACAGTTCTGCAGGCTGGGAAGTCCAAGAGCCTGGTGCTGGCATCTGGTGAGGACCTTCTTGCTGGGTCATAACATGCAGCACTCAAGACAAGAGACACAAGATGGGGGCCAAATTTATCCTTTATCAGAAGCCCACTCTCACAATAATGGCATTAATTCATGACGTAATCACGTCTTAAACGTCCTGCCTCTTAATACTGTTACAATGATAATTGTCAGCACATGAACTTTTAGGAAGAAACATTCAAACCACAGCAATGATTACTTGTGGTGATTTAGGAGAATGCCCTTGTTTGTATCTATGGATGGTGGGGCATAATCTTGGCAGCTTATTCTCAAATAGGTCAGGAAATAATAAAAGGTTTTTTTTTTTTTTTAACAGTTTCTACAACTGTTCAGTAAGTTTGAGATTGTTTCAGAGCAAAACTAAGCACATGCACACACACACACACACATACACACAAGTTCATCTCTCTCCTCTCTTAGAAGCTTGTTTGATTTGTCAGAGCTCAGACTGAAACAAGCTTGTAGTCTGGGTACATCTTCTTTTTCCTCTCCTTAAATTCACTACTTAAAGAAAGCTATAGTGAAGCCAGGAGGGCTCTGGAGCCTGCATTTCACCCCTTAGCTGTGCAACTTACTAACGGGCTGATTTGAGATGAGTTGCTTCACCTTTTGGAGCCTCAGTTTTCACATTGTTGAAGTGAGTAGTTGGGAGGATCAAAGAGGATGAGTAGATACAAATATACACTTATCAGTATTATATTAGCACAAATAATTCCACAGGGTGGTAAAAATAGTGTTTGGATAATTATGTGAGCAGTATTCTTTTGAGCATTTTAGAGGCGAATCCATTTTCAATCAAATAATTTGTATTGCTTTGTATGTCATTATGTTGCTCAATTTCGTGAATTAGAATGCATAGCCACCATCCTATATTGCATGCTGTTGTACTTAGTTCATTTCTAACTTTCCATAATTGGAGGCTGCCATGTGTACCCAGTGAACACTCAATAAAATTAATTGAGGGTAATGATGATGAAGACAAGATCTATAGTGTCATCATTATTTCTCCAACCACCCCCGCCCTGTAAGCTAGGATTGTTTGCATTTAAAAGTTGTTGCTATGGAGTTTAGGGGATAGATTTGCTGAGAGCTTATGGTATATGATCCATAAAAGGCGGTCATGGTAGGTGTCTCACTGAGTAGAAAATGTCAAACTTGGTGTAGGAGGATCTATTTGGCTCTTATGTTTGAGGCATACGCAGTGTCTTTTGTCAAACCCTATGTGAATATCAAACCTATTTCTGTACTGGGGCCAGCATCTCCCCAAACTCCTCAGTCATGTGTGCCCAGACTTCCCTGCAGGTATCTTACTAAGGGCTGAGCCTTGCTTTTGTTACTTAGGCCTTTTATTTCTTTCAGGAAAATCAGTGGAATGAGCTTCTTGAAACTCTGCACAAACTTCCCATCCCTGACCCAGGAGTGTCTGTTCATCTCAGCGTGGTAAGTGGGGCAGAGTATTAGCCATCACTGAGAACCCGTTGCATTATTGACAGTAAGAAGGAGGTAGCTGAACAGGATTGTATTTTGTCACCTTTACCTACCCTACCCCTACCCCCAAATACTCTGAGACCTCTGAGCTCAAGATAGGCCAGGGAGCTGAAGTTCTTCCTTTCTCTGAGATTCTATAAGAAACAGACATGTCCTAAATGTCCCTAGGCTCCTCTGTAGCCATCATGCCATCACCAGCATCTCTTGGATCACAGATGCTGGGCTGAAATAGGACACCTGGCTCTGCCTGCTTCTTCAGTCCCTGTCCCAGCCTCTCTGTATCACCCTTGCCCTGCAGCACTGCTGTGTGTGTCCCTTTGCTGAAGCCCATCCTGCACCCTCAGCTTTCAACATTTCCTCTCCACTGTTTGCCAGGGTAACACATATTCATCCTTCAGAACTCAACTCTGATTTTATTTCCAGAGAAATCCTCCCTTGATACTTCATAGGTTTTGCCAAGTTTACCTCCTTCACCCCAAGCATCTTGCATACTTTGTGGTACTTAGTTACACCCTATTGGCATGCTTCCTTTTCCTGTCCCCCTCACTGGACTGTGTGTCTCTTGAGGACAGAGAGGGAGAGTGCTTAGTGTTGTTCCTGGCCTACAGTAATAGTTTCTTTGAATGCCTATAAATATGTGCTGCTACTACATGTTCTGCACTGTGCTCTGAAATACCAATTGGGAGATTTGCATCCTAGTCATTGTCTTGCCAATGACCTGAGTGACCTTAATCAGGACCTTTAACCTTGTGGGCTTCAATTTCCTCATCTGTCAGATAAGGCATTAGAAGAGGTGTAGGAGATCTTTTCCATATTTTGGTTCCAGGATTCTCTAATTCCCTAGGTCAAACCCTCAAGCCCTTGTCACTACCTTCATCGGAATTCTCAGATGGATATACTTTGACCAAGTATTGATTATTATCTGGGGGCTATTTCCCTTATGTCATGGGGCCTGAGAATTTTAAGAGTTTTGTCTTTCATCTTCATTAGAACCAGGTACAGTGTTGGTATTCAGTGGTGGAAAGGTATCTCCTCTCCTAAAGAAAATTAATATCCCTTATAGGTTTTTTCAGAGTGATGATAACATTGAAAGCAGTGTTACTACCAGTAGTTAATAATAGATCTACTCTTTTAATAAGTTCCTAACTTATACTAAATATGTATCTCTAATATTCAAAACAAGTCTACAAAATAGATATTAACATTCCCATTTCATGGATGAGATTTCAAGAGGAAAAAATGCTTGCCCTTCCAAGGTGATGTGGTTAATAAGAGATAAGACTTGAGTTTTCAAAGCCAGGGCTAACTTCAAGCCTATGTTCTTCCCACTGTGCCATTCATGTGGAAGGAGAGGGAGAGAAGGAAGGAAGAAAGAAAAAAATGAATTTACAGAGACTTTTGCCCATTTTAATAGAGCATAGGAAAGAAAGAAACCTTGTTACAAAAATTCTCGTACGGCACAGGAGACCATCTGGAAAAGATGACCAAATGAGCTTTAAACCTGCCCCAGTCCTTGCTGTACAGCTAAGCAACCCTGCCTTTGTCTCTGTCCTTTTTCCTAAGCAGCTTGATCTCACCACTTCAGTCCATAATGACATCCGACAGGTAGCTGTGGAGTAGCCTGGCTGGGTCACCAGCTGCTGGGGAGGAAGGTCCACTCCTTCCTAAGAATGGCTGCTCAGGCAGTGTGCATGCCAGGCTTCAAGGACAAGCCATCTCAGGGGCAGCAGGAACTGCTGGGGTGGCGCAGCTGTTTCATGCCAGTGGTTTCTAGGAATGTTTCTGACCTCCCCTGGTCCCCAGCATTTCATGGGCAATGGAGCAAGACAGAATCTCAAAGGACAGCCTGGGGACTACTTGGTTTTGGAATTGTGTTGGCTCACTATTTACTATCAATGGCATCTGTAAAGGCAGATATTTTTTTCTTTCCTTTTCACTGGGAATTCCTCTCTCCATATTGCATTTCTGATTTTGAAGGGCCACTCTCATCTAGGTTATACATCCTGAAATGTTGATAAAATGGTAATCCTGGACTTTTTGTCTCTAGTCACTCTCTGCAAGAGTGTATTTCTATGTGTCTTATATGAGTGATGATAAAAATAGTAATATGAACTAGCAGTTCAGGGCAATAATAATTTTATATTAAAATACCATTTATTGAATGGTAGGCATACATATATATAACATTTATTCTTCACAACAGTTTTGAAGTAGATAATATTCCCATTTACAGATTCAAAAACAGGTTCTGTGCTATTAAGTGAATTTGCTGAGCTACATAATCACCACGTGGCCATTTGTTACTGAACTAAACTTCTAGCCCTTCGGTATAGAAGTTGGTATCTCATGAAGTCATATTTGAACCTTGCATTTTACTTTTCCTGTTTTAACCCTCATTGTTGAATTAATCGCTTACTAGTTTCCATGCTACACCATCTCTACTGAAATACTTCATAGGTAGTATTTTGATATACACACAGATTTTGGAATAATGCATTGAAGAAGGCTTTTTTGAAGTTATCTATTTTATACTTTTTATTTTTTACTTTTTTATTTGTTTAAATCCCTTTAGCTGTCATCTGCATGTAAAAAGCACAGGTATAACAGTCTGTCGTGGTGGAAAGAGCACAACTCTAGTTACACAGATTTAGTTTTGGTCCATATTCTGCCACACACTAGCAGTGTGACCTTTGACTGACTACTTGACCTCTGTGAGCATTAATTTACCCATTTGTAATATGGAGATAATATCTATCTCAAAATTTGTTATGGGAATTAGAGATAACATTTACAGAGTACTAGACATAATGCCTTTCATGTAGCAGGTATTCAACAAATATCTGTTGAATATTGGACGAGTACCTTATACAATTATTGTTGTCATCATCACTGTTATGATTGTCCCCAGGGCCTTTCATTTCGTAAAGCCTATACAACTCATTCTTCTAGACACCTACCTATTTTGCAATCACCCAAGAGTGGGGGTTGGGGTGGACAACTTCTTGAAATGTCACTTGGGGGTCCAGGTTTGAACTTAGGCCATGGCTAAGCTGACCTTCTCTGCATGTGACTTTTCCTGGCCTTTGCACAATCCCGTCTTTAATTGGCCGGCACCAAGCTCTTTTCGTTCCTGCTTGCCATTGTCTTCTGAGTCTTTAATAGCAGCAAAGGGTGTCATCAGTTCAGCCTGTTGTCATTTAACTCAGGGATGCATGCTTGTTACATATGGAGATGCCTCATTGGAAGTTCTTTGAAGAGGTCAAGTTTTCAACTCCACTGAGTCTCCAGTCAGGAGGCTTATGATGGAGTGGGCTTCGGGGGCAGAATTTCTCTACTCTTAGTCATCTGTAATGGTCTCAGTTCCAGTGCTCCAGCAACTGGAGCTATTCTGAACATCACTTAGGCCTTTGGGGCAGATTTTGCTCACATTTTGTAGATGAATATAATCTCAGATTCTGAAATGAGATGACAGGTTTGGTTGGTAAAAATCATCGCTGAGTGAATCTGGTGATATTTTGTTCCTAGAATACACTTGCCTTACTAAACGATAAATTATGAAACCAATGCCTTTCATGTGTTTAGCCATTTAACTTTTTTTTTTTTTGAGACAGAGTCTTGCTCTGTCGCCCAGGCTGGAGTGCAGTGGCGCGATCTCGGCTCACTGCAAGCTCCGCCTCCCAGGTTCATGCCATTCTCCTGCCTCAGCCTCCCGAGTAGCTGGGACTGCAGGCGCCCGCCACCATGCCCAGCTAATTCTTTTTTGTATTTTTTTTTTAGTAGAGACGGGGTTTCACCGTGTTAGCCAGAATGGCATTTAACTTCTTTGAACTATTTATTTATTTATTTATTTAGAGACAGTTTCATTCTTGTCGCCCAGAATGGAGTGCAGTGGCACGATCTCAGCTCACTGAAACCTCTGCCTCCTGGGTTCAAGCGATTCTCCTGCTTTAGCTTCCCAAGTATCTGGGATTACAGGTGCCCACCACCATGCCTGGCTAATTTTTTTGTATTTTCAGTATAGACGAGGTTTCACCAGGTTGGCCAGACTGGTCTCGAACTCTTGACCTCATGTGATCCACCTGCCTTGGCCTCCCAAAGTGCTGAGATTACAGGCATGAGCCAACACTCCTGGCCTGAACTCTTTTTGTATCTCCCAAAGAAGTTCTCCTCTCATAGAAAAGAACTCCATCTACCAAAGTGATGATTTAATGCATCTGGTTCAATCTGACATTATCCAAAGAAAATATTCCATGGGTGTTTCTTCTGAGTGAAACCGTTTCCTTATCTGAGTAAGAAAATATTTTCCAATCATTTACCTGAATTCTGAGTAATGCAATTGTTAAACATTTTAGCAGAAATAAATCACTTTTGCTTTTCTTTTCTAGCATTCTTATTTTACTGTGCCTGATACCAGAGAACTTCCCAGTATCCCTGAGAATGTAAGTACTTGGGAAGAAAAAATTAAATTTTTATTCTTCTCTGTTTTCTGCCTATTTGTTTTAATAAATAAAGGATGTGATTTAAAGTATAATTATAAAAATTATGATTTTTAAAAAGAACACATTATAAAAACAAATAGAACTGAAGTGTATTATAAAAACAAAACAAATAGAGAATATTTACAAAGCATAGAAAGTATAAAGACGAGGGATTGTTATTCCTATTTCTCAAAGGTAATTATGTATTAATATGATATTTGATTCCCTCTTTTTAGAATGTATTTTTACATAGTTAAATCACCTATTATAAAAACGTATTTTCCATTTTCATTCATGTGACTTATTTTTGTCAACTATGTAATATTCCATTTACTCTGTAGTTTATTTAGCCATTCTCTCACTGTAGAACATTTAGATTGTTTCGCATTTCTGCTATTATAAGTGAAATGTTTCCATATAAAGAATTTTCCAAATAGAGGTTTATTAGGGTAGATCAACTCAAGCAGAATTACACTTCTACTTCTTACCCTTGTATATTTATCTTTCAGAGAATAAAGTATTTGTGGGTAAAGTATGAGGGCCTCCATCCCTACCTCCAAAGGACATAGGAGCAGTGAACTAGAGTGTGAGAGAGCAGAAGGTTGATGTTTGCCTTCTGAACAAGCTGAATGACATATCTAGTCTAGCGTTTGACATGTTTTCAAAATGTTTTACTATGTTTATAAATAGTACTATGTAGAATCAGATAAAGAATGTCTACCACTTAGACACTTGATTACTTTTTTAAAAATTGTGGTAACAAATACATAACATAAAATTTACCATGTTAATCATTTTTAAGTGTACAGCTTGGTAGTTTTGAATGCATTCATATTTTGTACAATGTCCAGAACTTTTTGTATCTTACAAAACTGAAACTCTGTACTCATTAAACAATTCCCCATTACCCTGTCTCTGCAACCGCTGGCAATCATCAATCTGCTTTTTGTCTCTATGAATTTGACTACTCTCCATATAGTACTTCACGTAAGTGAAATCATACAATGTTTGTCCTTTTGTTCTGAGTGATTTCACTTAGCATAATGCCTTCAAAGTTCATCTGCATTGAACCTTATGTCAGGATAGCCTGCCTTTTTGAGGCTGAATGATATTCCATTGTATGTATAGACCACATTTTGCATATCTGTTCATCCAGCAATAGATACTTGGATCAATAGATGTTGTTTTTACTCTTTGGCTATTATTAATAATACTGCTTTGAACATTGGTGTACAAATGCCTGGTTGAGTCTCTGCTTTCAGTTCTTTTGGGCATATACTTGAATGCTTGATTAGAAAAGTACTGGAATATGTGGTATACCTTTTCATAACTACTGTAGATTCACAGAAAGGAAATTTTTCTAAGGGTTGTCTATAGAACAGATTACAAATGTCAGGTGATCAAATGTAACGAATGAAGTTAGGCTGTAGTATTGTGATTAGATAACAGTCTTGATAAGTTGGGATTATCAAGCATATCCATGTAGTGTATTATCTGTATGATCAAACTGTGGTAGAAAATATTGCATCCTTTTTGTTTGATATTAATTAATAAAAAATTCAGACCAGAGTTCCCATTTCAGCAACAATAGATAACGTTGATTGACTACTACTACTCGAAATATGGTATATTTGGTACTTTTCTCCATTTTCACGTTTAGCTCTCTCAACAAGCTTACGTGGTAACTACCATAATTATTTAATATAAGGAAAAAGAAGCCCTGAAAATTTAAGTCACATATTCAAGATCCTACAGGAAATAAATGGTAAAGTCAGAATTCAAGTATTGGTCTTTCTGGATTCTTGAGGCTGAGCTCTTACATACTGTGCTATACTTTGAGCCCATGATTTTTACCTTTCATCTCTCAGAAAATTCCATTGAAATGATGAGCAAAAGGAGAAAACTATTTCCCTAATGACAGAGGAAGCTACCATGAGCCAGAGAGTTTGGGAATTTGCATAATGTAAAGGAGATGATTACTGATAGTTGCAGTCAATTCAGTTTAGACAGTGGAGAAATCCAAAAAGAAGTGGGAAAGTAGTGCAGGAAGAGCAGAAGCAGAGGCTGTGAAGGAGGCTACTGAAGGATTATTTTATTTTATTTTATTTATTTATTTATTTTTTTTGAGACGGAGTCTCGCTCTGTCACCCAGGCTGGAGTGCAGTGGCAGGATCTCAGCTCACTGCAAGCTCCGCCTGCTGGGTTTACGCCATTCTCCTGCCTCAGCATCCCAAGTAGCTGGGACTACAGGCGCCCGCCACCTCGCCCGGCTAGTGTTTTGTATTTTTTAGTAGAGACGGGGTTTCACCGTGCTCATCAGCATGGTCTCGATCTCCTGACCTCGTGATCCGCCCGTCTCGGCCTCCCAAAGTGCTGGGATTACAGGCTTGAGCCACCGTGCCCGGCCTGAAGGATTATTTTAAAATGCCATGGGACATTTACAAGAATTGATCATGTACTAAATCATACCAAAAATTTCAAAATAGAGCGTATTAAACTCTCACAGGTCACTGTCTTTTATAGCAGTGAATGAAAACTATAATAATAATTAAAGATTTAAAAATATTCATCTATTTGAAATAGCAGTTGGATCAAAGATGATAAAAATTGAAATTAGTTATTATTTAGAAATTAATGACAATGAGGACACTAAACAAGTACCTTAGGGATGTGGCCAAAACCACACTCTGGAGAAAATTCATAGCTTTGAATGTTTTTATATAAATAAGGAATTTAGAAAACAATGAAGTTGACTTTCAAGAAGCTTAAAAAAAAAATAGTAATAAAAAATAACCAAAACTAGAAAAAGAAATAGTAATTTAATTTATTAGGGAATATTGTTAAAGTAAAATTGAAAAATAGCACTTTTTAAAAACTGAATTTGTGAAAAGAATACAATTTTAAACTTATTTGATACATTTAAAGATTGTGAAAAGAGAAAATTTCTAGAAAAAGACAAATGATAGTTGGCTTGAGAAATAGGCAATATAAATATAGAATTATAACTTGAAAAGATTAGTAAAGCTATATTGCAATCTCCATCCTTCGAAAAATCTGTCAGGTTTAGGTGGTTATATAGGTATTTCAGGAACAGATAATTATTACTTAAATAGTACCAAATCATAGGAAAGGTATGTGTGTATGTGTATCATACAACGGTGAAAGAAAAATCAAGCATAATCCCCCATCTCAGAGATCTATTTCTGAGTTTTTTCATCCTTCCTTTTTATGACATGTAGTTTTCAAACTGTGCCACCGGGAACCCTAGTGTTGCTTTGGGAGCCCTCATAGAGGTAGATGGCTAACTGATCAGAGCATTGGATCCCTGCTCCTGTTTTATTCAGAGCAGGTTAATTTCCATTGCTTCCATTGGGGGTTGAGTAATACTTTGTTTGAGACAAAAGTATTCTTTTAATTTTTTTCTTAAGTTTTGAAAGCTACATTTTTAAAAGCACACAAAATGTACACACTTTGTATCTGCTTTTCTTATAACAATGTACTATGAACATCTATCTATGTCATTAAAAATTATTCACAAATATTTTGTTGTAAAAAATTAATACTAATACATAGAGAAAAAAATGAAAGGCCCCTATTACCACCATCCCCCCCAACCCCAATCCCACTGTCTCTCAAGTGTTTGATGAAATCTTTCTCTAGGAATTTAGTGTTATATGTGTGAGTACCTGTGTGTGTTGTAGATGATTTTTAAACATAAATATGATGCTATTTTTTGGTTTAATGTATTCTAAAAAGTGTTCATATCTACCTGCTTCATCCTTTTTAATGATATACTTATTTAGTGGTATTTTTATTCTTATGAAAGTAATGCGTATTAATGGCTTAAAAACATGTAGTACTACATAGTTGTTGATGACAACCAGCAATTTTCAAGTTGCCCAGCTACTTTCAAGTTTTTAGCAGCTGTGTTTCCCTCTGTATTTTGAATAACTTATTCACATTGCTAAATCTTAATTTTTTTTCAGTTACAGATATCACTTACTGATTTTCCTATAGAAGATGAGAGTTTTGGTCTTTTACCACCTATAACCCTCCCCACCCCGAAACACACAGAACAGCATTCTCTCAGTCACATATTTCCCCTCTCCCATTCTTTCTATACCTTTAGAGCATTTTTACGTTAAATCAGAAGTTACTGTTTATGTTTTAATGAGCATGCTGAAGCAGTTAGTAGATTAGATTACCTTTCCTTTCTTATACAACTTTTTGTCACATAAGCATTCTTGGGTTTCACATATTTCTCATTCTTGATTTTATTCCCTCATTTTGGTGAAACATGTGCCAGTAGTTTTCTTGAGAAAGTACTTGTTAGAGGCAACATTTTTAGACCTAGCATGACTAAAAAGAACTTCCTTCTTCTTTTTTTGAGACAGAGTCTTGCTCTGTCGTCCAGGCTGGAGTGCAGTGGCACAATGTCTGCTCACTGTAAACTCCACCTCCTGGCTCAAGCGATTCTTCTGCCTCAGCCTCCCAAATAGTCATGGCTACTGGTACCCCACCACTATGTCTGGCTAATTTTTGTATATTTTAGTAGAAATGGGGTTTCACCATGTTGACCAGGCTGGTTTTGAACTCCTGACCTCAAGTGATCTGCCTGCCTTGGCCTCCCAAAGTGCTAGAATTACAAGCGTGAGCCCAGTTTCTTTATTCTTCTTTTGATCGTTTGACTGGGTGTAGAACTCTAAGTTGGAAATTACTGTATCTTCCAAACTTTGAAGATGTTTCTCCACTGACTTCTAGCTTTGCTGTTGCAACTAAGAAGTCTTAGCCATTCTGATTCCTGTGATTTATTTATTGTAACCATCCTTTGATGGTCTCTCCTGGTGTCCTGAAATTGCAGTGATGTGCCTTGCTAGGGGCCTGTTTTCATCTATTGTGCTGGGCACTTGGTGTTTCCATTTAATCTGGAAACTCATGTCCTTTAGAGCTGAGAACTTTTCTCACATTATTTCTTTGAAAAAATACTCTTCATTTTTCTTTCTTTCTCCGGGGCCTCTGTGATAAATGTTAAATCTCCTGTACTGCTCCTCAAATTTTCTTGTTTTTTCTCTCCTATTTTCCATCTCCTCTTTTAGTTTTCTCTCTACTTTCTTCAGCGAATCTTTCTACCTTTGGAAATTTACTTCTGCCATTATATTAATATTTTCACTCATCTGTGAGACTGTTATTTATAGATTTTAAAAATTGTTCTTCTCCTTGTATTATTTTCTTGCTCAATATTCCTATCTTCTGTTTGTTTTGTTCCATAACTTTCACTGTAGAGCCTTTCCTCAAATGGCTGGCCCGTCACATTTAAGAGTGAGGCATTAAAAAGCTGACTGGATGCTCTGTTAGTCATTTCTGGAGCTTGGAACTAGTGTGGCTATTTTCGGGGCAGGGGCCTCTCAAATGTCAGTATCAGAATCTTTTCCTTTGGATTGGTCTGTTTTCTTTGCTTCGGGAGTGTATGCTTTAATACCAGTGTTCCGGAAGCTGAGTAGGAATGGTGGGTTATGACATGTCAACATCTAATATGTATACCTTCATTTAATACTCATTTTCAGTGTAAGGCTTTATTGCCTGTCCTCAACTATATCTGGTGTCCCCAGGCCTTTCTGATTCTATTCTTCTAGAAAGTAAACACATATTCCTCTGGAGAGGTGCAGGAAAGTCTGTTGACTAGCTCAGTTAACTGGGAGAGGAGATCCTTGGGATTGAATTACTCCTATTTTTATTTGCACCCCCTCTCCTAGCTTTCAGAGATTCTGGGTGTCTCCAGTTCCTTTTTGGAATTGTTTTTGTGCTATGAGTTGGGCTGAATGCTCAGTGCTGTGCCAGCCTACCTTATCCGTAGCTTTCAGCTTTTTTTCTCAACCTCAGTCACATGCTTGTCAGCTTGGGCCAGATCATTCTTTGTTGAGTGGGGCTGTTTTTTACATCATAGGATATTTAGCCTCGGTGGGCTCTACTGACTACATGATGGTAGCACAGTCCCCTCCAGCTGTGACAACCAAAAATGTCCCCAGGCATTACCAAATACCCCCTGGGGCACTAATGGCCCCAGGTTGGAAACCACTTCTTTAGTCACATCTGCTTTTTGGCTTTCAAAAATTTGATCTCTTTCTTCCATTAGTAACTCTTCTCCTGTTTTTCGGCATTTGTGCCTTTTAAAATTCTTTTACTGTGACTTTTTCTGGGAGGATGGTATCAGGAGAAAGAAAAGATAAATGTACGTTTAATTCACTGTATTTAACTGTTTTAACTATGCTTTCCCTACTAATAGATACTTACATTTTCTACTATAAATAATGTTATGATAAAAATGATTGCCTAGGTTAGGTACATTAAAATTTTTTTTTTTCTTTTAAGAACAAATAATTTCTTAAGAACTTGATTTTAAGGTACCTGGAAGTTCTGATCATTTCTAATTTTTCAAAACCACAATTGAGATTAGGATTTATTTAAAAAATTTACATTCCTTCTGCTGGTTTTGCCACTAATGAACCAATTCCCTGTGCATGACCCATTGTCCCTAAATCCTCCTTTGCAAACCAGTAAAAGGCTAGCCTTGTTTGTTTCTAAGCGGAATGGTAATACCAATCTGCCAGACTCCTACCGTACATGATTCTGCTTTAATCCTTAGAGCTACTCCGAGAGGGGTAGACGTGAGCCCCGTTTTAGACAGGGAGCCCAGAACCCATAGAGCTGAGGTGGCAAGGTCTGCTCGTAAGCAGGGTGTAGCGACCCAGGTTTGTAACGTTTTGTTCCTGTTGTACCCCACTGCCTCCCTGGAATTGATGTGTTCTATTCATGAGGAAAAAAAAGGAAATGATTTTTTAAAAAATATAGCAAATTACAAAATGAAGCAGGAAAGCCTTTCCTCTAAGGAGAATCTGAACTTTTGTAGGACCAATTTGTGTGGTTTTTGACATAGAATCACTATTGAGCTCTAGCCATGTTCAAATTTGCATGTTAATCTCTTGATAATTTTTCAAGGATTAATTTAAAATTACTAAATTGCTGCATTGTAAATTGAAACAAGCAATAACTGTGGGGTTGTTACTCCTTTATGATCTGGTGTAGTGGAAAGAACATGAATTTTAGAGACAACCAGATTCTGGGCTTCACTACCCTGGGACCTTGGAGCAATTTCTTGGAGCCTCTAGGTCCTTATCTACAAAAGGAAAATGTGAGAAACTCATGAAGTATTAAATGTAGAGTCCAAAGACAATGTCTGGTGTGATGGAGATGCTGCTTTCAGTGATCTGTTTCTTTTTCTCCTTTTCTTGGTTCTCCCAGAATTCTAGTCTTAACCTCCCTTGAGATCTGAATTTCAGCTGAGGGCTGAAGAACATTATTCCTGGAGTACATCTTTTCTAGGTTTTTGCTCATATTTCATGGTTATGGAGATTAATTTCCCTTCATGGAGCATATATTTCACAGAGCCTGGAGAGTGTCTTAGCAGGCCCTTTTCACACCAGAATGTCTGAAGCTTGGAACTGGTGTGGCAAATGGAGCCCAGGGCTCCGCTGCCTGGAATATAGATGGTTTGTAAATATTTATTGATTATCTCCTCTAAGGAACATAAGCAACAAAAAGGATAAATAGGCTTTGGGATATGGAACTTAATAATGTTCTATCACCAGATAATCCTGTTCTCCTGGACAGCTTCAGAGACGTGTTAGTGTAAAAAAAGAGATGAAGGAGCTGGTGTTTATTGAGCATCTACTGTGGACGAGATCAGGCACTGTTTGTTATGTTCTGAAATCTTCACAACAGCCTTATAGTATGGTTGTTATCTCTGTTCTGGAGAGGAAATGAAGCCCAGAGATGTGAGGTAACTTGCCAAACCAGGAAGTGCTAAAACCAGGATTCACACCTGTCAGTATGATCCAAGCATTGAGATGCTGCTGGGTCTGGGCCCTGGCTCCGTGGCTCCCCCTACCCATCTAAGAAATTGCTCATCATACGTGTAAGTTATATAATTAATTGTTTGAATGTTTGGTAAAATGTCCTCTCTTCCTCTCTAAGGACAGGGATCAGTATTTTTTTGTTTCACTGTAGCACTATACCCAGAACAGAATAGATGCCCAATATGTATGTATTGACTGAACAAATGACTGAATGGATGAATTAACATGTAGCCCCCCCCCCCCAGGAGAAGAAAAAAGAACATTCCTTTCAGTTGGCTTTTGGGCCAATTTGTCTGCAAGACATTAATGAAAAGCAAACGTAAAAAAGAAATTCTTTTCCCTTTCAGATCCCCATTGAAGTTAATTCTCATTATTTCTACAATTTCTTTGTAAAAATATTTTCTTTCTTTTCAGTGAAAAACTATCACTCTGTAATTGCTCATCAGGGTTTTCTCTGTCTATCAAGATAACACATGTAGGAGTGAATTTTATGCAGGCAATAATTAAATGAGCATAAATCTTTATAAATTTTGAACAGTTGACCTGCATTTAAAAAAAGTCACAGATCATGAACAGTTGTATAGTAATAATTACATTGTAAACCAGCTGTATAAAGGATTTTTTTTTATGTGTCCAGGTTTTGAAGTTTACTTTTGATTAATGGATAATCATATAGACCTTCATTTGGAATATTAAACAAACCTGTCTTAATTATCTAGTTGGTGTCATACCAAGTGGTTAATGATGCGAGGAAAGCAGTTAGAATGGACAGTTACATATAACATTGCCCAGACTCCAGTTTGTCAAAAGATGCACCATGATATAGAAAAGATTTATGAACTCATCGTGACTTTCAAACATAAACAAAGTTGAAGTGGTAGTAGAAGACCTATTATCAAGAACTGCGATTATAGAGAATTCCATTGTTGCTCTTAAGAGTTGTCAGGTAATTGTTTATTCTAATGGTTTTTCCATTCACTTGGAAGGATGAAAGTTGACCTCTGGGTAAACTCTGCTTTCCTTTCTAGAATACACTTCTCTGATTTGATTGCTTATGTGAATTTCTGGGATTCTTTCTTAGGCAGATTGTTTTAGATTCCAAATTTACAATTCCCTTTAAAGAATCCCTCCCAACTAAGGTTACTTAAATTCTTAAAAAAAAAAATCAGTTGAGGGTTTTAAAAATTTATATTATGGTAAAATATAATTTGAACAGGAGTTATTTCAGTAAACAAGACCCACTGACAAAACTAAGCCTTTTGCCTTGGAAGCTGCCTTCAGACACAAGACAGTAGGTCTTTATCTTGTGTACCATGTATGAAGTGGAAAGTCACAAAGACTAATAAAATGACAGACAGTGGGGCGGACTAGCATCTGTTTCGAAGGCTCCAAGGAGTACCCAGCTTAGAGTCAGTTCTTTGGTTTGAGGATTATCTCATTTCCCTAAGGTATTGAACCTAAGACGCTTTCTCTCTAAGCCCCACTATATCCCCTCCCATCCCCACCCCACTCCAACTCACCCCATCGCCACCACCCCCACCTGCTTCGTAACCTCAGGCATGGATCACAGTGAGCCTCAAGTCTCCAGCCACCTGGATTGGTACAGGAGCCAGCAGGGACAGCTAGAAGGGAGCAGCCATTATGAGGCTTCTCCTGGGAGGATGGGGGTTTTGCCAGGTGCCATTCCCTTTCTCTTTGTCTGGATTTAGAGCCACGGGGGTTTGCACTGGACCTGACACTTACCAATGTTTCTTTGCAGAGATGAGAAGTGGGAGCCAAGAATCTAAGGAGCTGTGTGTTGCAGGCTTCTTCTGAAGTGCACCTTGCAGGCTGCTCTGTCCAGAGACCTTCCCCAGATTTGAGCCCTTTCCAGCCTGGGTGGTGGATAGCTTTGTAGCTGTGCTACCCAGCCCTAGAGAGTGTGGCCAGAAGAGATGCTAGGTAGAGAGGCACATGCTCATGGGGACATAAATGTATGTGTAGCTGAAAGAATGTTAAACTCCATGAGTAGGAAAGGAATATCCTCAAGCCTAAAAACTTACTGGCACTAAGAAAACCAAGACCTTTTGAGCACAGAAACTGGGAACTAGTCCTCAAAGCAAGGTTTTCCTTTCCAAGTAGGTGAGTCACACAGAAGTAATTGGCAGAGAAGAAGAAAGTGGTTACTTAGGCTCAGCCATGGGGGCATTACACCCGGGACGCTAGGCCTAGGACAAGGTGGCCAGGGATACCATGTTTGACAGGAATTATGGTACTTTAGAAGGAGTATTTATCCTTTATTAAAAGAATGGACTTTTCCTTTAAAAACCTATTTGGGCAAGTGGACAAGTATGGTGCATAGTAATCTGGAAGCCCAGGAGTCATTTGAGATTTTTTTGTCCTTCCCTCCACAAGCCTAATTCATCACCAAGTCCTGTAATTCCACTTTGTAGATTATCTGTGACATCCACACCCAAAGCTTTGATCTGAATTGATATTTTAATGTATATTTTAATCATTTCTTTCCCAGAATATGGCAGCAGCCTGTTAGTTGACTGTTCTGTCTCCTGTTTGCCCTCTTATCTGTCTCCCACAGAGCCTCTAGGAAGATTTTTCTGAAACACAAATAGGATCATGTCAGGGTCCTTCAGCACTGCCCTGTCCCTAGCTCTCCTGCCCCCTGCTCTCCCGCCCCGCCTGCCCCTCACTCTCCTCCCTGCCTGTAGCTCCTCTCCCCACCCTGTCTTTGCCGCTGCCTGGAATATGCTTCTTCCCCTGTCCACTGAGTAAACTCCTGTTAGGAGGCCCAGACCAAATGTCTTCTCTGTCACACCTTCTCCAGCCTTCTCCTGCATATCCATCAAGGGGGTGAGGCTTCTCAGCCATGCCTGGAGTGTAGTCTCAACCATGGTACATTGCATACTGGATTTCTGAGTCTAATGTCCCTCTCACCCCAGAGTAAGCAGGAAAATGGAGATCACAGTTAGTTTATCTCTACAGGACTAGCTCCCAGGAGGGTGCTAGGCACATAGGAGTTAAATAAGTGTGTGTTGATTGCCTGATTATAGGAGATAGAAATGAGAGGATGGGGACTTAGTCCACGGAAGAAGCAAAGGGCTGGGAGAGTGGTTTGTCTCGTATCTTTTATCAGCAGAAGCTCGTAATGTGTTCTGGCTGTAGTCTTGACTGAGGACAGCCTGCTGGCGGAAGCTCTCCCTTCTCCTATCCTCCAATCTTATCCATTGGAGAAATATGGTTGGCCTGGCTGTGAAATGAACACCTGCTTCTCTGTATAGCCCTCACCCCAGTTACCTGATAAACCACTAATTTATTTACATTTTTAATAAATGTAGCCACAGATACCATGAAAAGTCACCCCTCCCTCCTTCTACCATCCCCAGCTACTTACCAGCCTTTGTGCAGCTTCCAGTGGCAGTTCTTTTTCTACAGGTTCTTCACCATTACTGAGTAATCAATTGCTTCATCCGACTCAGAGCCAGGTTTTCCAGAGTCACATGCTACATTCTTCCTAATGTCCCACATGGTCCATCTTCTTCGCTGGTGCGTTCCTCGCTGCACTGCTCTCACCCGAGTGAGTGACCAGCGCCCTCAGCCATTGCTTCCTCCCTGCACCGAGCTTGCTCTCATCAAACTGCTGGATGATGGGAGAAGCACCTTCACCCAACAGGACCTCAGTCTCGTGGCAAAAACATACTTAAAAAAAAACTGAGTTACTGGAAGATGGGGACAATGGAAGCATACAGGGGAGCTTGATAAATGAGTTGAGGAAGTCTCCTAGGGGGAGGTGACATTGGAGCTGGGCCTTGAAAAGTAAGCAGGTGTCCTCAAGGAAGAGCAGGGCATTTGAGGCAGAGGACATGGCAGAAGTAAAGGCCTGTGGGTATGAAAAGGCATGGCAGGCCTGAGAGAGTAAGGATTGGTGTGGCTGGGAGAGGGAGATTCCTGACTCTATGGGGCCTGCTTCTGAACTGAGGCTTGGTGGGAGCTGCGAGTGCTCCCTGCAGCTGCTCCTGGGGCCCTGCTCTGCCCCACAGGTGCTCCGACGGCTGAGCGAGGTTCCCAGGGCTGTTGGCACTCCCACCCACTCCCACCCGCTCAGGCGGGTGGCATCCCAGAAGGAAAGAGGCAGGGGAGGAAGCAGATAAGAAAGACAGCTTCTGTTTAGACACAAATATCTTGGTAATCAGCACAGATGGGATGAGAAATACCAAAAAAAGTACATGACAGTTTAGAGAGAATTTGGCTAAATGTTACATATTTTTAACATACCTGTGTAGAGTTTTTGGAACAAGCACCTGAGTCGCTCAGAATCTGATTGGAGATGGGGAACATGCCTCAATCAAATGGTGTTTTTATTTCAGAAATGTTCCCTTCTCCATCCACAAAAGTATCCTTGTGATTTTTTTTTTCTCCCACCAAAATAAGGCGCAGGATTTGTCTCTGACGCTGTGTCTCCCTATTTGGACGGCAAGCTGTGTAACATATTTCTCCCCAGCGTGAAGCTTCTTGGCAGACTCTTGAGGCCACGTTTTGGTGGCTTCAGAGTTATCTTTGGATCTGTCAAAAGTGCTAATGGGCTTTCTGGCCTTCTTTAAGCTCCTCATTTCTATTTTCTTTTTACTTCCATCCTCTCCTAAAAGAAAAATTCATGTAATTCATCAGCAGTTAAGCTTTTTACCGAAATGCTCAGTGAAGGGCCTCGTATTTTTGTTTGTGAGGAGAGCTGTGCCAAACCCCACCCTTACATCATTAGCTCTGCATTCCTCCGTCCAGTGGAGGAACCAAGATACACTGGTTGACTCCTTCTGACTGCCTTTGGTGTTTGCTGTTTCGTTTTTCACCGAGTTTGTTAAGAGGCAAGTTGGTGTGATGGTTAGGGTATGAGTTTCGGATTGAGGAGATGTAGTTTTGAAACATGGCTCTGCCCTTTCTAGCTGGGTGACCTTTAGACATCTACTGAGACTTCCTGAGGCTCAGGTTTTTTTTTTTTCCTCATCTATAAAATGGAGATGATAATACCTGTCTCAGGCTTGTTGGGAAGATTGGAAAGAACACCTGTTGCCTACCACATACAGATCACTCCGTGAATGGGGTAACAGTAACTTTTAACAGAAGCATTTCCCTTTCTTTAGGCATACTTGATCTTGTTTTGTTTCTTTTTCCAAATATGAGTTTTACCTACAATTTTGTGTGGAATAAAAAGAGCCTGGGTTTAGAGACAGACCCACTCAGGACTGAATCATGTCACATCCACTTACCGCATGACCTTTGTCAAATTATACAACTTCTCTGTGCCACTGTTTTCTCATCTTTATAGAGGGATAATAATACTTAGTTCAAGGAGCAGTTTGAAGATTAAATGAAATGTTTAATAATAGATGTGAACCTTTCCCATGGTGGATGTGTGTAAGAGGGACAATGTGGTATAAGGGAAAGCGTATAGGCCGTGGAGTCAGATCTGACTTTGCCAGTTACTGACCTCTCCCAGACTTCTTTATATTGGAAAGAATAACGCCTCACTGGATTTTTGTGAAGATTGCACAATTACACATCCACAGTGTCTGGTACAGTGGCTGGCACTTGAGAGGTAGTTAGTATATAGAGCTATTAATTCAGTTGCTCTGTATTTATAAAGGTTGATGGTTAACCTGGTACTTCAGTCAAACAATAATAAATTATAAGATAAGTGCCCAGTTTTACTCCCAGCCCATAATGTTGTTGAAAAGCACTTTATGCTATTTTGCATGTAAAATCCACCTGGTTTACTTCAATTTATGGGTTATAGATCTTTAATCATTATAAACTGCAACCCCTGGCAGTGGCATTCCTTCCCTCCCCAACCCCTTTCATTTTCAGAGGATTATATTGTGTGGCATTGAAAACCTGTAACATTGAAGAAATTAGCATATTCATGTGTATTGTTAAAGTCAGGTGGGTATAGAATGCGTTGTGTAAATGAAACACATTCCATTTTTTTCTGAAACCTGAAGAGTACCAATCTATAGTACTAATTAAAAGAATGAAGCCCAGGCTACAGGGGGGAAGAAAAGCTAGTTAAAACACTGCTTTGTCACAACTTGCTGCTGTTTGTCTTCAGTTTTTTTTCCCCCTTTTGAGTGAAATACCTGGAAATTGTAAATGTTCAAAATTGCCTTAATTCCAGCTGAGCCGTTTTAGCGAATGTAAACTGTGAAGGAGGGGATACCAGCAGTGATGGCAGGAGAGGAGCTCGCCTGGCCTTCGTGGGTGGCATCTCCTGGACAGAAACGGGCTCAGTGCCAGAAGCATTTTGGTCCCTGGGTACTTTCTTTTGCTTAGGCGTATGGCACAGCACATCGGGAAGGTTCTAGGATCTGGGGCCCAAAGATTTGAGCAGCAGTCCTGTCTTCATTGCTTATTAGACTGTTCCATCTTGGAGAATCTCTCTGAGTCTTGGTTTCCTCATTTGTAAGATACATGTAGAATTCCTGTTCTGCTCACCTTTAGGAACTGACCTAAGTGCTGTCTGCAACCTCATGTTGTAATCACTACACAAAGATGTAATTGCTCAGGCTCCTTCCTCTCTAAGGTGTCTTCCAACTTTATGGTTCATGATTTTACACATGAGGGGGATTTGGCCTCCGGGGTAGAAAGAAAAGGACAGGGAAAGAAGAGAGTATACTTTCTGATTATTTTCTGTTTCTTAGGCTCTTATTAGATACTGTTATAAGAAGAAGAAACAAAATCAGCCACAAACCGTGCCTTCTTCTTTCTCCTAGAGAAATCTGACAGAATATTTTGTGGCTGTGGATGTCAACAACATGTTACATCTGTACGCCAGTATGCTGTACGAACGCCGGATACTCATCATTTGCAGCAAACTCAGCACTGTGAGTAGACAGTCATAAGACTGGCTTTTTAATGATCTAATTTTAATTGAAAGATACATCGGCAAGGTGAAAGAAGATTTTAGGAAAAGGAGTCAGCTACAGTCCCCTTATATGGCAGCATGTCATTTTCATTAATTGTTCATGTTTTTTTTTACAGTGCCAATGCACATTTCATTTATTCCTGTAGTCTCACAGTCAATTATAAATAGCTTTCCATTTGATTGAGTGTTATGAACATGTTGCAGATTTCTACATGAGCTTCGATTATTATCATTTTTTAATGTCTACACCATATTTCATGATACAGATGTGTCATTATTTACTATATCCTTCTTCTCTTGATGGCCATTTAGGTTGTTCATTATGATTTAATCCTTTTAGTAGATAATACTGCAATGAACATCTTTTGGCTTCTTTTGACTGTTCCAGTTATATTCTAAGGAGAGGGACACCAGGTCACAGGACTTGATAAGCACTATGATTTGGGGACTGCCAAATTGCTTCCCAAACGGGCAGTGCTTGTTTACAGTGAAGGCTGCCAGCTGTAGATGAGTGCACCATTTTCACGGCAGCTTTGCCAGGCAAGAGAGAGAGAGTGTACGTGCGTGCACGTGTGTGCGCTCAGGTGTTTTAATTCTGCTAAGAAAGTAGATGTGTTATGGTATTTCAGGCTTGCTTTAATTTTAAAATTACATCTTTGGTTAGAGGTAACTGAATATTTTCCATGGGTTTATTTTTTTATTTGTATTTTGTTAATATCCTTTCACATTTATTTTATAGGTGCCTTGATGTTTTTTTACAAATTATAATGAACTTTCTATATAACTTTTGCTGTGTGTATAATATAAGTATTTTTATATTCCTTTTATTTTAGTTTTTCACTTGCTAAGTATGAGAGTTCACATTTTCCCCAATAGTTTTTATGAAAATTCTTAAGCTATTATAGAAAGTTGAAATAATTTTACAGTGAATGCTGATATACTTCCATCTAAATTCTACTAGTGACATTGTGCCAGTTGCTTTATCATGTATTTATTCAACTATTCATCATCCATAGCATCCATTAGTCCATCTTTTTTTTTCTTTTTTTGAGATAGAGTCTCACTCTATCACCCAGCCTGGAGTTCAGTGGCGCTATCTCTGCTCACTGCAACCTCCACCTCCCATGTTCAAGTAATTCTGTTGCCTCAGTCACCCAAGTAGTTGGGATCACAGGCACGCACCACCACACCCAGGTAATGTTTGTGTTTTTAGTAGAGATGGGGTTTTGCTGTGTTGACCAGGCTGGTCTTGAACTCTTGACTTCAAGTGGTCCACCCACCTCAGCCTCCCAAAGTGCTGGTATTGCAGGTGATCCATCTTATTTTTTATGCATTTCAAAGTAAATCACAGGCGTCACTTTACTTTCCCCTAAATAATTCAATATCTGTTTGCTGGGTTTATTGTGGTTTTTGTTTGTAGACAAAACTTATATACAGAAATTGACTGGGGGTAGAATGCCTAATAGGCATCCCTCTGTAAGAGAGAGTAGAAAAATATTTTCATAAGCGGAGAGTTCCCTAATGAAGGGCCTGTGGATAAAGTCAGTTATGTGTTTACCTATGAATAAAAGGCACCTAATAATGAAAATTCTCTGAGACTACTAGAGTTTTCCTTATGGCTTTTATTATACCTTCATTATTTTATTATTTCTTTGGTTATTGATTACTCATCCAGAACTCAGTTTTTTGTTTTTTGTTTTTTTTGGTTTTTTTTTATTGCCTACTATGTGTTAAGAATAGCCTGTAGTCGACCTCTTGCTTTGTTTTACATTTTATTTTACACCATACGTGCAGTTCATAATTTCAGGGCACAAACACCCAGACTGTTTCAGAATGAGAATATTGTCAACCACATCAATCATCACCTCTTTAAAAGAGTCTAGTCCATAACCAGTTACTGTTTCTTTAAATTGTTAAATTTCAGTCAACAAAAACGTGACATCATCTCAGTGAAACTGAATTCCCTATCATTTAATCATGATGTTTTTGATTCCTTATTGTGTGCCATGCACTGTTCTAAACACTTTTCATGTATTAACTCATTTAATCCTTAATACAACAGCCTTAGTGGGTTCTGTAATTAATTCCATCTTACAGATAAGGAAGAATGAACCTTCTGTGTGATTTTGCTCTCATCAATGTAGTGGATTAAACACACAAAGTTATTTCTGCTTCCCCAAAACTAAAATGAAATAAAGGAATAAATCTACAAACACAAAGAACAGATGCAGCAGAAAATTTTAAATAATAAGAAAATACTGTTAGCAACTTTATGCCAGCATTTGAAAACTAAGGCAAAATAGAAAAAAATAATTTAGCAAAGTTGACTCCAGAAGAAATAGAAAAATTAAATAGGTTATTTAACTTACAGAAATTGGATCAATATCTTTACATATTTTTCCAGATAAAACACTTATCCCAGGTAGTTTTACAAGTGTGTTTTATCAAACATCTCAAGGAAAAGATTATTTCAATCTTAGACAAACTCCTTAAGAGTCTAGAACAAGAGGGAATGAAACCCAGCTTTTTCTGCGACACTTGCCTTGACATTCAACACAGAGACAGCACAAGAAAGAAAAATCAGCGGCCAATGTCACTGAGTAATGTAGGGGTAAAAATCCTTAAATAGGAAGCAAATGATTGATGATACTAGAAAATCTATTAATATAACTTACATATTAACATATTAAATGAGAAAACTTTTATGGTCCTCAACAGCGGGACAGAAAGCACTACCATGTTCATGAACAAGAAGACTTAATATCTTGAAGATTTTGTTTCATTTCAAAGTGATGTATAGATTGTATACAATTTTATTCAAAACCCCCATAGGGTTTTACATAGTGCCTGACAAGCTAATTCTAAAATTAATACGGAAAAGCCAGAGAAAGAGCTACAACCTATTTGACAAAAAAGAATGGGTTGTGGAAGCTTGCTTTACCGGATATCAAAACTTTCTATAAAGTTGTAGTAATTACGATGCTAGTACTGGGATGAGGATACACATATGGGCTGATGGAACAGAATCGAGAGCCCAAAAACAGATCACATGTATATGGGCTCTTTATATCATAAAAGGTGGCATTGCAGAATCTCTGGGGAATCAATGGACTTTTCAATAATTGGCTGTCCACATGGGAAAAAAAAGGAAGACAGTTTCTATTGTACACACACAAAAATAAATTCCAAATGGATCAATAACTTAAATGTGAAAGGCAAAATTTAAAAACATTTAGAAGACAAAATAGAATACTCCTTGATGGTCGTTGGAGTAGAGAAGGGCTTATTTAAAGATGGTCCAAAATATACATTGTATAAAATAAAATATTAAAATTGTGAACTTTTATTCATTAAAAGATACTTTTCTGTGAAAATGACTGAAAAGTCACAAGCTGAGATTTGCCGTATAGAAAAACTGACAGAAAATTAGTATAGGAAATAAATACAGAACTATGACAATTAAAAAAGACAAACCTGTCAATGGAAAAATTGGCAAAAGGCATGAATTAGCATTTCACAGAAGAAATACAAATGACCAACATCTATATGGAAAGATAGTCAATCACATTAGTAATCATCAAAAAGCACATTAAAACTACAGTGATTATGGCTGGGCACAGTGACTTACACCTGTAATCCCAACATTTTGGGAGGCCAAGGTGGGAGGATTGCTTAAGGCCAGGAGTTCAAGACCAGCCTGGGCAACATAGTGAGAGCCCTGTCTCTACAAAGAAAATTAAAAATCAGCATGGTAGAATGCGCCTGTACTCAGGCGGGAAGATCAGTTGAGCCCAGGATCATGGCTTTGCGGTAAGCTATGATCATACCACTTCACTCCAGCCTGGACAACAGAGCGAGACCTTGTCTCTAAAAAAAACAAACAAAACCAACAGTGAAACCCTAGGTTTGCAAAAGATTTGGTGGCTGACAAAGCCGGGTGTTATATTGGAAATGTATTAGAGAATATCGTTTACTACTGTTTGAAGGGTATGTGCTACAAAACTATTTACGTATGCCTATCACTCAGCAATTCTACTCCTAGGTGGAATTTTATGTGTATACACACACCCCTTGGTCATATATGGTGGGATACATGTACAAAAATGTTCACAGGGGCTTTTTTTGGGTTTTATTTAAATCCTGGAAATAGTTCTCATGACTACCAACAGAACTGATAGACTGTGGTGTCGTCACACAGTGGAATATCGATCGGATCAATGAAAATGAACTGTACTGTCAATATGATTATGTCTCTAATGTAGAAGCTGAGTGAGGAACTGGGTTGCACAAGGATATACTGTACAGTATGATTTCATTAATATAAAGTTCAAGCTAGAAAAACTAAATGGTATCTTGTAACACAAAATTTAGGTAATGGTTTCCTCACAGGAAGAGAAAAGACTGGTTTGGGAAGGGTCGTGCAACGGACATCAAAAGTTTTGCTTTCTGTCTTAAGCCAGGTGAGGAACCAACACATTTTGCTATAAAGGGCCAAATAATAAATATGCCTTTGCAGGTCATATGGTCTTTGTTGCCACTGCTGGGCTCCGACCTTGTAGTTGACCAGAGTTAAACTAATGTGTGTGATTGTGTGCCAACAAAGCTTTATTGCCAAAAACAGGCAGCAGGCCAGGCTTAGCCTTTTCGCTGTAGTTTGCTGACCCCTGAGCCAGGTGATAGGTTTGGGGTTCTTACATTTTTTTTTCTTTAAAAGTTGTTTATATGACATACATACTTAATATATTTCACAAATTTTTAGAGGCCTAAAAAGAAGGTACAAAGCTCCTTTTTCATGAAATTTTAGAATAGAGACAAAGCAGTTCTTGTACAAAGATTAAGAATCAACATTGCCTGAGAACTGGTGGCAGTTCTGGAAACCAGAAGACAGTGAAGCAGTGTCTTGACCTTCTAAGGGAAAATGATTTCTAACCTAGAATTCTATACCCATCTAATGGAAGCCCTCAGGAGAGAGTGCCAGGAGCCCACACCACATTGCTCAGCCTCCTGGGGCCTATACTCCTGGACTCTGCCTTCCCTTTGCAGATGAACCGTCTGTCCTCTCTGAGGCCAGTCACTCTGCTTGTCCAGCTTGCTTCATGCTGCAAATATTTATCGTGAGGTTGCCATAGGCACTGGGGATACGGCAGTGAACAAAACAGGCAACAATCCCTGTCCTCATGAAGCTTGCATTCTAGTATCATAGGTCCTCGATAAGCCAGAGGAGTTAAATATCTCATACAGTAGGAAATGGTTAAGTACTAAGGAGTAAAATAAAGCCGAAGAGAGAGGATGGGGAGTGGAGAGTGGCAAGGATTGCAGTTTTAGATGATGGCCTCGGAATGCCAACAGGAAAGGCGACACTGTGGTTTCCTTCAAGGAAATTGCTCCAGCAGTAAGCAAGCTCTCCTCTCCTGCATCCATTATTTTCTCTTCTCTCCTAGCACATTCTTATGAGCATGCCAACGTGCTGTGGAAGCTCCCAGACTTCAAAACAAAACCTTCTTGACCCATATCCCCTTTATCCCATTTCTAGTCTGCCTTTCAGAACAGAATTCCTCAAGAGAGTTGCCTATTTACTAATTCCTCTTGTCTCATTCTCTCCTCAGTCTTTCATTAGGATTCAGTCCCCACCTGTCCACTAAAACAGGTGGACTTGTTTTAGTGTCTTTTTCCAGTCACCAGTGACCTCCTCTGAAGTAAAATGAAAATGAGTTACTACTTGCATAGCTCTCAGAATAGAGCCTGGTATGTAGCCTGTGCAGGCATTTAGAATAAATTAATATATTCTATAATGGGAAATAAAATTTTAATGTCCAGTTTATTAAGGGCCTACCCTACTGGAATGTAAACTTCATGAAGACAGGGATTGTTGCCCATTTCGTTCACTGCTGTGTCCTCAGTGCCTGTGGTAACACCACGATAAATATTTGTGGAATGAAGTCAGTGGGATAAGTGGGGTGACTGGCCTCTGAGAGGATAACAGTTCATTCTCAAAGGGAAGGCAGAGTCCAAGTCTTAATGTTGAAAATGTGAAACCAAGAATTGGTGATTTAGAAATCAGGAGATAAATCCTTTGTTGAGTGTGATTACTTTGAGTGAAGGATGTAAGGAGAATGGTGAAGTGGACTGTTGTTTTTCATGATAAGCCTTGACTACCTTTTGTTTTGTTTTGAAAGCTATGAATATGTATTACTTTGACTTTTAAAAGGCTTTTTTTTTTTTCTTTTTTTTGAGAGAATCTTGCTCTGTCACCCAGGCTGGAGTGCTGTGGCCGGATCTCAGCTCACTGCAAGCTCCGCCTCCCGGGTTTACGCCATTCTCCTGCCTCAGCCTCCCGAATAGCTGGGACTACAGGCGCCGCCACCTTGCCCGGCTAGTTTTTTTGTTTTTGTAGTTTTTAGTAGAGACGGGGTTTCACGGTGTTGGCCAGGATGGTCTCCATCTCCTGACCTCGTGATCCGCCTGTCTCGGCCTCCCAAAGTGCTGGGATTACAGGCTTGAGCCACCGCGCCCGGCCGATTCTTAACTAAGTTGGAAGTTTTACGGATTGCTGGTGGAAGCCTCTCTGGAGGAGGTGGGGTTCTCCTTGTATCTCATGTGCAGTTGGCAGCATCCTGAGCGGTTCTGCGGAGTTTGGGAATGACGTAGCTGAGCAGACTTCTGTTGTATTCACGCCTTTGGGCCTCTTCAAATTCAGAATTTGAAAGTTTTCCAATTGTTGCCTTTTACTTCCTTAAGACTGGCTTTTTATTATCTTTTAGATGGGGGCCGGTGCGGAGGGGGAAATGCAAAGGCCATCTCAGCCTGAGATTTTTTGAGAACCCTCTCTTGACAGATCCTGATGTGGCCTGCAATACTTGACAAACCACATTTTTCTCAATTGTGTTTGATAAGATGGAGGCTTAATGCTCCTGAGAGCCACCAAGCACATGAAAGATAAAAGCACTCGAGTGCTGTCTTCTATAAAAATGACTGTGTCAATAGAGACAAACCTAACAATATTTAGTTCAGAGGCAGGTAATATGCATTTCAGGGTTTCTCGGTCAATAACACTGTGATATTCTGTATAAGAAAAATGTAAGTTTTTGTTCTCTTTGCTCAGTTAATGTATATTGATTGTTTTCCTTTATAAATGATAAATAGGGAAGGCTTAACTAAATCTTGTTCTCTAATGTAAATACTTCAGTGTGATTCCCTCTAGCACAAAGGCCTCATTTTTCTTCCATATTTTCATATCTGAGATTAATTCATACTGCTTTTTGGAACTCTATGGAGAGCAAGTAGGTCAAAGATCTTAATAGAGATAATACAATACAATTCCATCAGCATTCCTAGAAGATAGATATTATGCCCATTTTACAGAACAGCCAGTCCATTTGGAAAGGTGGGAATAACTTGCCCAAGGTCATGTCCTAGTCAATAGGAGAGATGGCCATGAATATAGGTCATTATGATGCAGTGTCAGGGGAAGAAGGCTTTGGCTTCTGGAAAGGGAGAAACATCCAGGGATTACACGCAAACTAATCTTAGCCCCTTTGAAGTGCATGCCTAGGAACCAGGTTATGTCTGTTGGATGCCATTACTTATACCATTTTCCAGTCCCTTATGTGGGAACTGTCACAAGAGCCAGAGGCATGTTGTTAGGAATAGCCACCCCACTAAAGGAATTTGAAAATTCTTGTAAAGAGCCAAAAAGATACCCTGAGCCATATCTGGTGGATAAGGTAACTAGTGGAGCTGTTTGCTATTGGTTTGGGTGAAAAATAAGACCTGATTGTATAGTACTTAGAGTTTTGCTTTTTTGTTTGTTTCTTGTAGCTTCTAAAGCTCCAAGACCACCAAAGAGCATTCACAGAATAAATGCGTAAGAATATCCTTAAGTAGATTCATACTCAGTACTTTATATGGGAGCCCTCCAGTTCTCCCCGCCCCTTTTAAAGTCCTTTTAAGTTAACCTTTTGAGCTGCCCCCTTCCTGTGTGCCAGGCACTATGCTAATCGTGAATGTGATCATTTTTTTCATTCATTCCTGCAGCAACCCTAGGAGCTTGTGGGATTTCTTCTCCCTTTGCAGATGGGAATGTTAGCACCCCCAAAAGTTGATGTGCCTTGTCTAAGATGGACAGCAAAGATGGAATGAAAACCAGGCCAGCGTCCTTGCCACTTCATACTACCTTCTTGTGACACTTGTACTCAGAGAAATATTCTTAGCATGACCCTGTTGGCCATGGATCTAAAATAATATAAAGAACCTCTGCCTGATTGTCACTTTTGAACGCACACCTAAGCTTTTCACTTCAGATTCGGCAAGCCCTGTCTGTATGCCTGACACTACTCTAGGCACCAGGAAACAGGAGGCAGATCTGTGAATTCCCATGGACACACCCAGTCTGTTAGCCAAAGCTCCATTTCCTTAAACACTTCAGATTCCATTCACTCTGCCCATGCCTTCTTAAACTTGGCTGTCTCCTAGCAGCTCCTGCACCCTTCTACTACCATGAGCATGGCTTTGGTGGAGCCCTGGGGCGTATCTTCTCTAACTCACTGTGGTTTCAGCGTTCATATACTGCAGCTATGTATCTTTGTCCGATACAATAAAGAATAAAGAACCTTCCAGGGTTCATATGTTGCAGTTCCTTCCAGCAGTGTATCTTGGTCCTAATCGCCCCCTTTATAATTTAGGGATACTGAAAGAGATTTGGACAACTAAGAATATCCAGTTAAATAATGACAAAGGCATATTTACTTTCCTGAGAAACATCTGTTTGTTTTATCCAGTGGATGCTTTTCAGAAGGAAATATTGTATAGTGGCAAGACCACGACCTAATTAGCCTCCACACCCGTAACCAAAAACCATTATTACTTTTCTGATGGTACCTCATTTAGGGAAGAAAAAAAATAAACTGGCACCCTCTCCCTGTCAGTTTCTTCCTAATTGTGTCAACAAAAATTAGTCCCCGGGCATGTGGGAGCTGGGCAGGACCGGGTACCCTGTGGCCTGAGGAGTGGTGGGTGAAACTTCCATCTCCCCACTAGCACACAGTCTGGCCCTTAGGAGATGTACATGGAGACTTTTCCAGCCTTGCCCCAGTCCTGTCCCACCACTCCCACTGACAGCATCCATTGTCTGACTGAGTACCATCTGGTCTTGAGCCCTAAGAAAGGGCCAGTTTGTGGACTGGGCAGCTTTTCATATTTGGCTTCATTTTTGCAACTTTCCTGATGAATGCCACCTTGTCATGTCGATGCCAGCCTGTGTGATGAGCTGGGCACCTGAATGATGCGTGCAAAACTTTCCTAGCTCTTCTGGACTAGAAAACACTAATCCTGTTTGCTTATCTGCCGCCCTTGAAGCAGAGATGAGAGTGGCAGTTGAAGGAGGTTTGAAATCCTGGAGCAGAGCCAAGGCCTCTTTGCCTGCACACTCCACTCTGCATGTTCCAGCCGTAGGAACAAACTGCATTATTTTGTTTCAAACTGTGCTTGAGGGAAGCCAAGACCTTGTAACTGGAAACTTACCAAACAGAGAATTCTAAGACTAAATTTAGTGTTCTATTTAAAAAATAAAATAAATTGAACATTTTGTTTATATTCTATATGTTAAAAAAGAGAGAGAGTAACCTGGTTCACACTAACCACCTGAGAAGAGTATTCAAAGAAGAGAGAAGAAAACTAATCCTTTTGGTGAAGAGGGAAATCCTTAAGAAATTGTAATGAAGTGGCATGGAAAAGAGGCTTTGCAGCCAAACTTCCAAGTAACACAGCCTCTCTAATCTCCGTTATATACAATTTTTTTTGTGGTCCAGAGAATATTAAAAACTTAAAGGAACTTCCATGGACAGAAAATAGGAGAGATTGGTGGGTTTTACTTATGCGGGCATTCTCTGACTTTAAAATGTATAGATAATTAATTGCTTATTGAACTGTATTCTTCATTTAATTATGTGTGAATTGGTTTTCTCTTATTCATGTTAAACTCTAATTGGAATGAAGAACCTTGAGGTACCATAGAGACTCTGTAATATAATATAGAATTTCAACAGGTTAATTTGTGACACTTTGATATGACTTCAACCAGCCATGGTCTGTCTGCTAGCTCCTACCTTCCTCTCTTGCCTCTTCTCCCATTGCTTCAACAAACATCAAGCACCTGCTTTGGATGAGGCACAGGATTCAGATTGTCAGTGATTCCCCAGTTCTGATCCACGGATTAGCATTATGTTAGAACCACCCAGAAAACTTGTTAAAATGCAGGTTCTTGGGCACCATCTCTAGACGTTCTGGTTCACAAAGTCTAGTATGGAACCATGGAATGTGTATTTTTTAAGGTTCCCTGGATGATTGATACACAGCCTGATTTGGAACCAGTGAATAGACAGTTCTGTAAGACAAAAACAATATTTATTCTTTGGTGGCTGTTATTTTGCATCGTTAGACTCATTTTCATGTTGACACGACATAATGGAGACTGATCAAGTTCATTTAAAAGATGTTTATGCATACCGACTGGCACTTAAAAAGCTCTTTGTTTCCATATTGTCTTTGGGAGAGCTTTGATTGGGGCCTTGGCTAGTCTAGAAAAGGGCCATAGCTAAGTATAATCTGTTCAGGCTCTCAGTAATTTTACGGAATACCAATGCAGTCCACCAGTGTAATTTGGGGTGCATGTGTGTAAACAGGTGATGTTTCTTTTTCTTTTCTTTTTTTTTTTGCCATTTCGTTAAATTCATCCCATTTCTGCCATGGCAGAAAATTTTATTGTTTTGGTAATGCGATCAAGTCGTGAAATAAATTTTTCTTAGATTGTAGGACTGATAGCTTCTTGTGTGACTCTTATGAATCAAAATTTTAATGGATAATATTTAAGTCATTGGCATCATAATCTACTTAAAAAGTCCTAAATGGCACCCACTTTGGCAGACATGACAGTCATAAAAGAAATTTGAGCACCTACTGGGTGCTTATGATACTGGGAGCAAGGACTCATAATTTCCCGTGTTGTTTCTGCAGACTGAAAGTGTGGTCACTTTGGTGAACCAAGGTAGTATGTTATGAGGTTAGACCATGCCATCATGGGTCAGTGCAGACACGGAGCACGTTCACATTTGTTCTTTTCTGCTATCTTGGTAGCTTCAGAGTCTACCAGCTAGATGTGTCAGACAGCCCTGCTGGAGGTATCTTTTCCCAAGAAAAAAGACAGCAGGAGTGGAGGAGAGAGTATCAGACTGCAAGTCAGGATGGCTTTGTTCCACTTCTGCCTCTGCCTTGTACTTAATCCTCCCTGTGCCACTTTCTAGCCATATGGCCTTGGGCAAGTTACTTGACCTCTCTGAGTCCCTCTGTCTTCTTTTGTGAAAATGGAGATAGTATTCACACCTACCTCAAGGTGGTTAAAAATATCCAGTGACCATCCAGACATGAAAGCACAGAGCCCAGCACTGGGTGCACTGTTCACTCTGTAAATGTTACTTGAGGCTGAATCTCATCCTTGCAGGCCATAAACCCCGATTTGACTTTCAGAAACAAGGAGAGCGATAAAGATCCTGGGAGAGTTCTGAATATTAGGATCACCCTGATAGCGGATAGGGAGTGAATCCAAGCAAAACAGAATAGTCACAGCCAACTCCCATGAAGTTTTGCATCTGGACCACTTCTCACTAGTTATTTAGTCGTTGAATAAATTGTCATTTCTCATTCAAGTCCTCACAGAGCTTGAGTGGCCTGAGAAGCTGCTGTGTTCGCTTGACCCACCCTTTCCCCCTGACTGGCCTCTAGCAGGAAAGAGGACTAGCAGCTTCTCTGTCTTCAGCCTTCAGGGCTCTGATGTCTCTGTCTCTGTGAAGCAGGCCTGATTCTTGCCCCAGGCAGAATTAATGATTCTTTCTTTATATGCTAACACACTTGAACCTCTATTATAGCACCTCTTTCATAATGCTTTTGTGTGGAAGTTGATTGTTTGCATTTTGATCTTTCTCTCTCTATTTTAAATTGCTTGAGGGCATGGCATGTGCACATAGTGGATACTCAGTAATTGTCGGATTAATGTAGATCAGAACACAGAAGCAGTTTCATGGGAGCTAAGAGCACAGAATCCAGAGCTCAACTTCCCTAGGTTCATATCCTAGTTCTGCCGATAGCTGTGACCTTACACAAGTTCCTCAACACCCAGGAGCCTTAGTTTCTTCATCTATAAAATGGGGACAATAATGCTACTTACCTTATAGGGCTGTTGTGAAAATTAAATGAGTTAGATATATGTGAAGCACTGTTCTCAGTGATTGGCAGATAGTAATGTGAATTCAGTGGTCATGATGGTGGCCTGGTTTTTGTTGTTGTTGTTTTGTTTATTTGAGATGGAGTTTCATTCTTGTCACCCAGGCTGGAGTGCAGTGGCGCGATCTTGGCTCACCGCAACCTCTACCTCCCGGGTTCAAGTGATTCTCCTGCCTCAGCCTCCTGAGTAGCTGGGATTACAGGCATGTGCCACCACGCCCAGCTAATTTTGTATTTTTAGTAGAGACAGGGTATCTCCATGTTGGTCAGGCTGGTCTCAAACTCCCCACCTCAGGTGATCTGCCCACTTCAGCCTTCCAAAGTGCTGGGGACTACAGGCGTGAGCCACCACGCCCAGCTGATGGTGGCTGTTTTATGGCTTGAATCTTTCTTCTGAGTTTTTTTTTTTTTCCTTTGGGACAGAGTCTCACTCTGTTGCCCAGGCGTGATCTCCACTGACTGTAACATCCATCTCTCGGGTTCAAGTGATACTCATGCCTCAGCCTCCCAAGTAGCTGGGACTACAGGTGCGCATCACCACACCCAGCTAATTTTTGTATTTTTTGGTAGAGAAAAGTGTCACTCTGTTGGCCAGGCTGGTCTCAAACTCCTGACCTCAAGTGATCCACCTGCCTTGACCTCCCAAAGTGCTAGGATTACAGGTGTGAGCTACCACCTGCAGCCTACAGTCACTTTCTAAGGTTAGATTTGCCAAAGAAAACAACAGGGAACAGTCCCTTTTCTTTTTCTTTTTCTTTTTTTACTACTTATGCAAATTTAGTAACTCACCACCTGAAGGTTCCTTAGTTTCTTTATGTGTGGATACCTGACAGATAGGTACTCACGATTCCATGTTCAGTTATGCTTTCTTTTTAAAAGTATGATTCCTTATTAAAGCAATAGTATAGATCCATTAGCTAAACATAAATTATGATTTATATTGTCAAAGAAATAGAAATATCCACTTATACTAGATTTGAGGTGTCAAATCAATTTCTTCTTGAGTGCCCACTTTGATCCATTGATCAAAGGTGCATGTGAGGCTGGGCATGGTAGCTCACACCTATAATCTCAGCACTGTGGGAGGCCAAGGTGGACAGATCACTTGAGGTCAGGAGATCGAGACCAGCTTGGCCAACATGGTGAATCTCCATTTCTACTAAAAATACAAAAACTAGCTGGGTGTGGTGGCATTGCGCCCAGCTACTCAGGAGGCTGAGGCAGGAGAATCACTTGAGCCCAGGAGACAGAGGTTGCAGTGAGCCGTGATTGCACCACTGCAACACCAGCCTGGGTGGCAGAACGAGATTCTGTATAACAAAAAAACAAAAAAAGTGCATATGAGGAAGGATTCTGGGCCACACCCCGACTCTGTGATCGGTTAGTAATGTCTGTCACAGATATGGCACGGAGGAGTGGCGGCACATTGACTGTCCCTGTATTGAATAAATTGTTATCAGTCCCTCATGTAACCTTGCCTTTTTCTTTTTCATCTTAAAGATGAAAAGAAAGCTCTTTCCTCACTCACGGTGCTGTGGGCTTATTTACAATGTAGTTTACCACACCATAGTTTTCTGCCTCTGCTTTGGTAGCTAAAGCTTTTCTCTGGCAGTTTTAGTTGCTTTGATGTTGTAAAGTGTCAAATCTTGGCACGAAAGCTTGTTGCCCCGGTTAATAACTTACTCTAATTACTCTAGTAGATAGCTTTTAAAAAAAAATGGAGAGAAGTGATTAAGCAGGCGGTTGATTGCCTGTGTAAGCTTTCTCCTGACTAGGTGATATTGCTGTTGGGGGAAGATGCTTTCCTTCACTCCTTGTTGGGTGTTTTTTTTGTTGTTTGTGTGTGTGTGTGTGTTTTTATTCCTTCCCTTTCCCAAAAAATAATGGAGAAGGAAAAAGTAAGATGAGTTCCACCAAATTGAAAATGAAACTACTGGAAGAACGATTGTTCCCATTACCCCCTAAAAAGAAGCCCTGCGTTTCAGCTGCTAAGAAAAGCGAGACACTGTTTGCTCTTTCCTTCTACTCACATGTCCGGCATCTGTCTAGACTAGCTGAAGGTTCTTTGATTCTGAGATGTTCTAAGTTGCCTTTCTGCTAGAGTATCTTTGATAGTTTCTTGAAAGCCTATTCCTCCCCCACTAAATACAGTAACTACAATTTGAACATAGCTGAACCCTTTATAATTAAAGGTTTTTCTCATACCCATGGAAGGGTTGAAATAGGTTAACTTCACAGAGTCCCTGCAGATTTTGCTTAAAACGTTTTGATGATTTTAGAGAGGATTTGTCATTTGAGAATAAATCATAATCAAAACAAACAAAAACCACAACAGTGTTTGAATCATGACACCAAGATACATACGAAGATGGTTTATAATTAAATAAAAGAATCAAGTTCTCAAACTGAGAAAGGGAACAACTTCCCAAGACACACAGCATTTTTTACAACTGCTCTAAGTAAGATGATCCATGGTCAAAATGAACAAACTTAAGAATGAACTCCCTTTAAAGTCAGTAATCTGGTATCCTTTCTATATTTATCATTTTATTCATTTCTCTTTGTTTAGGTTCAGAGGGGAACTCCAAATGCCTCTAACCCTGTGAAGCAGGTGTTGGTTTGATTATTTAACCTTTTGAATTCTAGGATGGAAAGAATGACTGTGACCATCTGATTATCTTCCTCTGCCAGCTTTTAGAGCTTGGAATCTTAATACTTTTTCAAAAATGTACAGCCTCTAGTTGTGATCTATTAGGCAATTGCAATTTGTTAAATGTCTATAATCCCAGCACTTTGGGAGGCGGGCGGATCACATTAGGTCAGGAGTTCGAGACCAGCCTGACATGGAGAAACCCTGTCTCTACCTGTAATCCCAGCTACTCGGGAGGCTGAGGCAGGAGAATCGCTTGAAACTGGGAGGCAGAGGTTGTGGTGAGCTGAGATTATACCATAGCACTCCAGCCTGGGCAACAAGAGTGAAACTCTGTCTTAAAAAAAAAAAAAAGCTGTCTGGTAATCTTGCCTATTCTTCCTCGTGGTATGAATCTGGAGGCATTCTCCATTCCCCCAAACATTTACTCAGCACCAACTCTGTGTCGAGCATAGTAAGAGGTAAGAAGAGGAATATTTGGCAGACCAAGGAGGGCGGATCACCTGAGGTCAGGAGTTCGAGATCAGCCTGACCAATTTGGCGAAACTCCGTCTCTGCTAAAAACACAAATGTTAATTGGGTGTGGTAGTGGGTGCCTGTAATCTCAGCTACTCAGGAGGCTGAGGCAGGAGAATCGCTGGAACCTGGGAGGCGGATGTTGCAGTGAGCCGAGGTTGCACCACTGCATTCCAGTCTGGGTGACAGAGCAAGACTCCATCTCACAAAAAGGAAAAAAAAAAAAAAGATGGAGTCCGACGTGTTCTTCATCCTTGACGAGCTCAAATCCATAGCCCTTGTGTTCCTGGTCACCTGAGGTCATCTACCTCTGAGTTATTCAGAGTATCAGGGGCCAAGTAAGGAAGAGGGCTGTGCCCTGGTCCGGTGATGGAGATGGGGTGACTGAAAGGTAGTGGTTCCTACATAGCTCATGAATTCGAGCTGGGCCCTGGAGCTGCAGAGATGAGAAAGCAAGACCAGCTTAAAGACAGACCCTGACTTGCTTTGGCTTAGTGCAGCTGAAGAAGGTAAACTGGGGCAGAGAAGGAGACTTCTTCACATCAAAGGATAGCAATTCCTCTAGAATTGTGAGTTGTCAAAGCTGGAAAGGAACACAGAAATCTTGTAGCCTAGTCTCTTGTTTTGCATACAGGACAAATTGAGACCTAGGAAAGGAAGTGGCTTGCCCAGGTCAAAAAGTTAGAAGAAGATTCCAAACAAGTATGTGAAAGGGAACATGACAAAAAGCAAGACTTTCCAACACTTTCAAGCCAGCCTGTCAGATATATGTACTCAAAATGGAATGTAAACCTTTCTCTTTGAGTAATAATAATTACTTCATTGTCTAGAATTTCCTGTGGATTAAAGACACTACAACACCTTAGTTAAATGTAACTCATCCCCACGAAATGATCGGATCTGTGTTTGTTTTAAAAATGATTATTTTCTGTCATTGGTATTTTGTCCCAGACATTTGGACATCTAGCAGCAAGGCAAATACATATCTGTGTCATTTAACAATGTCAACAGGGACAATACCTCATCTATTTCAGAGTCCTTCGCACCGTGGATGGTACAGGGTATGCACGCGAATACTTTTTGAGTTTATTATGCATTGTGGAAACACAGTGGCCGTTATATTCTGACAGACCTGGATGTGAGTCCCAGTTCTGTCACTTACTGTTGATGTGGCCTTGGGGAAGTTATTTCACCTCTGAAACTGTTTCCTTATCTGTGAAATGTGGTGATGAGTGTATATGTGTATCAACACACACACACACACACACACACACACACACACACACTTTCCTTTAAAACAATACTTTGCAAGGGTCTAAACCCCAACCTGGTACCTACACATATTGTGGTTTTGTCTTTTGAGGGGGCATTCTTATTTTTATTTCATGTTAAGTTGCAGAGCTGCTATTAGGATTCTGCAGAGGCATTGGAATCTAAGACTGTGACAATCTGGGCTTTATCTCTGAGAAATGACTGAAAAAAAAAAAGGTGTCCTTGTGATTTGCCCAACTCCGTCATTGATCATTCTCCATTCGTGTCCTACCCTCACTGCCTTCTCCTCATCTCGCTTTGCCTCAAAGAAAACTAACAGAGCCATATAGAAAGCTCTGAGATATAAATGACCTTGTGCATCTTTAATTGAGGACAGAATTTGCTGAAGTGCATCCCAAAATCCACCAGTGGTTTACTTTACAGTCTGTGTCCTGGCTAGACTGGCTGTTGGCTGTATAATTTGTCTAGTTTTGTCTGGAGTCTTAGACTATTCAGCTGCTTCAGGGCAAAATCTTTTGGGGTGTCATTAAATGAGATTGATAATTGGCTTCTGATGAATATTCATTGTGACCAATGACTTTGGGCAAATTTTACACATACTATCTTTCCATTCTCCCACTGAGTGAGATTTTGATAGAATCATTTTCTTCAACTTGCACTTCAATTATATATTCACAATACCCCTTTGTTGACTACACTCCAAATTACATACTTTCATTACTTTTAAAGTTTGTATTCTGTAAGGAATGAACATAGGCCTTTAGGACTTTTATTTTTAGAAACAGGGTTTAGAATTATTTTAAAAATAAGCGGCAAGCGATACTTTACAGAACAGAGTGCATTATTTCTGATTGAGTATAGATATATAGTAAGACTTTTCTTGTAATCAACTGACTGTCCTTAAGTAATGATGCATATAGTTTATGTCATTTAGTATTTTGGAAAAGAGCCATATAATTCCCTGTTTCGTTTGTTCCTTAATCAAATGAGTAATGTATTTTACCCCAATTGCAGAGATTTGGCCCTTAGAAAACCCACTAATGAAATGATCAAACACCTTAAAAGTTTGATTTTTTTTTTTTTTTTTTTTTAAGAAGGATAAGTAATTTTAAAATCTTGGCATTGAGGTTGGTAGGTTTGCTTTTGAGGTTAAAAAGACATGAAAAGAACATTATCTGAAGATGAGATCTCTGCTACTTTATCGGTTGAAATAGGCTTTTGACCCAAACCAGTTTAACCTAAAAAGAGTCACATAATCAAGTTCTGGCTTAACCAGGTTCATTCTATTAAATGACTTTTTCAAAGAGAATCACAAATTAATTCATATGATGATGTTACCTTCATTTGTATGGGACCTTATAGATTTTGAAGTGCTTTTATTTATTTATTTATATGTTGTGGAATTAGAAAGTAGGCACATGATTGAATGGGCGAATGGATGAATGAATGACTTGGTTTTCCAAAAGTGCCATGCTTGTGTTTCTAAGCTTGCTGTTTTTGTTTTAGACATTTTTTTCTGTCTTTCTTTTTTGGGGGACAGAGTCTCACTCTGTTGCCCAGGCTGGAGTGTAGTGATGCGATCTCAACTCACTGGCAACCTCCACCTCCTGGGTTCAAGCAGTTTTCCTGCCTCAGCCTCCCGAGTAGCTGGGACTATAGGCATGTGCCACCATGCCTGGCTCTTTTTCTGTATTTTTAGTAGAGACGGGGTTTTGCCATGTTGACCAGGCTGGTCTTGAACTCCTGGCCTCAAGTGATCCGGCCACGTCAGCCTCCCAAAGAGCTGGCATCACAGGTGTGAGCCACCACGCCCAGCCTGTTTTAGACTTTGTGTCATGTACCTTATTCTGCAAGACTCACGGGAATGTTGGTATGCTACTGATAAAAGCCAAGCTACTAAACTGTCTTTGTATTGTGAGTATATTCTAAGAAAAAATAGTATTTTCTTTATTCAGGACACATGCCATTAACTAGTGCATGTGTGTGTGTTGTGTATTCTGGGCCACTGAGAACATGGAGGTGAAGACAGGATCTTCCTGTACTTTACAGTCAGGAGACAAACATGCAGCCAGTTATGATCCAGTTAATAATGAGTGCTTGTGGGTTGGATGCTGTGGCTCATGCCTGTAATCCCAAGATTTTTGGAGGCCAAGGTGGGTGGGTCACTTGAGGTCAGGAGTTTGAGACCAGCCTGGCCAACATGGCAAAACCCTGTCTCTACAAAATATACAAAAATTAGCCAGGCATGGTGGCACACACCTGTAGTCGCAGCTACTCAAAAGGCTGAGGCAGGAGAATTGCTTGAACCCGGGAGGCGGAGGCTGTAGTGAGCTGAAATCGCGCCACTGCACTCCAGCCTGGGTGACAGAGTGAGACCCTGTCTCAATCATCATCATCATCATCATCATCATCATCATCATCATCATCATCGGTGCCTATTCACAAGGAGCCAGGGAAGACTTTGAAGAGGAAGTACTTACACAGAGACCTGAGGGAGGAGTTTGCTAGAGGCACAAATCCAGGCCAGTTTGGGGGATGGGTGGAAAGGGAGGGGAGGAAAAAGAGTACATGACTCTATCTAAGTGATGTATTCCAAGGACAGACTTGGAGAAGACGGTACAGAGTGTGGCTACAGATGGCTGCTGTAAAGCTAGACTGTGGGCTAGTGGAGCCATCCGGGGCTAGCCATGCCCCCAAAGACTTCTGAGTAGGAAGTGATGGGCCGGAACCTGCACTTGAGGAGGAGCGCTCTGGCAGCTAGTTAAAGATGTGCAGAAAGAGCTGAGACCCGAGGCCAGTGGAACCCTCCAGGCTGACTTCAGGGTGGAATCAGGTCAGATTCATTCAGGTTGATTCATTCTCCACTCACTCAACACCAGCAAGGAGTTTTCATCTCTAAGAAGCCCTGAAGGGATTAGGGGTGTGTGTGTGTGTGTGTGTGTGTGTGTGTATCTATATGTAAAATACAGAATATACTTATATATAAAATATATAAAGATATATAATATATATAAAACTAATGATATGATATATATAATTAATGTTTTGATATTATATATATATGTGTGTATATATATCAGCCTCCTTTGTATGGGTACTTATGGAAATAGAATGTGAAGGGATGGGTTAAACCTGCCAGCCTTGACGGGGTCACTGGGAGCAGTTCTTGGGTGCCTGCTGAATGAGATCTGGTTCATGGCATGGACCTGGCTTCAAGAACGGGGTCTGGAGGAAAGAGTCAGGGCAGGCGGGGGTGGGAGTGGCAGCCCTGGCTTTAACACACACTTCTCACAACTGGGAAACATCAGCAGAATACCCAATTTAAAGCTGTTCATGTTACACTAACCTCTGGGATGCTTTTAACTGGGCCTTGGCACGTCACTCTTTTGCCACGTAAATGTCCTTCTGTCAGCAAAGGCCAGTTAACAGCTTCCAAAAGAAGCAAAGTCCTCATGGGAACAGGCTTCCCTGAAACCAAAGAAACATTAAAGAAAAAAAGACAGAAAGAAGCATGTGTTGTTGGCTTTGTCACTTCATAGCTATATCTCCAAAGGTTACTTTTTTTCCCCTTTCTTTTCACTATATTGAATTTTGTAGCAATTGTATCCCTTTATATTATCTTTGTTTCCTAAATTTTTAATTGCATAAAATACTGATTATATGATGTCTCTAGCTCTTAAGAAGAAAAAAAAATACAAAATAGGGGTAAGTCAAAAGGCTGTGAAGAGGAAGGATTAGTCAGTAAACAGTGCCATAGCAATTGATTACCTATGTGGAAAAAATAAATTCTCACCTCAGTCCTTAAACCTAAAGTAATTCCAGATGGACTGAAGAGTTAAATGCTAAGGGAAAATTTAGAGGACTTTCTTGGGATAAAAGCGGTAGAAACCATCATGGAAGAAATTATTTGTCTATGTAATTATTTAGACCTTCTCTTTGCCCAGAAATTCAAAGAAAATTAAGTATAAATTATTTTCAAAACACTACAAAGGCTGGATATTCTTTGCATATCATCAGTGATTGCTTATAAATCAGTAAAAATTACTACCACTCATTTTTAAAGTGGGCTAAGAATATGAATAGACCATTTGTCTATTACATAAGTACAGTCAAGAAACATATGACAAAATGTTCAACCTTAGTCCTGATCAGAATAAAAATAAAAGTAAAATAGATACAATTTTAAAGCTACTAACTTGACTACAAGGAGTAGTGCTGGTGTGCAGGGAGGCCAGAATTGTGGTGGATGGCTGGGGCTGGGGGGTGTAAAGAGTCTCCATCCTTCCTCTATTCATTATACTAACATATTTATGATATATGTATTTATTAAGTGTCTTGAAATATTTATAACCTTTGTCTCTGAATTCTACATTTAGGAACTATAGATATAAGTTATTGACCTGTATAATTATATTACTTAATGGTAGTAGAGTAGTTAAATATATTAATAGCATGGGAAATTCATCAAGTATCATTAAAAGGTATTTTTTTCTAAGAATATTTAAAGAATATTCTGGATTTGTGCCTTTAAAGCATCATTAAGAGATACCTTTTTCTAAGAATATTTAAAGGAAAATGGCATCAAATAATGTTCACTTTTAAGAAACACAAAAGAATACTGTATTTATAGTCATCCTAATTGTATTTAAAAAGGGAATATATGTGCTTCTGTGTGTAAGAACCTACAATGTTAAATCTTCCAATGGTGGTGGCATTTATTTTAATCCCTTTCTCCATTTTTAAAATTTTCTGTTTCATATATTAGCTTTACAATCAGGAAAAAAGTTTTTTTGAAAAGAAAGCTCTTACTAAATTTGAATTAGGGTGATTGAGTTAACTTAGAATGATTTCTCCAGGCTTTTCAACTTATCATGTAAACATGTTGAAGAATTATAGAATTGTATTGCTGAAATCAAATGGCGGTGTCTCTTCCCTTGGATTTGTTCATTGATCTCTGCTTTGCTCTGTTCCAGCTGACTGCCTGCATCCACGGGTCTGCAGCGATGCTCTACCCCATGTACTGGCAGCACGTGTACATCCCTGTGCTGCCGCCACATCTGCTGGACTACTGCTGGTAAGGTGGCTGGCCCTGTCCTCTGCTTCTCCTTTGCCCTGGACTGGGCATGTTAGGTGTGTCACTTGTTAATGCAGTTGGTGACTCTACATTAAAAATACTAACTTTATCCAGCCTGGACAAAGTAGTGAGAATCCATCTGTACCAAAAAAAAAAAAAAAAAGTCAGGCATTGTGGCACATACCTGTAGTCCCAGATACTCAGGAGGCTGAGTTGGGAGGATCATTTGAGCCAGAGAGGTTGAGGCTATAGTGAGCTCTAATTGTGCCACTGCACTCCATCCTGGGCAACAGAGTGAGACTCTGTCTCAAAAATAATAATAATAATAATAATAATAAAAATACTAACTTCAAAGTGGCATGGATTGAAGACCACCTGATTGCATGGCCCTTTCATTTCCAGTTTTCTTATATGTCATGACAGAGTACAAGAGAGTAGGTAGTCATTTTTCCCATTTCTCAGTTTGGGGGAAACAATGCACCAAGAGGTTGTGTGTTTGTTTTTTCCTAAAACAAATTGTAAACTGGGGACAGAAACAATTGAGATCTCCAGGGCCTTCAAGTTTCAGCCATGCCCTGGCACATTCCTTAAGACTTGTGCTCACTGTGGTTTGGGAGCACAAGCCAGACGGCACTAAACTGTCTGAAGTTCTTTGAGGAGAATTTCACCGTTCAGTGAAACAGACTTTAGTAGAAGGAAGAAACAAAGGTTTTGGCGACAGCCCTGCCATCTTGGGCAAGTCACTTGGCTTTAAGACTTTGTTTACTCATCTGTAAAAGGAAGTTAGTTGTTCAATACATAATCATAAAGATGAAACGAGATAACATATGAAAGGACCCCATGTAGAAAAGCTGGCTCATGGTGGGTGCTCAGAAAATGTTCCCACAGACATATCATTGTCCTCACTGTCTGTCTTCAATAGATTACCAAAACAGACTGTCTTTGTGACCGATTTGGTTCCCTTTTCCTCATGAATAATTTCTTTCTCTAGTGTAATGCAGTTAGACATTGTCTCCAAACAGTTCAAGTCAACAGAAGTCCATAAGGGGGCATGGTACACAGAGAGGGAGAGGCACTAACTGCATGCTGAATATTGAGAGCTTCAGGAGAAGGGAACCCATTTGAGGGTCATAGCCCTGTTGCTTAAGGACAGATGACATAGGACACTGACCACTGGTTCAGAGTGATTGAGTCCAGGTCAGTCGTACTTTTACTGGAATCTCCAGCCCATTTTGCCGTCATCTCACTGGAAAGGTTCACTCAGATAGCCAGATTGTCCAAGGAGCTTAAAGGCATTCCACAGTCACTCCTGATTGGAACGTGTTGGGCTCACCCTCTTCCCAAGAAGCCATGGAGATAACAAGGACGTAACTCAGGGCCATGATGTGAAAATCAGTGGCCCTCTCTCATGCATAGCAGTAAGTGAATGGGCCTGATTCTTTCTTAATTATACGTCTTTCTTATCAAGGTAGTCATCTTATTCATGCCTTTCTCCCACCTCTTGTGAGATTAAGGGGCAATATGTTTTCTATTATGTGGAATATGGAATCCTGGCTAATTTTGAATTTCTTCTTGATTCATCGATGGTTGAACCCCACATTTTTTCACTGTGTCTCTTCATACTTTGGTTTATTTTGGAAACTATTTTCAGTTAATGATGACGTCCAGGTACTGCTGGTCTAGATTTTTGTGTTCATCCCTTCTTGAGTGGGTAGGAGATAAAGTAATGTTTGCAGATAGGAAAGAATAAGGATGTAAACCCCTTATAACAGATTCACCATGTGATGTTAAATGTTTGCATTTGCTGTGTTCCTCAGGGAGTGTTTTCAAACCCTGGAGCCCATCCCAGACCCCTCCCCTGTATCCAGGTCTCCAGCCTCTCTCCTTCCATTGGAGACTCTAGGGAATGCTGGACTCTGCCCTAGTGAGGCTGCTCCTTCTGTTCCCGGACTCCAAAGGGAAGATTGTTAGACTCCTGTCCCCGCTGCCATGGTCTGGTGTGAGCTCCACCCTGTCATCTGGCTGCTAGCACAGCCCCTAGGAACCTTCCTCCCTGCCGTGTCACTGTCATCTGCTTGTCTCTGGGATCTTCATCATCTGTTGGTTGAGATGTCCACATCCCCTTCCCATCTTATTCTCTGTTGTCTTCAGTGGCTTCAGAATCCATGCTACTGGCCTCCTCTTAATCCCATTGAGATCACATTTGCACTGTTTTGTCATCTATAGTGAGATTACTCCCTCAGAGATGCCATGGAGTAGCACAAACAAGAATAGGATGGGGCTAAGAGGAGGACGCCTGAGTCCCTGTCTCCGCTCCATTACTGCCTGGCTGTGTAGCTTAGAGCAAGCGCCTTTGCTTCTCTGAATCTCTTCTCTGTTGAGGGCTGAAAATACTGCAACTTGTTCTTTAAACTGTTTCTAGGATGAAATAAAATAACGTATGTGCTAATGCACTTTATAGACTGAAAAGCGCTGTCAGCCACCCAGCAGGGTGACACCTGTGTCATTAACCGTCTGAAGCTCACTCAGCCCCCTCTGGTTTCCTGCTGGCCTCCTTGCTTTGGGTCTTCGTGAGCTTTTTCTTTCTTTCTTTTTCTTTTTTTTTTTTTTTGAGACAGAGTGTCACTCTGTCACCCAAGCTGGAGTGCAGTGGCGCAATCTCGGCTCACTGCAACTTCCACCTCCCAGGTTCAAGCGATTCTCCTGCCTCAGCCTCCCGAGTACCTGGGATTACAGGCGCCTGTGACCACGCCCGGCTAATTTTTTGTAATTTTAGTAGAGACAGGATTTCCCTGTGTTGGCCAGCATGGTCTTGATCTCCTGACCTTGTGATCCACCTGTCTCAGCCTCCCGAAGTGCTGCGATTACAGGCATGAGCCACTGTGCCTGGTGTCATGAGCTTTTTCGGTAGAGCAGATGTTTCCTGATGCTGGCCATGTCTCAGGCACTGCACTAAGTGCTGGAAGACAGGGATGAGAGTCAGTTTCCAGCAGAAGGGACTCAAACAATTGGGTGTCGAAGACACAGGCACATAGGCCAGAACTGCTCCTGGGTTTTTCACCAGTTCCTTGCAGGCTCTTGCTTCCCTGGCCTTGCCACTGACCCTGGGCACCCCTACCATTTTCTTATCTACTCCTTGTCTGGAAGATACTGCTGGTGAAAGTCTGAGAGCCTTTGCGGAGAGGACCTGCTAGAGAGTGGTACTGCCTAACCTTAGCTTGGCCTCCTCCTCTGCAGTCACCCCTGAGCCCTCACTCTCCCCACCATGCAGCAGGCTCAGGGATGGGAATGCATTGTTACGTCTGGTGAGTAGAGGGGGACATAGGTTCTGTGTTCCCACAGCTGCCCTCCTTCTCATCCAAGGCTGGTTACTTGCTGTCTGCTTGCCTCAGGTGCTGTCTCCTGAGGATTCTCTGGGACCCATCTAGATCATTAAACACCCCTTTCTGCTGCCTCTCCTCTGCTGCACATGTGCTTAGGCGCCCCATTCCTCAGATTTGACCTTTCCTTAAACTCCCTGTGCTTGAGCTTCTGAGCCAATGCTCTTGGTTTCTTCTCACTGCCATATATCTTCAAGGAAAGGACCAAAAGGACCCTGTTTACTATCCAGTAGTGTTTGTTGTTCAAATGAAAACTTGAGGGACTGGGCAGAGGCAGACACTGACGCTCAGAGAGGAGGAAGGAGACGAGGGGAACTAGAGGGGAGGAGAAGGAACAAAACACACACCCAAGGAAGAGGGAAGGGAGAGAGAGAGCAAGAAAAAGCAGAAGGTAGAAAGGAGACACACATGCCCTGAGACAGAGTCCTGGAGTGACATCCAGCCCCCTTAGCACGTTGAACCAGCTGCCATCTCCTCTCCTCCCAGATGCACAGTACGCTCACAGGAATAGACCCCCACATAGACACGCCCGCCTTCATAGACATAGGTCCCTTCCCCACAGACATGTCTCAGGGTCTTCCACAGGGAGAGACATCCCCAACCCTGCCCCCACCACAATACACATCATAGGTTAGATGAGGTTAGATGTGTGCTCTAAAAGGTAGCCACAGGTCGAATGTGGTAGCTTATGCCTGTAATCTCAGCACTTTGGGAGGCCAAGGCAGGAGGATCTCTTGAGCCTAGGAGTTTGAGACCAGCCTGGGCAAATGATGAGATTCCCATCTACACAGAAAATTAAAAAAAAAAAAAATAGCTAGCCATTAGTGGCACACAACTGTAGTCCCAGCTACGCAGGTGGTTGAGGTGGGAGGATCGCTTGATCCCAGGAGGTAGAGGCTACATGAGCCGCAGTCGAGCCACTGCCCTCCAGTCTGGGTGACAGAGTGAGACCCTGTCTCACAGTTCCCCCTGGAAGAGATTCACCAGTGGGTTTTCATGCTATGCTTCAGGGAGGAATACCCAGGGATTGGTAGAGCTGGGAGGATCAATATAGTTTGTCTGCCAAGTAGTAGTACAATTTTATTTTTTAATATTTATTTTATTTTATTTTATTTTTTGAGACAAGGTCTTGCTTTGTCGCCCAGGCTGGAATGCAGTGGCACAATCTCGGCTCACTGCAACCTCAGCTCCCTGGGTTCAAGCGATTCTCCTTCCTCAGCCTCTCTAGTAGCTGGAATCACAGATGCATACCACCACGCCTGGCTAATTTTTGTATTTTTAGTAGACACAGGGTTTCACCATGTTGGCCAGGCTGATCTCTAACTTCTGACTTCAGGTGATCCACCTGCCTCAGCCTCCGAAAGTACTGGGATTACAGGCATGAGCTACTGTGTGTGACCCAACTTTAGCTTTCTATTATTTGAAAAGTTTTGGTTGCTAAATTGTTAGCTAGTTTAAAACAGGCAGTTTATATTCCTAGAACTGTGGAGGGGAAAATGCTCTGTCACTAATATCAGTGACGAAGATAGCTGCCATTGTTGAACACTGGGCTATCTCCTTTACATCTGTGATGGCATTGAATTCTGCCAACAACCCTACACGGCAGATACTATTAGCCCCATTTCACAGATGATTAGTAAGCCAAGGCCCCAAGAGCTTTAGTAACTTTCCCTGATATAGACATTATGTATTATACTCTACAATCAAATTTTTATTAAGAGAATTGTATGGACACATAATACACAAAAAATCGGATGTATATATGTATACTTATAGAGAGGCAGAAATCTGGAAAGAAATACACCAAAATGTTTAACAGAGACCCGTTATGGGGAGGATTTCTGCATGCTTTTTATTTTCCGTATTTTCAAATATTTCTACAATGAGAAAGTATGGTTTTTATAATTAAAAGCTTTATTTTCACAAATCAGTGTTTATTCTAGCCAATTGTTCTTTCCAGCTGCCATTCATTTCTCCCTTCATGTTTTCTTGGAGATACATTAGATGTCTTATTTTCCCATGAAAGCTGATCCAAGATCATTTTTCAACCTTCTCTAACTCTAGCACTCTGAAAAACTGTTACCAGCCTGACCAAGGGCAATGATGTTGGCAGGTCTAACTTAGAAGAGAAGACTTGGCAAGGAAGGCTGCTAAGTCCTTGTCATCCTAAATTTCCACTACAGAAAATTAAAGATGACATTTGTATTTACCGGTGCCTGAGTGGGTTTTGAGGGGAGGCACCATCTTGGAAGTTTCTGTTTCTGTAATAGCAGGCTTTCTCCTAGTCCCTTGTTTCTGTGAAAGAACTTTTTGACATATGACCAAAGGATGATTACAGGCTGGTGGGGGATTGGTGTCTGTTTGTTAACTGTAAGGTGTAAGAATGATGAAATGAAAGACTCCAAGAGAAAAAACACATCCCCCATAATGAAGGGTTGATTTGACCACCTTCAACCACTACCACTGCTTTGGTCAGAGACTACAAATGTCATGAAATTTGAGTCAATGCTAATAACTTTATTCTCTTATGCCTAGTAACTTTCACCACCATTGAGTTTAATCCTTGGTGGTAAGAGCCAACAGGGATAACTAGCATTTTAAGTAAAGTGCTGGGAGCCTGAAACATGTAAATTTGAAGGAGGTTTGCTCCTCTGCAGATGATTTAAATGTTAAGTATGTCCCCATGCAGAGGATACACAAAATGGAATCTGAAAACTATTATCTCCTGTAGAAATGAACTCTCAATTTACTCACTGCACAGGAAGGGCGGATTCTAGTCATTTTCACTGCCAGCAGGTGCCCTTTCTATGCATAATAGACTTCACAAGTGTAATTAACACATGAGGACCACTGCTGCCAGTTTTTCTTCAGGTACATGCTGCTAGGAGTTTTCAGGACAACAGTGTAGGCCATAAGAGCTTTTTACATGGCTCCTGAAGATGAAGTCTTCATTGACTTCTGGACAAAAACATGTTAAATGGGGCTGAGCCCAGACCCTGCTGTTGGTATCACAGGTCACAGTCATTGAGTCCAGAAACCCCAAAAGCTGTGTTGCAGCCTTTAGTAGACCAGAGGCCATGACAGCAAAGCTCTAGTTTGCATGCAGTTAATAAATGAAAAGTAGGATACTGAAAACCCTGCAATTATGTGGAGAACTAATTGCACATTCACAAATACAACAAACAATCATCTGAGTTAACTTTAATTAGAGCTATAATCACAGATTTTAATTATCTGAAAAAAAATCAGTTTAGTCCAAATGGGCTGCCCTAGATATTCCTCGAATTATTTTTTTGTGTCTCCCTTCCTATTTTTGGAGTGGACAATAGTATGGAAAGTGCCTAGGTTTTGGATTCAGGCAGACCTGGATTCAAATGTTAGTCTTATCTCTTATTAACTATGTAACCATTAAAAATCTGTTCCACCTCTCTGATCTGCAATGTCTTTTTCTGTAAAATGGATATAACTTACCTACTTTGAAAAGTGGCTATAGCAATTAGAGTTATTAGTCAAGTGGCACCTAGGGGCCATTAGTAAATATTGATTGCTTTTTTCACCATTATTATAAACATGGGACATGGATTTCAGTTTCTGGAAGGTTTAACTCACATTAAACATTATTCTTACTTCTGCTGCCTTGAGAGCTCAGGGGAAAACTTTATAATTCATCTTCTCTTTTTATCCCTCAGATTGTTTTTATTTTGATTTTTTTTTTTATTTAACTTGAGTTATTGTATGGTTGTTTTCATTTGCAGCTGTGGCATAAGAATGAAAAGAAAAGAAACAAAAGCAGATGGCAGAGAAAACGAAAGGAGTAAGACATTTCCAGCCCTTATGAATATTTAAAAACATGTGCTGCTGGTTCCTTTCTACTTTAGATCTATGCCATTCCCTTGACTTTGAAAGTGAAAACGAGAATGTTCCCTACCTTAGCTGATGGTGGCCTTGACCTTGGCCAGTGTTGGGAAAGCCTTCCTGTTTCTGGGAGAAAAGGATTAACTTGCTAATGAGAATCAGCATTCCCTTTCATAATAATCACCATCTATTGAGTAGTGTGTATGTGACAAGCTCTTTATAAACATTATCGCAAATCTTCAAAATCAAGCTGCAAGGTAAATATTTTTAGCTCCATTGTATGTATTAGGAAGTCGAAGCTCAGAGAGGTTTAATGACTTACCTACTGTCACACAGCCAAGAAATAGTGGAGCCTGCCCTTGAAATTCAAGGCCATCTGATATTAAAACTTTCCTTACTAATATCCTCCGAAGTGTTAGAGAATAAATTGTACCCATCACCAAGATTTTGTGGAAAAATTCTTCATGTCGGATTCTTGATGACTTGCTAATTGTAGACGTATGTTGTCGTTCATTAATTATTCATTTATTCAGCAAATATTGATAGAGCACTTATTATGTACCAGGCACTATGCTAATTAAATTGTGCTAAGAAAAGGTCCCAGTAGAAACCATATGGTATTTCCCATGTAAATTTCTTTTTCCCCCTTCCTCCTTCAGAAGTAGTCCTAAATAGGGACCACAAATCAATTCCCAACTTGAATCGTGTATTTGGTTTATTCTAGGCAATTATTAACACACATTTGTGATAAAATATTTTCAAAGCAGATCAAGACAAGCTCATGCTTTCCCCCCAAAGGACAGTCAGGTCAAAAGCCAAGATAGTAGCTAGCTCCTGATGCTTTTTGAGGGCATTGTTGAACTGAGAAGTCAAATAGGATATGTACAGTGAAGGTTTGGATTTTGCATTTGACTTTGTAAAATGCCTCATATTTTTTGGCATTTCCAGATGACTCTGGAACGATTCTTCCTCTCAGAGTGGGGATGCTCAGATCTCTCTGAAAGACGCTAGTTTCAGGCCTTTTGTGTGCTCAATGTAGGGTTCTGAATCAGCCCCTACATAGTGCATCACATATTCCATGTAGGATTTTCAACAAAAGGTGCACAGTCCATATAGGTGATAGGGCATCAGTCTGGACACAACTCTGAAGTAACATCCAGTTAATCAGATCTGCGCCCATTCTAGTCACTATCTTCATTGATGCCATGAAATGTTGCATAGGAAATAGATCAATGCTAGATTAAGTGGAATTGTTAGTATTCTTGATGGCAGAGACAGAACTCAAAGTGTGGTTCAGCGGAAACAGAAAAGTGTGGCCCTCACCTGGCTTCCCCGTTGACTAGATTGGCGGTCACTGAGCCAGCCTTTTCAAATGGAGGTGAATAGTGATTACTACTGACACAAAGCAGGTGCCCTGTAAATAGTAGATACTATCTTTATGTTATTCATAGCTATATAGATGTATATATAGTTAGTATATTAATGTATCTCTGGTGCTAAGAATTTCAACTGAGGTCAGGTGTGGTGGCTCACACCTGTAATCCCAGCACTTTGGGAGGCTGAGGGGGCAGATCACTTGAGGCTAAGAGTTGAAGACCAGCCTGGGCAACATAGTGAAACCCCATCTCTACTAAAAATAGAAAAAAAAATAGCTAGGCAGGGTGGTACATGCCTATAATCCCAGCTACTCAGGAGGCTGAAGCATGAGAATTGCTTAAACCTGCACTCCAGCCTGGGCAATAGAGAAAGACCCTGTCTTCAAAAAAAAAAAAAAAAAAAAGAATTTCAACTGAATATTTTTTGCATCATCTAAATATATAGACTTAACACACAGAATGGAAGTGGAGTAGTTGGATAGTTGTGGCCAAAATCTCTTATATATGCCAAACTCTAGGCTTTCTGGCTTTTGTTAAAGATTAGGTTCCAGTAAGTAAGCAAAAGCTGTATGTCATTGCCATTTTGCAGCAAGTGCTTATGAGTACTTACTATATTCCTGGCAGTGGGCGTAGGAAGATAGGTGCACATAGGTGGTTCTAGATCTGAGGAAACACTACTTCACCAAAGAACTCAAGCATCCAGTAAAGATTGGGAGAATATATATATATATTTTTTTAAGCTAAGAAGCAGCAAGGCGCCAAGAGGGGAATGGTGCCACTGTGACAGAGCTCATCTGGGAGGGGCGGGAGGGGATAAGGACCAGGAATTTAGTTGCAGACAGAAGAGGAAGGGAAGTTGGGCTGTGGTGGGACTGATGGTTAGGAAATGCGCGCACGCACACCTACACACACACAGAAATGTGTGTTGGTTTAATGATCAGAAATCATAGATTGCTAGTTAGGTAATTCCTCAACTGAGATTTGGCTAAACTTGACCCTGAGGCTTGAACAGAGAGGCCAAGTGAGAGAAAAGAGTTCAGATTTGGAAGTCATAAAGTCTAGGGTCCAAATCCTAGACCCTGGTCCTACTAAAGATGTGACTTTGAGTGAGTCACATAACCTGCCTGAGCCTCAGTGTCTTCATTTGTGAAGTCATTGCCAGGGAGATAGCTAAAAGCACTGCTCTACATGGGGAGCCTAGCACCAAGTAGGCAGCTGGAAAAGTGTTGTGAGGTGATAACAGTCACTGAGTCCTGCGTTGAGCTGCACCTTCATTTCCTTGAGCAGCACCCAAGACTGAATGTGCCAAGAGCCTTGTGGGGAAGCTTTGGACAATGTCTTTTTTCCTTTTTTTCTCTCTTTTTTTTCTTTCTTTTTTTTTTTTTAGATGGAGTCATACTCTGTCACCCAGGCTGGAGTGCAGCGCTGCGATCTCAGCTCACTGCAACTTCTGCCTCCTGGGTTCAAGCAATTCTCCTGCCTCAGCCTCCCGAGTAGCTGAGATTACAGGTGTGCACCACCACACCCGGCTAATTTTTTGTATTTTTATTAGAGAAGGGGTTTCACTATGTTGATCAGGCTGGTCTGAAACTCCTGGCCTCAAATTATCTGCCCACCTTGGCCTCCCAAAGTGCTGAGATTACAGGTGTGAGCCACCATGCCTAGACTGGACAATTTTGGTGTGAACTATTTTCCAGGTGGAAAAATGAGGTAAAGAAGAGACTGGGCCCTTTGTATTATCTATGTTACAGATTCTGTGGGGATCTCTGTCTCTATACTGTAGACTCTATAGGGAAACTGTCTTTTCAAGTTCTCTGCTAGATTTTTTTAAGTTGAAATATAATTCACATACCACAAAGTTCACCCTTTTAAAAGTATACAGTTCTGGCCAGAGCTGCAGTGGCTCACACCTGTAATGCTAGCACTTTGGGAGGCGGGCATATTGCCTGAGCCCAGGACTTCAAGACCAATCCTGGGCAACATGGCAAAGTCATGTCTCTGTAAAAAAAAAAAAATACAAAAATTAGCCAGCTGTGGTGGTGTGTGCCTGTAGTCCCAGCTCCCTGCAAGGCTGAAATAGAAGAATCACCTAAGCCTGGAAAGTTGAGGCTGCAATGATCTCACACCATTGCATTTCCAACCTGGTCGATGAGAATGAGACTCTGTCTTAATCAATCAATCAATCAATCTATGTATAAAGATCAGTGGTTTGTAGTATATTCCAACTATCTAATTCACTATCCATCTAATAGATGTATCACCACTAATTCCAGATACATTCGATTTTTAATACATTCTACATTGTTAGTGAAGTAACATATCCTTATTATAAAAAACTTTTTTACGCTGGGTGCGGTGGCTCGTGCCTGTAATTCCAGCGCTTTGGGAGGCCCAAGCGGGTGGATCATCTGAGATCAGGAGTTCAAGACCAGCCTGGCCCCATCTGTACGAAAAATGCAAAAATTAGCCAGGCATGGTGACGTGTGCCTATAATCCCAGCTACTCCGAGGCCAAGGCAGGAAAATCACTTGAACCTGAGAGGCGGAAGTTGCAATGAGCTGAGATTGCATCACTGCACTCCAGCCTAGGTGATAGAGCGAGACTCCATCTCAAAATAATAATAATAATAATACTAATAATAAGCTTTTTCAGCCTTTCAAAGTACATATAGCAAAAAGCAAAAGGTCTGTAAAAATGGGTAGTCTGTGTAGATGGCTGCCATTCAGCCTTTAGCCCTGTCCCTGTAGAGGCACCCCGGAAGGCACCGATGCCAGGAGTGCAGCGGGACAGCTCTCACTGGCCTCAGCAGTGTCACTCCCAGCGTTACTGAGACTTACAGGGTTAAAGAAGACAAGGTGTCCCTTTAACACAGGAGTGACCCTTCCTGGATTAGGGGAATGGTGCTTGGTGGCTCAGCCACCAGCCCTTTGGGGAGCTGTCTGGACCACAGCCTAATCACCTCCTGGCTACTGTATCTGCCTCTAGCCTCTGGACCTGCCCTGCTGCTCCCACCTTCCCCAGCTCCCTCCTACTGATGTTGGGAGGGGCAACAGCCTGCCTCCCCTGCCCCAGTTTCTGCTGCCCTCCGTGCAACGTTGCTGGCCCCGACTTCTGCCTACCTGCCTGAGCATTGGCCTGGTTTTCCATTTCTCATGACACATTTTGTATGTGAGTGACACATTCCTCACTCCTCCCCGATTTGGAGCCTGGCTTGAACCCAACACTTAGAAAACTCTGGATGTTCTGGGGCACAGTATAGGGATCTCTGTAGCAACAACACTCTAGATATGTTCCTGGAAGCCATAGGTCACCTGTAAGGTAGGGGCCACAGACCAAGTAACATCAGGATCACAGGAAGCTTCAGCAGTGAAGCAAGTGACTTCAAGGCAGGGCTTCTGGAGATAGTGTGTGTCTTTCAGGTGCTGACACCAGGGACAGTATGTACAGCACCAGCACAGTGATAGCTCTGAGTGACCTCTCAACAAGTGCAGGTTCGTCTTCCATTTAAAACATGCAATGGATGGAAAGGCAAGGCTGAAAAGGTAATTGGATGTATGCATCTTGGCACATGGGGTAAGTTCTGGAAAAACAGCAAGAGAAAATCTCCTGTTATTACCAGTTGCACTATTTTTTATACTTTCTTTCTGTCACTTTCTCTTCATTTATTTCTCCATAAACCTCTTTCTTTTTTTTTTTTTTTTTTTTTTGTGGCTCATTCATTTGTGTGTTTCCACAGGCTCTCATGGGCTGTTTGTGGCTTACAACTTGAGACTTCCTTTCCGTGTCTGGCTTTAGCTGTTATGGTTCTCATTGAATTTTCTGTGGCAACAGAGAGCCCTGTCTCCTGACCTTTCCTCTGTGATTAACTTCTCCTGCCGCAGTGGTCTTAGTCATGGAGCTCTTCCTGATGTTTTCCGAGTCTGTCGCCTTCTGGTAGGCCAAGGAGGCACAAAAGGGCGGGCTACCCCAGGCTTTGATGTTGACCTCTCCAGATTTTTGTCCAGGCATTATCTTTGTAACTCTCGTGTTCATTTCTGTTGGGTCTAGTGGCTTGGGGCTCTAGAAGGCATCTCCACCACCCCCACCCGCATAGGTTACCCCAGGAAGCCACAGAGCCACACTCAGAAGGGCATTGTCCTCCCTCTCCCAGTCACTGATCAGCTCCAGTGATACACATGTCTTCCATTAGCAAACCATCTCCAGTGCCCACTGGACATCGATGCACACTGAGCTCACCTCTGCTGTGGCGGGGCCCCGTGCTTTTACTGCTGAAACCACAAATGGAAACTAGGCCATCTCTGCCTTCTCTCCTAATCCAGAATTGTTCCTGGTCTCCTCATGGATCCTCATCCTCTGTTGTTGCTCATAAATCGGAGAGGGCTGGGTTGGAAACCAGGAAAGACGTTAAATACTTTTTTCCCCTAAAAAGAAAAAGCTTGCCTACCTCATGGCAGTTACTCCATACTTTCTACTTCTCACCAGCTGTGACCTTTGTCAAGTCACTTAACCTCTTTGAGCCATGGGTTCCTCTGTGAATTATGGAGACCCACCTTTCAAGATTGCTGCAGAGATGAAATGAGGTCATCTCAGGCCCTTCTGTTGTGTACTCAACACCCTGTGCGTCTCCTTGTAGCGGTTTGCATGTGTACAATGTGCTTATTTGATCTGCTGTTAACTGTGAGCTTCACATGGGGACCAGATCTATTTTTCTCTCCTCTTGCCCCAGCCCAGCATGGTGCCTGATATTAGTGATACCTGTTGACTGACTGACTGACTGACCTGTGGAAAACACTTTTCCCTCCTCAGGAGCCTTTTGAAAATTCAAGCTCCTGGGTGGCTGGTTCATTTTTCTCCTGTGGACACCACAAAACACCTTACAATCTTGTTTCTGTCTTTGGGTTGGTGGCCAGAGTGTTCAGAGCCAAACCTGTGACCATCCCAGCAGGTGCCCCAGCATGAAACGGAAACACTAACCTTGCCACAGCTTCCTTTTCTTCCCCCCTTGGCTCCTATTTCTTTTCATACTTTTGTTGCTATGTTGAAAATATTCATATAAATTGCCTTAAATCCTGCTTAGAACAGAAAAGAGTATCAGTCAATTCCAGCTAGTAAGGCAAATATAGTTTTATTCTGGCTATGAACCCACTAGCATTTTACTTTTTTAGCTATAATTATCAAGTAACCATTTTTTGTTAACTGTAGCATAATGGTTAAGAGAAGTCACTAGCAAGTAAGAGTAGTGTAAGAGACTTGGAAGTAGAAGGATTTGGGCTGGGATCACGATTAACAGCGTGACCATGGGCACGTTTTTGAGAATACCTTTTTAAGTCTGTAAAATGGCCAGGCACAGTGGCTCACGCCCATAATCCCAGTTCTTTGGAAGGCCAAAGCAGGTGGATTACCTGAGGTCAGGAGTTCGAGACCAGCCTGGCCAACATGGTGAAAACCTGTCTCTACTAAAAATACAAAAATCAGACAGGCGTGGTAGTGCGCACCTGTAATCCCAGCAACTCGAGAGACTGAGGCAGGAGAATCACTTGAACCCAGGAGACAGGTTGCAGTGGGCAAGGATTGCACCACTGCACACCAGCCTGGGCAACAGAGCAAGACTCTGTCTCAAAAAAAAAAAAAGCTATAAAATGGATGATATAAATTGGATCATTTGAGGATTAAATGAGATAAGGTGGCTAGAGCCTCCTATGTAGCCCTTGAAATGTGGTGTGTGCTCAGTAAACAGCAGCTCGACTGTTTTTATCATTCCTGCTCTGCACGTGGCACCATGGGAGGCTCTGGGAAACAGGATTCTGTGCTTCTGTGACTGACAATCTAGAATCACCCTTCAAATCAGCGCGTGCTTTATGCCAAATGAGTAACCCAGACAAAAGCCCCTACCAAGAGAGGTGTTAGCCACCACTGGGCAATCTGAGAGGCAGGCAGCAGGGCTTCAGTAGGACTTGGAGAAATAGGGAAGCTGAGGCCTGTGGGGCCACTGTGTGACTGAGATGAGCTCAGAGGCACTTTTGGGACCAGAAGCCTCCTGTAATGGAAAAGGTAGGGGAGGAGGATCTCAGACAGAATGTGGAAGCTCCTAGGTCTTGTCACAGCTGCAGGCTGGAGCAGGTTAGAGAAAACCACCTAACCTTCTTCCTCTGCAGGCTGTGGGAATGCTGATCTCCAGGAAATAAGAAGCTTACTTTATCCCTGTATCATGGACTTGGGTTCTAGTCCCAGTTCTGCCACTTAGTAGCTGTGTGATGTCAGAGGAATGATTTAGCTTCTCCAATCTTAGTTTTTCCATCTGTGAAATGGTATTTCCGATAGTACCTACCTTATGCTGCTATGGTGAGAATATAATGAGAAAATGCCTTAGCCTAGTGCTGGCTCTTGGCAAATTTGCAGTCAGTGGTGGCTGCTCTTACTGGCTTCCTGTCCTACACTGGCCATTACGTTAGCCTGAAGAGCAGCTGTCTCATCGCTCTCAGTAAGTCCGAAACTGTGATCATTCGCATTCTCCAGCAAGGTATGTTCTCTGGTGTCCATTCTTGTTCTTTTTCCCACTCTCTTGTCCTTTAACCTGTCTAACAAAGCCAGCCTCATTATTTCGAGCAGAATTTCAAACCACAAGACAATCTGTGTTTACACGTTTGTGTCTTTTACAAAAAAAGAAAGAAAAGCTCACATAAGACCTCCTTCAGAGTTTTCCTTTCTGACTGTGGGATCCCCTTTGCCTGATCAGGGTATTTGGTTAATAAGGTCGTGGGCCTCTGAGAGGTAAGGTGGCACTGTGATGTGTGTATTGTAACATGAATACCTATGTGTTTATATGAAAAACGGAAAAACAGTGATCTTTCCAAATCCCTGGGCTGCCCTAAGCTGTGTTCTTTCATGATGGCAGAGGTGTTGTCCACCTGGAGGTGAAGGGACCTCCTGCCTCTCCCTTCGTTTCCTCTCCCCTCCCACTTTGTCTTGGGAAGCTGTTGTTGTTGTTGTTGTTTTTTATTAGCCAGTGTTCCTTTATTTCACTGGACTCACTTCCAATTAATAGCTGTTCACCTCAGGGGAACATGATTAAGAGAGCTCTGGTTATCTGGGGGAAAGGAATTAAACAAATTATGGAAGTGCAGTAATAATGAACGAGGACTACAGGATCACTTAATAAGTCTGCAGTTTCCGTATGCTTGCTTCTTCCTTGCTGTGAATGAGCTCATGCCGTCGGACCTACCTGTCAGAGAAGTGCTCGGCATCACAGGCCTGGAACCAAGAGGACTGACGAATAGCCCTTTTGGTACCCCGGCGCTCTTTTCCTTTCAGCTTAAATACTGAGTATGTGCTGTGTGACATCATGCACAGAGGTTGGCCTCTCTGTTCAGCAGCCCCACGTCTGAAGTACAGCTTCACCGCTGACTCGCTGTGCGATCTTGGCAAATTACTTTTGTCTTTCTGAGCCTGTTTCCTAACCTGAAAATATGAATGATAGCACCACTTTGCAGAGTTCCCTTGAGCATTATGTCTGTAATTTATAAAAGTGACTGAATTATAGTAGCTCAATAAAAGTTCCTTTTCCTCTTAAGAGGATTCAAACTAAAGATATCTTCCAGGTAAAGGTTATTCTATTGTGTCTGCCTCAACACCCGCAACAGAGCCCTTTTCCTTTTCAGGGTAGAAAGAAAAGAGAGTCACTTTTACTCTCCCGTAACTGATGAAACTGATGAAGTCAGATAGTGCAGCAATTCCCAGAGAACAAAAGCTTTGTACAGGTACACCCCATTCTGCTATTCCAAGATGTACAGTAGCATCCTTACAATCACTGTCAGCCATACGGCAGTTGTGACATGGTTGTCATGACCCGCCTATGCGTAAGTTTGGTTATAACTATTAATATTATCACCGCTTTAATTTAATTATGTGCATTGTTGGTTCTACACATGTTGTTTAATTGCCGTTTAAAATGTCTTTGCAATTGCACTAGGATTCAACACTGAAAGGTAAAGTCACTGTGAATGCTGAAGGGTGCTGGAGCAGAGAAGCAGAGTATATACATTTGCTGTTACTGAAGCATATATTTCCATTCATATTTCCTAGAACAGCAACAAATAAGTTCTTTCTTGGACCTAAACAGGAAGATCACTTCTAGATGGATTTGGTTTGGTTTTGTAACTGAGATACCCTTGGAAAAATATGGACGTTGATGCCTCTGAATCAGAAAAGGATTCAGATGAGTTGGATTCTGAACATGAAGAAGTTTTTTTAAAAAGTAACTTAAGGCCGGGTGCGGTGGCTCATGCCTGTAATCCCAGCACTTTGGGAGGCCGGGGGTGGGCGGATCATGAGGTCAGGAGATCGAGACCATCCTGGTTAACACAGTGAAACCCTGTCTCTACTAAAAATACAAAAAATTAGCCGGGCTTGGTGGCGGGCGCCTGTAGTCCCAGCTACTCAGGAGGCTGAGGCGGGAGAATGGCATGAACCCGGGAGGCGGAGCTTGCAGTGAGCCAAGATCACGCCACTGCACTCCAGCCTGAGCAACAGAGCAAGACTCCGTCTCAAAAAACAAAAAAAAATAGCTTACCCAGTTTATTTTGCTATGTTTTATTTTTAATATATGCTCAAGAGTGATAAGAGGTTTTTAAAAATGTGTCCAAGTGATCAGAAAGTCATGAACCATTGTTTCCTTGCTGGTTTTTCCATTATTAGTGGCACATTAGAAAGGAAAGGCACCCTCCTGAAGAAAGTGATAAGCAACCCTCCTGAATTCAGTGGAGTATCCAGGAGACAGGAGTGTGCTTGGGAGTCAGAAATCCATGTGTAGAGATGACGTGTGCCTGTCAAGGACCTCCCATTCCTCATGGCATCTTGACCATTCTTACCAGCAGTTTACCAGGTATCCTAGAGTGGGTGTCCTACAGAACCAGGACTGGAACAAGAAACCATTCTGTGGGTAGTAAGAGAGTGGGTCCAATGGTGCCAGCCATGCCAGGGGCTCAGAGAGAACCCTACCATGTGCTGCTCCTGTGCCAGGTACCTCAGAGGTTGTCTCTAATCTCTGCAACAATCCTGAAAGATTTCCACTAGGCTAAGTACTGCCTTTTTGGAAAACGCTCTGCTAGGATATAACAAACGATAAGAAACAGCCCTGTCCTTTAATTTTTAGTAATTTGGTGTCTAGGAATTCATGCAACATGAAGGTGTTCATTTTTATCACAGTAATACTTATGATAGTGAAAAGTTAGAAGCAGCTTAATGTCTACTCTAGGGATAGCATTCAATAAATTATGGTACATCCATATTTGGTGGAATATTATGCAGTCCTTAATAATCACAAAATTATAGAACAATCTGGGAAAGGTTCATGTAGCCAATGAGAAAATAATACAATGTATGCCTTTTATGATTTCAAAGATATAAACCTGTTTAATGTGAGCCAGTATTAGAAAGGAATGCAAAAGAAAAAGTAACTGTGTTAGGATAATATAATCATGGGTAGGTGTTTTTCTCCCCAAACATTTCTTTTAAAAATAAAAAGACAAAGAAGAGGTTTCCAAGAAACTGAGTCAGTAGCTACAATAATTATTGAGAATAGAAATTGTTTTCAGACTGTACCTAGAATTACCCAATTGGATAAGTACCACATTGAGATGTTCAGGAAATTCTGGGTTTCTTTTTCTTCCCTCTCCCTCTCACCACTTGGAATTCGTAATTATCTATTTGCAGAGCAAACATGCAGTAGATTCAGGGAAATATCTGAGGCTTTGTACGTAAATGATGACAGTGTAAAAGGTATTTGTCCAAATTTGCATTCATACAAAACATGGAGCTGCTATGATTTCAGAATAAATGTGTTTTAAATATTTTCTAAATACAGAGCTGTTGCAGTTCTAACAATACTTGGCTAAGAAAACTACATTTCTACGATAGGCCATAATTACTCTTTGGAAAATTATTGGGCTTTTAAAAATGCCTATCTAAAGATACTTGAAGAATGAGTTCCATTTTGCCCTTTCTTGCATCTTCAGTCTTTTCCATGAGGTCCCTTTTTCCTTTCAGGGTATGATTGATTTTTATTGTAGGACGAAGGGGCATAGCATTAAAGTCTACATACATAAGATCCTATGGTTAAGTTATACAGAGGGCTTTTGGTATACATGTTTATTTTCAGCCATTTGAATGTCTTTTTTTGTGTATTAATTCATTTGTTGGAATTTCAGTTCAACAATTCTGGTTAAAACTCATGGTCACTGGTCAATTGCATGATTAAATGTAGGAGATGGGAAAGGTGATAAGATTTAGTTAAATATTATGGATTTGCACTTTCTCCCTTCTATGTGTTAGGCTGTGCTTCTGGTCACATTAATAAATGGCCATTTTTCTGGAATTTGTACTCTTCCTGTTTCCTTTCATTACATTAGGCAAGGTTCCACTAGATGAGACATTTGCAGTCTTAAGACTTCCTGCCAGGGTTCAGACTTTGTATTTTTGACATTGAAGCTGTCGTGTTCCTGAAGCTACTTAATTAGAAACACATTCATTTCAGTGTACACTGGAAAAAACTTGGACAGCAGAGCCAGGCACACTGGGAAGTTTGAGCATTTGTGTAGCTGGCAGCTAAACTAATGGTTTACAGTTTAGGGGGAAAAAAAATGTCACAGGGCATTTCCTTGCCCCTAGAAGCAAAGAGAAGATGAATGCACACAGCAGATACCTTAAAAAAGAAAAAAAAAAAAAAAAAGAAGAAGAAAAGACAACTCCACTTTCACTGCAGTCATGTGTATAGTTCTTTCTTTAGCTATTATCAAATACAAAAGTCTTCTAGAATAGTTAGCAAACTGAGCTGCTAATATTCAAGTCTGTTTTACATGTTCCCAAGACATGTTATATTACTGCTGAGATCTGTGGTAAGGAGGACATTTTATATTCTGGGGAAAGAGGGAAAGAAAGGATTTTCGCTTGAATTTTATTTGTTGAATGGTAATGAGGGAATCGTGCCCTTTCTTATTTTTAAATGTTTGAGCAATTTAACAATATACATGTGATGTTTAGAAACCTCCCTTGCCTATCCATTGCTTTCAGGATAAAGCCTAAACTCCACAGTATTCAGTTGGAAGCAAACCTCTCCTGTCTCATTACTTACCAGTCCTTTTTTCTCCAACTTTGTCCCGAAAGAGCCATCCTTGATCATCTACCTCTATTCTACCAGCTGCCCCAGAAGAAAAGTACCTGGTCACCCCAGTCTGAGTCAGGTGTCTTTTCTCTAGGTTCACAAAATACCATCTGCACATTTCATAGAATACGTCCCATACTAGAGAGATAGATGGAAAAGTTGCCCATCACACCCTTCCTCACTCTTCCTTGACCTCCTTCCCCTGACCCGAAGGAAAGCACTGCACAGGAAGTGAGCTTGGAGATTTCAGGTTCTGTATTACAAAATCAGTGTGGCACAAAGGAAGAAATACATATTTGGGAGTCAAATCCCAAGTCTACCACTGACTTTGTTTTGTGGTGTTAAGCAAGTGATTTAACCTCTTTAGGCCTAGTCCCTTGTCTGTAAAATGTAAAATGGGTATTGTATCTATGGGTATTGTAAAGTTGTTATGTGGATTAGAATAGATGAATTTAAAGTTCCTCATATAATGTCTAGCACATTTGTTATTGGTAGGTAACATAAATGATAATGTATACACACACACACGTACACACCAACCCCTGAAACCAAAGGCAGGACCGGTGTATCCAAAATGCCCAGGTTTTAAACCCACTGGAGTGGAGTTCTCATGCCTTTGCTCAGTCACTGACTTAGGGAACCCGTGGCTCCGTGAATGAAGCAGTTGGCAGAGGCTCTCTGAATTATAGTGTCATGGGATGGCATGTGTGCAACTGGGGAGGAGATGCTTGCTGGCAGCTCTCCAAGTACTTTGTCCAATCAGAATGGACAGTTAGATCACATCTCTTGATGACAGAGGAAGCAGCAAATACAAAATATTCTTCTTTGAAACACATTATGCCCTTCATCCAACCTTAACTGCTTTTTCTGTTGTAATCATGGCAATAATCGTTCCCATTTGTATTGGAGCTCTGCTAATCATTTAATGCATATTTTCTTTGATTCTAATAACAACATGCTGGCTGCAATCCAGGATTCCATTTTAAAGATAAGGCAACTGAGGCTGTGCAGTTGCAGAGCCACTCTTTAGGGGCTAATACCAAGGTTGATGCTCCTCCTGATACCCATGCTGTTTCCATTGCTGCCCACATTTTGAAATTCTTCTGAAGTTTCAAGGCTTGGGAACAAAATGTCATATTAGGATTTTTGTTGTGAAAGGAAATATAACTGTGCATACGTGTATTAAAACAGTTTTTCTCCAAATAGTGAACCATCTGTAATTTTCTGTCAGAAGCTACAGACATTAAAGCAGCTGTGTGTCTCTGTTTCTCTTCACAGTGCTCCCATGCCCTACCTCATAGGAATCCATTTAAGTTTAATGGAGGTAAGTTGGCTTCTTTCCTCCCCAGATGGCTCTACCTGGGGCTTTGTTTCACTGTGTGGCGGTGGAGAGACCCAGTCTCAGCAGTCACAGCTCTGCATGTGGGAGCATACCGAAGCAGCACCTCCCAGGTGCACGGAGCTGAGCGTTCAGCTTGGACGCTCTGCATTGGACTCTGTTTTCAGGGTTTTCCCACTTTGCCTAGAGACTGTGGATTTTCACGGGTTGAGGGAGAGAGAGTCAAGGAGGCAGGAGGAAAGGGTTCTTTAAGGGTTTGAATGAGGGAAGGGAAATGATTTGCTTTTCAAAATGTTTGTTCTAATCGCTATAGCAATATTGCATTCTTCATCGTAGTAAATGTGATATAAAATGTACATAGAATCATGAAGAAGGAAATTAAAATTATCCACGATACCATTATTCCAGATTGAACCATTGTTAGCATTTTACTAATCTCCTTCTTAGTCTTTATTGTCTAAATATATGTTTTGTATAAATATGCATAATTGATATGCTTTGTAATTTTATGTCTTTAATTAACATGGCTTGGGAATTTCTACATGTTTTTATCTACTCTCAGTAATAATTTTTAATTTGCCACCTATCATTCCCACTATTTGGATATACCACAACGTAACCGTTTTCCTACTGTTGGACACTGAGGTTGTTTATAATTTTTCACTATTATAAATAGCATTTCAGCGAACATCTTTATGCATAAGGCTTTATCTGCATTTTGCCTCATTTCCTTAGCATAGAACCCCTAAAGTAGAAATGCTTGGTCAAAGCTATGCATCGGATGCCAGATTGCTTTCTGTATGGCTGTACCAATTAGATAGCAATTCTTTTAAAGGACTTTTCTGTGTTTTGGTAAGTGTCATTAGTTTGTAGACATGTACCCTAAGCCCTTTCCTCCTCAGGAGAGTGTTTTAATTTGTACTAGAGCAAAATGAGGCGTGGGGAGGGGGCTTGCCTGTGTTGCACAGGAGATAAGCTCTCAGAGGGAAAATCTACAGCCATGTCCGTCTGCGGTGGTGCTTTGCATGTCTTGAAGGAAGTGCTACTTCTCTTCTTCTGTTCCCTTCATTTCACGTCGACGAGGACCACCTGCTTCACTAACTGTTGCACACTGTGCTATTGTGCTTACGAAAATGAAAGAAGTTGGTTATCGAAAAACCTGTTTGTTTGACATTGAGAATCTTGATCAAAATAGACCACAGAAATCTGCTCAAATTTCTAATTTGACAGGCCGGCCATGTGGCTCCTACATTCTGTTAACAGTTCCTCCTTGTCATCACCCAGCCCTAAGCACATACAGTACACAGTTTATGGACTATCTGGGATGATGTATTTAGATCAGATTGAAGAGATTTCTTCTGTGTTTTACCTTTGTTTGTCAAGTTTGGGGGTCTATTCAAAGCTCCCTTATGAAAAATTGAAATTCAAAGTGAATACTTTCCAATGGACCGTTAGTGCCAATTGCTGTAGAGTTTAAAACACTAATATAACGACTATTTGGTCTATCAGAGTCCACAGTTCCCTCCCGCCTGCCTCTCCTCCTGCCTTCCAGACTGCTCCAGCACAGGCTTTTTCAGACTCCTTTTTATGTCCCAGCGCCTCAGCATTCTCCAAGTTTCTAGTTGTGTCTTTCTCTTCTTTTCTATGTGCCCTCTGGTCACCTTGTTTAAGGCCTTTTGCTTCAGCTACCAGGTCAATGTCAATGACTCAGCTGGGATTTTAACGCTGGTCTGCCTCTCTCTGAACTTCAGGTCCAAAGTTTAAAGTGCCAATTGGATTTCACCTGGATGTACTACAGATGTCTCCCCCAGTCTTCCCCAAACAATTTATTATCTACACACACACACACACACACACACACACACACACAGAGTCTCTCTCTCTCTCTCTCTCTCTCTCTCTCTCTCCCCCCCCCTCTCCCTCTCCCTCCCTCCCTCCCTCCCTCTCTCTGTAAGCCACTCCACTCCCCTTCCACTGTTCCAGGTTCCTGTGAATGGCACTACTGCCTTCAACGGCACCTAAGTGGGACACACTGATCATGGCTGAATGCTCTTCTTCCTCATCCTCTCTAAATACTCACAAAGCTCTAAAATGTCTCGCACCCTGTTCTTTCCTCACTGCCTTCATTGACACTTTGCTTTGCTTTCTTGGATTCTTGCAAAAGCCTTATTCATTTGATAAACAACATGAGGGCCTCTTGTGTTCCAAGCATTTTGCTAGGTCCTGGAGGTATGGAGATGAATATAAAGTTCAGTGCATAGTCATAACACTGCATGGGTTGCCCTCTACCCGGTCACTTGATAACCATGGGCTACATAATATGCTTGGGGAGGAGCCTTCCAGCCTCCCCTACACAGTCCCTGGATTCTGCACAGTCTCTCCGCTGCTGTCAAGCCTTCTGCCTGGTCACTGACCCATGTTAGCTCGTGCTCTTGCTGATCCCTAAACATATCCACATTCCCACCCCGCTGCATGCATTAGCCCTGCCCTTCTCCACCTCTTCCAAGAAGTCCTCCTGCTCTGTTTTCTTCTTTGACTTACAGTGCCTCTTGCTTTGAATAATAACTGTTTGCTTCTTTGTCCCTCTCCATCATCCCCTGGAGGATGACTTCTTTGGGAACAAGGACGGTGCATCATTCACTGTGGTGTCCTCAGCACCTAACAGGATGCCACACAGGTGGTATTCTCTGAGCAAATGCTTTGTGAAAAGAAGCGTTGAGTGAATGCTTGGAAAGCTGTAATTTGGAGCACATTTAGAAGCCCTCTAACAGGCATCACTGTTTTCAGGCAACCCAATGCCATAATTTTACTTACAGGTGTGGGAAGTGAATTTTTTACTTTTTATATAATTGTAAGTAATTTAAAATAAGGCCTTTTGTAGTAAAACATGGCAAAATATGCATACATTTTGCAGCTGAAACTTGAGACAGAGTTTTGCACTTACATGAATGGGTACAGGTCTCTTCTGCTCAGCCTTTGAAGGACGTTAAGGGAGAAGGCTCAGGGGGCACTGGCTAAGATAGACCTTAGCCCTGCTGATTGACAGAGGCTGGGAAGGAGTTTGCTATGCTGAACTCCTGTGTAGTCAGCACAAAAATAAAAACAAAAATGGGAGTTACCCCACTCTTGAAACCAGCCAAGACACTTTCTGAACAAAGAAGTGTTTCCTGGGTGTGTAGGGCAGCCGTGAACTACCGAATCTTAGAATTCAGTCTCCTGACCTCCTCCCTGGAGTTTCAGCTCAGATTCCGGTTGCCGTAGTTGTACTTTCTGATTGGGTTTATCTAGTTCCATTGTACCCTTCAGGTGAAAGGGATGCTTCCCATGCGGTTTCTTGCAGGAACCTCCAATTCAGATCTGGGGCCAAAGGAAAGCTCTTTACGGAAGGTGCTCAGGAAGGCCCATCTCCTCTTGCTACACTAGTTTTCTTACTGGCAATTCAGCAAAAGGCTTATTTTTGACTGTCTTGTTATTTTTTCTTGAAAGCTATAGGCACCTTATTATGCCTTTGCATATGTGCCAGAATTTTTTAAACTTCAAATGAATGTGGCAGATGTTCATAAAAGTTTAGAAAAAGCTACCATAGGAAGACTTTTTAACCATTTTTATGACACTCAAATTTGTTGCACAAAAAGAAATATAAATTACAAACTTGCATTCTTATTTTTAAAAAGGTTATTTTGAGGAAATACCTAATTCTGGTTCATGCTCTTACAGGGTGCCATTAAATGGTAACCTAGTCACCTTACAGAGTTCGCCTTCCTCCCAAAGTGACAAGTGTATACCTGATCGCCATTCTTCTCTCTCCTTCTGCCTGTTTATAGTCTCTCTCTCATTTAAGCAATCTGAGGGTAGTGGCATGTTAGCAGAATAGCCAAGGGTATTGGCATAGACCTAGTTTCTTCTTGGAGAGAATGATCGTGTTAGCTGGCAGCTAGGAAATCCCAAAACACGGCCAGATTCCACAGTGACTGTCCTTTCATTCAAGCGATCTCAATTTAGCTCAAGAGACATTTATGCAGCCCCTCTTCTGTGCCATCTCTGGTAGCAGGTGCCAGGTCATGTGTGGTCGATGGTGCTTCTCCTGTTTGATAAATGAAGACCTTCCTCCCCAAGCCTCACAAACAACGCATTGTGTACAGACCTCAGAGTGACATGAAGGATGCATCCAGAAGGTATTTTCTATCCTTGGTGGTGGGATGGTCAAGAAGGAGAAAGGAAAGGTGACAGCAATGACAGTTCCAGACAGAGGCTCAGGTGGCTTGTAAATGAAGCTCCACCCGTACACAGGGGCAATAAAGTAGAGCAGTTAGAATGTGACACCCCTACTTCCTGCTTACTTGATTGTGGGCAAGGTGATTCACCTCTGAGTCTCTATTTTCTCACCTGTACACTGAGGATAATGGCTGTCTCCCTTATGGGATCAAAGGGAGGAGCCAGTGAGATAATGCCTATCAGATGCCCAGCACAGTACCTGCACATAAAGAGCTCAACAAAGATCAGCAATCCTTGCTGAGTTTACTTCTTTGGAGGCCTTCAAGCCATTTCCATTGTTAAACTGATGGCTTCGAAACTGTGTTTTGGGAGTTCTTGGGTTCCCAGGATCATCATCCTCATATCCTAGGGAAAGACAGTTTCAACACAATTGGTTTGTTCCTGCCTTGTTTCCTCCTGGTCTGCAATGCAGAAGCACGGTACCAGGCTTGGGAGTGACACTTCTGTAGAATTTGACAAATGTACTTTCAAACCCCTGCTTGACCACTTCCCTGCTGTGCTAACTCCAGCCATGATCTTTCTGTATCTTACTTTCATCCTAAGAGCTGAGTCCTGTATATGGACAGCATATACCAGTGTCTGGCATGTGGTGGGGACACAATATACATTCCTTTCTACAACAGAGTTCTGAGAGCTTTCTGTGTACCGGGCACCATGTTTATACTAGGAGCTCTGTATAAAAATGGTGAATGTGATGTAATCTCCACCTTCAGAGGGTTGTGTCTAGACCAGATGCAGAACATTATAAAGTAATTATAGTGAATTTGGGATGCTGTAGGTTCTGGGAGGAGAGAGGCTGACCCTAGCCTTGAGACTAATGCTTCTCAGAGGAAGAGAATGCGCACACTGAAACCTAGCAGATAAATGTAAGAATTAGGTAAACCAGGGAACAGAGAACAGCATCTGCAAAGACTTAGGTGTAGGCAAAGGGGGCTTTCCAGGAGGTATGAGTTAGTTCAGCCTCTGATAGAAGCATGAGCTGAGGGGTAGGCAGGCCAGGCCCAGCCCATCCAGGGCCTTGGAGGCTGCAGTAAAGAGTTTGAACTTTATAGGGCAATGGAGAGCCATTGAAGGGTGTAAATAGAGGAGGGACATGGTCAGGCCTTCTCCTTCTGGGCCATTAGAAGCACAGTCCTTCCGTATAAAATGCTTGGAAACCACTTAACCATGTTAATAAAGTAAATTGATATTTGCAAAGATCAAGGTAATTCTTAAGGAAATTGCACATCAAAAACATGTACATAAAATTCAGATGGGTCAGTGTCCCAAACCTGAGCTTCTACATGGTTTCTTTGCTACCAAGCTGTGACAGATGTGTTTGTAGTGATGACTTTCTTCAAAGTATTAGCGCCACTTTTACTAGATTGTGTCATTTCTTCTCTGTTTTCAAGTACATTTTATGAATTAGCTATTCCTTCTACACCTCAGTTTAAGCGTATGAATGTATTTTATATACTATGTGGTAGTGCAAGGCAGTAGAAGCAGGGGGAGTGAGACCCAGGGACCGGTTGGCAGGCCCCCAGCTGCTTCTCCCCTCCAATGCAATTTCAATAGGCGTGTGATGGGTGCATGGGGAACGCCTAGCATTCTGCTCCTTTCACCATCTTTTATCTAGGAAGGCTTAGCCATGGGTCCCTAGAAGCCTAGTTTTGCAAATATACAAGTGCTTAAAACAGCACTGAGCCACCCGTTGGAGGACAGCATCCAGGTGCCAAATCAAAAGCTCATCTTGGTCTCTGGGATCGGTTCCCAATTTAACTATGGAACTTTTACACAAAATAATAGGATTCATTTATTTACAGGCAAGGGGAAAGTAATGGAGTTTTTTTCCTTTGCATTTCAAAGAACTGGAATTTCTGTCAATTGAGTTGGCACTATTTTAACTAGTTTTTTCTTTTCATTTTTCCCTTGGCGTAGAAAGTCTTTCATGCTTTGTTCCTTTCTCTTTTTTTGATATTTATTTTTAAACAGAGTAAAGGAGAATGTTTCTTGTTTACCATTGTACCATTTTGCTTCTTTGTAGGACTCCACATGTAGACAGAAGTAAGATGTAGTTCACATTTGTTAATGCTGCAATTGATGCAAAATTCTGAGCCATAGTTACATCCAGGTATAAATGGTGACTTGTATATGTGTCCTCACAAGAATAGAGATGTTCCATTGGACATTTGTTAGTGCCAAGTGATCATATTCTTGCTTTATTAAAAAACAGCCTGGGCAACACAGTGAGACCTCATCTCTACATAAAATTAAAAAAAAAAAAAAAAAAAAAGCCAAGTGTGGTGACACGCAGCTGTAGTTCCAGCTACTCAGAAGGCTAAGGCAAGAGGATCACTCAAGCCAAACCCAGGAGTTCAAGGCTGCAGTGAGCCATAATTGTGCCACTGCACTCCAGCCTGGGTGACAAAGACCCTGTCTCAAAATAAAATGAAATAAAAAGTGATATTTGCATGAAAAATTTCACCTGATGGTTTCATTCATAGGCTCATGGCAAGAAAGAGAAAGGGTTGGAGGAGACTTTAACATCTTTTGAGTACTTGCCAGCCACTGTGCTAAGGACTTGACCTGTTTTAATGTTTGAGCATTCCTCAGACATTCTCTGCAAAGTAGGAGATATCCACACTTGCAGATGGGGAAAATGAGGCTCTGAGAGGTAAAATACAGTTGGCCCTCTGCATCCACAGGTTCCATGTCCACAGATTCAACCGACCACAGATCAAAAATATTTGGGGAAAAAAAAAAGGAAAGAATATAAATTAAAAAGCCAATACAGTATTGGCTATTTTTGTATAATGTTTGTATAATTGTTGTATCATAGTTGTTATATACAGTACCACAACTATTTAACATTTACATTGTATTAGGTATTTATAAGTAATCTAGAGACAATTTAAAGCATACAGAAGTATGTGCATTGGTTATATGCAAACATTATACCCTTAGGTATCAGAGACTTGAGCATCTGCAGATGTTGGTATCCACAAGGGCCCTGGAATCAATCCCCCTCAGATATTGAGGGACAACTGTAATTTGTACCCAGGCCTTCAGCTGTAAGAGGTTTATCAGTCCCCAGAGCCTCTGATCTGTGTACCCTCCCATCAGGTCATGTGGATTATACCTGTGCCACCCCAGTCCTGGGCAGAGTCTCCACCTATCCTGGGCTTTTCCTTCTCGGTGCTGTGCGCTGGGGATTGTGGTAAGGAGGGGAAAGGAGGGCTTGCAGCTGGTGGCCCCATATTCCTCCAGAGACAAGCTCTGAGTATACTTTGACTGGAACCTGGTTACTTGGCCTCATCAAGTCTCCACTCTCTTATCTGTAAAATTAAATTGATATTATCCGTATCAAAGACTTGTGAGAATTAACTGATGTAGTTTATTCAGTTAAATCAAATGTGAAGGGCTTTTAAAAAATACTATGCCAAACATTCATCTTCCTAGTTACTAGTATAAAAATAAGAGGCAAAGTTTAAATCAGTGAAACCTGGATGAAGATTGCTTTATTTTGTAAAGAAAAAGGTAATTGAACAGTGGCTTGGCCCTGGAATTTCCTTAGCATGCTCTGTGTTCTCATGTACAGTCATCACTTACGAGTCTCGTACCATCCAGAAGGTTCCTACTGCAAACGCAGCAGGCTCTGTTCACCTTAGGCCTCCAGGAAGGCCCTGGATTGAGCAGATGGATTTCCCATAGAAGCTGTCTCCTCTTCACAGTAAGCATTTGCTTTTAAAATGAGTATGAATCTCAAATGCCACTTATCCTAATGTTGGAATTAGTTAATATGAAACAATTTAAAAAGCTCTAGTAGTAATTTATGTATTCAAAGGGAACAAGTACTTCTGGCTGAGTTAAGTATCTCTTGTAGTCAATACATTTGCAGTCTAACTTGTCATGATGAAACATTCTCATGTCAGATGGAATAGTCCTCTGTTACAGATGAGAAAAACTCAGTAATGATGAGAATCCCAGTGGAAGAGGTGAAACCATCATTGATACTTTCATTTTTGTATTTTCCTATCATCATTTATGTCATATATAGGTTGCATTTAGCAATGTTAAAACTGACTTCAGAGAAAACTTAAAGTTTATAAATTGTTGCCAAGAGAAGCTTGAATGAGTCAAATTCCTGCCAGATTGAGGTAAGGAGCAGTGGGCAGTGAGCAGGGGGGCTGTGTAACAGAGAGCTCTTGGGCACTGGAGTCATACAGACCTGAGTTCATATTCTAGTTTCACCACTACTGGGTCACTTTAAACAAGCACCTTTATTTATTTATTTATTTTTATTTTTGTGATGGAGTCTTGCTTTTTTGCCCAGGCTGGAGTGCAGTGGTGCCATCTCAGCTCACTGCATCCTCCACCTCCTGGGTTCAAGCAATTCTCCTGCCTCAGCATCCCGAGTAGCTGGGACTACAGGCGTGTGCCACCACACCCGGCCTAAACAGACTCCTTTGTTTAAATCAGAAATCTGTTTCTCAGAGGAAAAGGGTATGGTTACTACATCACACAGTTTGACCACTTTGCACAAAAATGCTCTTTTGCTGTCCTCTTAAGAGATTCCTGTTGCAAACAACTATACATAATAATCTTGACCATTGAATGAGGGTCTACTAATGTACATGCCGCTTTAGCCATGTAATTTCTCATTGCCACCACTTTGAAAGAGGTGCCTCTGTTTTGCAGATGGGTATGTGAAGGTGCCTCTTTGAGCCCCAGACTCCTCACTGGTAAAATAGGTAGTTGCCCCATTTCATAGGCGTTTTCAATGAAGAGTAAATAAGAAGGTACATGAAAACACTCAGATTGGTGCCTGACACACGGTGGGTGCCAAATAAATGGAAGTGATTATCAATATTATGTAGGTGTAGAATTGATATACTTCCCTTACAAAGAAACTAAAAGACTGATCTACCTAAGATTGACTCTGCCCTCCTTTTTCCTCCTCTGTTTTTATGTTTCTAAAGAGTGACTTTTTCTAAACTGACATTAGCTTAAACTTATTTTTTAACTGAGCCCAGCCACATGGGACTGTTGACTTCATAAACTCCTTGCAAGTGATTAGGGGCGGGGCCATTGTGGGAGCTCAGAGACCAGCAGTGTGATGATTGAAGAGCCGTACCCTTGGCCTAGACAAATCCCACTTGAAATCTGGGCACATGTGGTTTTGTTTAACACCATGCTCAACCGACTCATGGTGTGGGTTTGTGACCATCAGGCATTTGTTGTTGATATGTGAGGTCACCACAGTAGGGGTGTTTGTCAACCAAATTAAACTTCCTCTTAATGACCTAAAATAATTGATTTGGAAGGCCGTTAAATGAGCCAGGGCAATGTGTAAGCAAGCTGAAATCCAACATTTTCTGCACAAATTAATGCATGTTGTTGTTCGTTTGTTTTTGCTTTTCTTTTGTTGGGGAAAATGTGGCTGGCCCATGGGCTTTTTGAGCAGTTGGTGAACCTGAGTTTGAATCCCAGTTCCGCCATTTACCTCTGTAATTTGGGCAAGTTGCTGAGCTTCTGTGGGTGTGTGCCTTAACATCCCCATCAGCAAAATGAGGACACCTGCCATAAAGTGATGACAACTAGAAATAATATGACCAAAGTGCCATGAATGTTACTAGACCATCACCCACTGCTAGCTATTATTATTAATAAAATATTTCCAATAGGCATCTCAAGAAGATAGCTCAACAATCACTTGTACAAAGTGGTCAAACTGTGATGTAGTAAGCATTAGCCTTTTTATCCCCCCCGCTAAACTAATTTCTCCACACACTACTCTGTTTACTAAAGTTAAACATCCAGAGAGAAAAGTGTGATTAAAAAATGGAGTCTATAGATCTCTCTTTACATATTGTTTGATTCTCAGCTCATTTCAAGAGGCACTTAAAGTTGGATACTTAAGATATATGCTGTTTAGGCTACAAAAGAAGTAGGTTTTTTCTTTGGCTGTTGGATTCAGACATTTATGATGTAAGTTCAGGCCTTTGCAGGTAGAGCTTGGGACCACCGTTCTATGTTTGTTTAGAAACAAAGGCATTGGCTGGGGGCTTTTCTGAAGTGTGATGAACAGTGGCACCGAAGTTTTGTTTTGTGGTTGGAAGTTATCAACATCCCTGAGAGTGGTTTATGTGTCTTGCCTAAAATCCTTCCCTCCATAAACCCAAATATTGACAAAAGCTAAAAGGTGCAGACTGGAGCTATGCCTATACTCCTAGACACTTCCTGAGCCAAATATAATGTCTGTTAAACCTTGGTGCCTAGGAGTCAATTGTTTCCCAAGATTCAGTGGTAATACGTTTATATCCTCCCTCTTCAGCGTTTAACTGCAAATATTTTGTACTGGCCGAATGGGTTAAATTATGAAGCTTGATAAGTACATATGCACACTACCCATCCCTAGCTTTAGAAGAAGGGGGAAAAAAAAAAGAAAGAAAAAGATAGCTATGATTTTTGGATGTCATCCCAATTTTTAAAAATAAGAGAATTTGGACATTTTGGCATATGGGGTTTTTTAAATGAAATTTCATGGAACTGAAAACAGTCAATTTTAGGTTTCCAAAAATTGTTTAGATTTTCGCTGGTATAAATTTGCTGCACATGGTTTTGGGGAAGTTCTGAGAGATGCATTTGGGACTTTGGGGTTGATTTTATTTTATTTCTTGAGATTTGTGATTGAGTTTTAAAAGGTGATCTCCCCCCCGCCCCAACTCAAAGTATAAATCAGGGGAGATCAGAGTTCCATTTTCTAAGGACAGTTTTGGGTAATGACATCATTATGCACTGCTGCACAACTGGACTTGGGGCTGAGTTATTGAGCCTTGTTTCAGCACCATTTGGACACTGCAGAGCATATTCCCCTTCCCTGCCTCAGAGTGATTTTGGTCGTGCCATTAGCAGCAGCTGCTGGTGATAAGCACTGGGAGAGTCACCTGTGTAGGGTCAGGCTTATTGCACATCAAGGTTTGGCCATGTCGGAAGAGAGGGAAGATGCCTGGGAGGGGGCTCCAGGCCACCTGCCGAGTGAAGATCAAAGGGTTGAAAGGTCAGAGGGCTCAGCTCCCTTAACCGTATCTGTCTGTGCAATAACTATTTCAGATTGTAAATCTTAGCAATTTCATTAAGTCCTCCTGGCTGCTACTGGGGCATTGAAATAATAAAATTTTATATCTATTGCCTTTCCTGCCTCTGGCAGTCAGGCTGATACGTTCTCTGCAAGATGGTGGCGTCTTTATGAAAACCTTCCCTGGAATGATCAGAGCAGCATTAATGAAGCCTCAGATTGGGAAGTTGGGGTTCACAGGACCTCATCCTCGGCAGGAGGGAGGGGGGTTTATAAGTAAAGAAGACCCACACAAACCATTTAGCAGCCTTTTAGATTGTGTAGCACCTCTCTTCTGAAAAGCAGGTCAGCAAAATATTACCTATTGCTAAATGTTTAATCTTAGGAGGAGGGGTGCACTTTCTCACTGCTGCTGCTTATTAAATAGCCCCTGTTCTAATGACTGCAGGGCCCATCCTTTTCAACAATCCCAAGAGCAGATACAGGTCTCACTTCTCACTCCACAGACCTTTTGGGTGCTTTTAGAGACTTGTCTCCTGAATATGATTTTCCAAATATTTTTCCTAGATCTTAAAGTTGTTAAGGACTGTGAGGGGCTCCTTGGCTCTTGGGTAGGACAAATCAAAGTAATGGCTGCCCCTTTACTGCCCATATGTTTAAGACCCCCTGTAGTTTGTTTGAAAAGTTAAGAGATTTTCACAGTGAAGGTGCCATTTCTGAAATTTAAAGTGTTCCTTTTCACCGCGAGATAAGTTCACTCTGATTAAGTCCGTAATTCTCACTAAGCCATGTTTATGGGGGCAATAAACAATGTTTCAGCGTGCTTGTTAAATTGGGTTTCCAACCTCTCCACTCTTTAAAAATTGACATTTCAAATAAAAGGCAGGTGGAGATGGGAGTCGGGCTTCGCGGTGCTTAGTGATGAATGAATGATGGCAAGTGGTGGTTGTATGGGAGGAATGAGGTCCTATTTTATGGCAGGGTAACCCCAAACCATTTGGGGACTAGGCAATCAACATCCGCTTACACTCCCAGTGAAACTCTTAAATTCAAATTCTATTGTTTCAATTTGGATGGATGCTATTTTGAACTACTGCCAGACACCTTATGCTCATTATTTAATTTTCATAATGCATCTGTGCTCTGGTAGTGGGGCCCCTATTTTACAGATGGTGAAATATAGGCACAGAGAGGTTAAGTAACTTGTCCAAAGTCACACAGCTAATAATTAGGAGGAGCAGGATTCAAACACAGTTATTTCATTGCGTGAAACAGTTTAGTGTGTACAAAAGAAAACTATTATGCTGGCCCTACTTTTAGGGCTTGCTTGCCACTGTGTTTCAGCACTTTGGTAAGTCTGTGCAGGGAGGTCACAAGAGATGTGTGGAGGTGGCCACTGTCCTCGGTATTTGCTCAGCAGCAGCTCTGTGCCTGGAAGGTGGAGGAGGCTGCACAGCGAGGAGAAAGGCACCAGGCTTTGGGGTCAGGCAGTCCCAAGCTCAAATCTTAACTCTGATACTCTAGGATCTGTGGCAAGTTACTATACCTCTTGGAGCTTCAGGTTGTTCTTCTGTAAAATGTGAATAATAAAGCTCATTTCAAGAGGTTGCTTTGAGGATATTTTAAAATAATATATTCTAAAATACAGGTAAATATAAAATACAGTATATTTAAAAACTCAGCAGTGCTTCACAGGTACCAGTGGTAAGCCTTACCACAGTGTGTGTAAATAGCGTGAGATTAAAGCAGTTATTTTAAGGGGGAAGTGATAGCGCACAGGAAACTTCACTAAACAAGTTTTAACTGTGGGCCAAAGAATCTGTTGTCCACTCTGCTTGGCATGGGGTTTAGAGATGACAACTTGAGGCAGGGATAGGAGTAGTCAGGAGGGTTTTCTAGAAGAGCAGGATCTGGTGGGTGGCGGTAACGTGGCGAGCTATGTCTGGGCCATGCTTCTCATCTTATGGAATGCTCTGCCATCTCATCGCATATTTGTGCTTTGCAGCTGTGGGGAAAGGTGTTGACACTTTCTTGTCCTCTTTTTACACATGAGGAAACTGAGTCTGCAGCAGTGGGAAGCCTGCTCCAGTTTGAGACAAAACACCAGCAGATCAGAGTGTGAGTGGGCTTACCCCTCCATTCTGGATGGCGGAGCGGAGGCCAGGCTGGATGGAGGTTCTGTGTTGGGGTGGATTTCTGGAGTGGACTGCTAGGAGAACTGGCAGAACCCAGCTCCCAGAGGTGGACCACCTGGCACTGACCGAGCATCTGCTCAGTGGTGGACTCTGTATGAAAGACATGTTCCCAGTGTCTCCCCCAATCTTTTCAACAACCCTAAAGGTAAAGAGCATGATCCCGGCTCACAGCAAGGAAAACTGGTGCTAGAGAAGGCTGAGTGCCTTGCCTGAAGCTGCCTAGCTTGTAAGTGAAAAGGCCAGGACCCCAGCCTGGGCCCAGGACCACAGAGGGGAGAGAATGGGGCTGGTGGGTGAGTGGGGAATGGTCCACTGGAGAGAAGTCTCTTCTGCTGCATACTCCTGTGCCCTTTCTCAGATCTACCCACAGCCCATCCACAAGGAGAGGCAGGGAGCCCCTTGAGTTTAGAGATCATGGTTTAATCATCTCTGTGTCCCTGAGACCTAGTGTAAAGTTGACACGAATGATGGCTCCATACGTGACGCACCAAATGAGTGAGTGAATGAATACCCAGTGGATCGATGGCCAGGAAAGGGGCCATTGGAGAAAAAGCCCCTTTGCTGATCTGGCTTGAGAATCCTTGGACTTGTTAATGAGAGTCAGTGCCTATTACCTTGTGAGGGGTGGATTTGGCCTGACCTGGGAGGTGCTTACACCACTTCCCTCCTCTGCCAAGCTTCTGTTTCTGTTTAAAGCACACTGGGAAATTCCAGCGGTGTTTTCAGGGCTCCTCTGAACTGTCAGGCTTAGATTTTTAATTTTGTGGAGCAGGAAGGAGCAAATCAGTGACTCTTGGCTCCAAAGAAAAGCCACTACGTTCATCAACTGCTTGGCAGCTCGATGACCTTTGGGGCCTGTGGAAGGGAAGGAAAATGTCACTCTTCCCTCTGTGTGTATCTGAGATTTCAGGAGGGAATAAAGAGTTTAGAATACCTGAATGTTTGCCTTTCCTTTCCTGTCCTATCCACTTTCCCTCTTATTTCTCTTTCCTTTCCTCCTAGGAGGCCACCAGCTTCCCATGCTGTTCTTTGTTATGTACTCATATATATGCGCATGCATTTGGGCACATTTTGTGCATGCTGTGTAGTGGAAAGAACACTGGCTCATGGAACCCAGATTCAAATCCTTTCTCTGATGCATCCAGTTGTAAGAACACGGGCAAATTATTTAATCTTTAGCCTTCTTTCCTCATCCATCAAATAGGTGTGATTCTGTGGGAAACTCTCCCCTCCCTGGGAATTTTAGTGGTGTCTGAGCCAGGCATCAAAATACTTCAGGGCTTGATTCATCTGGTATGCCTAACAAAGGTCTGTTGTATTAGTTGCTCAGTATGTTTGTTGATTGAAACAATGTGTCAGAGCAAATAATGCCATGCCTTGGGTGGAACAAAGGTATTGCTGTTCCTCTGAATGCCTAGAAGTGTTTCTTAGCCGCGTGACCTCGGACCAGTTATTTTACCTCTCTGACCCTCAGTATCCCTCTCTCTCCACAGGGACTTCATGGGGATTACATTAAATGATACATGTAAAGAGTTGGGCTATGGGAGGAACACAGCAGCTAGTGACTGTAATTTTGTTGTTATGTGTGTCAGTAAGATGATGGATGCAGAGCATGTCATACAGTTCCTGATACACACAGGCCTCTGTAACACTGGCTGTGGCTTGGACTGATATGTGGCCATAGGAGTGCAGTTGGAGAAGAAAGGCATGTATTAGTCCATTCTCACACGGCTGTAAAGAACTACCTGAGACTGGGCAATTTATAAAGAAGTTTAATTGGCTCAGAGTTCTGCAGGCTGTACAGGAAGCATGGCCTGGGAGGCCTCAGGAAACTTACAATCATGGTGGAAGGCGATGGGGAAGCTGCCACATCCCACATAGCCAGGAGGAGGAAGAGAGAGACGGGAATGCTACACACTTTCAAACAGCCAGATCTTGAGAGAACTCACTCACCATCACAAGAACAGCAAGGGGGAAATCAGCCCCTATGATCCAGTCATCTCCCACCAGGCCCCTCCTCCAACACTGGGAATTACAACAGGGCATGAGATCTGGGTGGGAACACAGAGCCACACCATATCAAGGCAGCTGCTTGGAACCCAGAGACAGTCATTTAGAATAAAGTTTTGATTAATGAGCTACTAAGATGTAATTTTTGGTTTAATTTTAGCCATATTCTCTCCCTTTAAAAAACAAAACAAACAAACCAAAAAAAACAGAAAAGCTCCCAAGAAGTCATACTTACAGGGGACATAAAGTATAATGTCAAGAGTCACATCAAGTATGCTCCTCTCACAGAGAGATCAACTTATACCAGACTTAGTTTTAAACAAATGCAAAGCACGTTGTGGGCGTGATCATAAACATGTGAGGATGCTGTGCCATCTCAGAGCAAAGTGTCTTTGCAGGAAGCCAGCCTAGACCCTTCTCCTTTGCTTGGAGTCCCATTACTGGTCTCAGAAGTGCTGCCTTGGGCGCCGTCTTGGCCATAAGAGAGTAGATGATGCTTACCGGCTTTGGGCGTCACCCCAGAAGGGAACTTTTTACTTAATCCTCTCACAACCCTATGTAACAAGTGGTTATAGACCCATTTTATGGATAAAGAAATTGAGGTTCAACTAGGATTAAATCATTTATCTTGGGTCCTGTAACTAGGAATTGAGGAAGATAAAATCCCAAGCCCAATCTACCTGACTCATGCTCCTCCTCAGGACTGCAAAGGCGTCTCCGAAGGACCCTAACAATGTTGTGGCTTTGTCCTTCCCTGGAGGGAGTCAGTGCAGACTGAGAAGCAGTGTGTGTCCTGGAGCTGTCTGCCTTCACAAACACATTTTCTAACAGTAAAATAGAGTCTCAATTGAGTCACTTTTATTATAGAATTATTGCTATCTTGATTTTTTTATAATAATAACTCATATATAGTGCTTCTGATATACCAGACACTGTTCTAGGTATTACACATATATTAACTCATTTAATTGCCAAAACAATCTGGTGAAGTCCATTTTTTGTTGTTGTTGTGTTTTTGGTAAACATTTTCTTGAAGTGTGAGGGAAAGATGCACCCATCCTAAATGTACAGTTAAAGCCAGGCAAAGTGGGGCACAGTGGCATGCACCTGTAGTGCCGGCTGCTCAGGGGGCTGAGGCAGGAGGATCACTTGAGCCCAGGAGTCCGAGTCCAGCCTGGGCAACACAGCAAGACCTCATCTCCCAAAAAAGATAAAAAATAAAAAAAAAAATAACCAAACCAACACAGAAACCCATTAAATGTACAGCTAGTTGAGTTTTTACAAGGTGGACATGTACATGTAACCACCACCCAGATATTGAAACAAAATATTACCAGCCCCCTAGAAACTCCTCTTGTACCCTGTTCTGGTCAGTTTCCCCCAGCCCAAGGATGACCACTGTCCTGGATGTCAGTGCTGTTTTCATCTCATTATACAGCTAGGGAAACCGAGGCACAGGAAGTCTAAGTAATTTGCCCAAGGTAGCACAGTTTTCATTGGCAGAGTTAGGATTCAGACTCAGGTAGTCTGGCTCCAGAGAATGCACTTTTATATGAGACGTAGCCAAGAAAAGAACAATCGCTTGGTGGCAGTTTAATTTTTAATAGCACAAGAGTATAATAGTAGAGACTTATTCACATTTTCCTTTGTTCTGAAAATCAGCTGTTTAAATCCTTAGTCTTAGAACTCTAATCCATTTTATTGACACAACTTGCAAATTGCAAGGATAGAAACTTGCCTTTAATAGCCCCACATTTATTGATCACTTATTGCAATCAGACATTGTGTTAAATTTTTCATACCTCTTAGCTCACTAAATCCTCGCAACACAGCTGTGCAGTATTATCCCCATTTTACTGATAAGAAAACTGAGGCTCAGAAGTGAAGAATTTGCTGACGTTTACACAATACAGAAGCAGGACTTGAATCTGGCTGCCTTGTTCCAGACCCACAGTCTTAATCGCTGTGTTAACTCCTATCTGGCTTTCTGTGTCCACTGTGAATTAATTCTACACTAATTAATCATGCTAATTTTACATGATTGTTATCATTGCCATCATTATTATTATTCCCATTGCACTTCCTTGAGCAGACTCTGATTTGCTTTTGTTGAGCTGACATTGTCCATTCGGGCTTACGTTGACATCTGCTGCCGGGCAGGCCTCCCAGTAGAGTGGATCTAGCCACAGTCATTTCTCATTCCCCAGTTAATGAGCACTTGCCTTGTGTCAGGCACTGTGCTGGGCACTGGAGACAAATAAGACACAGCTCTGCCCTGGCGATGGTCCTGGTCTAAGGACAGCAGAAAAGATTCACCCAGTGCTGGCCTGTTTACTCTATGTGTGTCACCTCCCTGAACCACACAACCTCCATCCTAGAAAGGGTGTCCTGTTTTGCTGCACAGCTGCTGTTGGAGGAGCAGAGGCAGAACTGAGCCCCTGCTCCTCAATGTCCAACCCTGCGCTCCCAAGCCGGCTGAGTGCTGCATGCTCCTGGCCACTCTTTGGATCCCCTGGGTGACATTGCCAGTGCACACCGTTGCCCTTCATCTTGTGGCTTGCTTCTAAGTACTACCTTTTTCTCACTAGCTGCCCAATTCCCTCCTTGCACAGGTAGGATACACCCCCACCCCAATCTGTGTGGGCAGCTGGTGTGGTTTTAATTAGTGTAGCTGATATTATTTTATATTTTAGGGAGGAAATCCCATTGTTTTCATACAACCAGCTCTAGAAAGTAAGGCTCAACACCATCTTGGCTACAGGAAAGAAACCAAAGAGAGAGTGTTTATTAAACAGACCCCCTCCTTTGTATAGGGAAGTCTATCAGAATCTCTAGGGACATTGGCTTTTTATGTTTATCCTAAGAGGGCATGACTTGAAACAGTTAAAAATCCTGGACTAGATGAAAAAAGAAGGGGACAGGGAGCCAAACACAGCCACAGATCAGAATGTACACTGAGGGGTGGCCCTGGGGAGAGTCGCCTTGTAGCATGGCATTCATTCACCATTGTTCGCACACTCTTACCTTGTGTGGTTCACTGTGATTTTATTCTGTGTTCTGGAGAGAGTGCTAATGTGTTTATCAACTTCATTAAGGTATAATTTATCACAACTCATCCATTTAAAGTATATGGTTCAATGAATACCTTCATTGGGGTATATTTATCACAACCCATCCATTTAAAGTATATGGTTCAACGCATTTTGACAGTTTTATACAATCATGAAACCACCACAATAAAGATATAGAATATTTTCATCACCCTCAATGATCATTTGTTTTTATTTAACAAACACCAAAAAAAGTGTTTTTATTTAACAAACACTTATCTTGCACTTCCCATGTGCCAGGCACTACTCCAAGTACTTTAAAATATTAATCCATTGAATCCTCACAAGTCTGTGAGGTAGGTACTGTTATCCCCCGTTTATCAAGGAGGCAACTGAGGCACAGAAAGATTAAGTGACATGCCCAAGTTGGCACAGCTAGTGGATGGTAGAGATTAATTAGAACCCAGACTGGCTTTGGATCTATGTTCTTCACCTCTAGGCTCTGCTGCCTCGCCTCTCATTCATTCATTCATTCATTCATTCATGAATTGTCTGCTCTTGGGCAAATATTGCGGTAGGAGTTGAGAGTAGAGAAATCTGATTCTCAACCCCCAAAAGCCCGTAGACTAGGGAAGGAATCAGATACCTACCTAAGTAACTCACCATCTACACGTTATTCTAATTGTGCAGATAAACCGTAGGGGAGCACAGGTCATGGGAGGCTTGCCGCTGCCTCAGTCTCTCCAGCCAGGCATGGCTGAGGTCTAGAAACTATTGGAGGAGAGGGGACAGGCAAGCAAGAGAACTGATGAGCACCTGTTAGGGCCATTCTGGGAATTATGCTGAATCTTTTACATACATTAGCTTATCAAAGCCTCACACGACTCTGTGAGGTAGGTGGTGTTATGATCTCCATTCTACAGATGAAAACCTGGAGGATTTATGCAGTCAAGTCAGTTGCCTACAGTAAGCCCCTTGGTCAGGGACAAGCCAGAGGTGAAATACTGGAGCTGGTGTCCTCTCAGCTGCCCCTGACCATCCCCCATACTACGGGTTTTTCCTTTCCTGGCCTAAAAGGCAGGGGTCAAGTTCAGACTGTCTGTGACAAAGCAGAAAGAAGAAGACATTCTTCATTAACAATATATATGGGAAAGTGCCATTTTTTGTGTGCGTTTCTCTATGTAAGAGATGCCATTTGGAAAGCCAGTGTGCATGTCAGTTTTTTTGTTTTTTTTTTCATTCTGAGAAAAAGCCTATAGAGTCTGGTGGGGGGAAGGGTTTGCAGCTGGCAGGAGCTTTGGCATATGCTGTAACTAAAAAGAGAGGGAATGTGTTGGTGGGACAAGCTACCGGAGAGCTGTCTCGGTGTGCCGCGGTACTAGTAAGTGTTTTAATTGGGTAGGGTTTTTGGAGGACTATTTTGACATCTGCTCGTGTCTTTGCTGATTTTTCTTCACTTATAGTAGGAAACACAAGCTGTGGATAAAATGACTTTAAAATAATTGGAAGTAAAGATATCTCTCTCAAAGTCGAATTTGAGAGGGACACTTTTTAAGAAGTGGAAACTAAATTCCACTTCTAGGAATGCATCCTAAAGCACAAAGCTTTATGCCTACAGATTTCATGACAATATTATATACAGTAATTTCTTCAAAAGTGGAAATAACATCCCACAAAAGGGGCTTGGTTGAGTTTGTTTCCATGTAGTAGGATACGCTGTCACAATTAGTAATGATCTATAGAAAGTTCTTAATGAAGTGGATCACTGCTTATATCAGAATCAGTGAGAAAATCAGAAGTGTTAAGAATTATTTCAACTGGCCAAACGGAGGCTCACACCTGTCACCCCAGCACTTTGGGAGGCCGAGACGGGTGGATCACGAGGTCGGGAGATCGAGACCATTTTGGCCAACATGGTGAAACCCCGTCTCTAGTAAAAATACAAAAATTAGCTGGGTGTGGTGGCGCATGCCTGTAATCTCAGCTACTCGGGAGGCAGAGGCATGAGAATAGCTTGAACCCAGGAGGCAGAGGTTGCAGTGAGCCAAGATCATGCCACTGCACTCCAGCCTGGCAACAGAGTGAGACTCCATCTTAAAAAAAAAAAAAAAATTACTTCAACTTTGCTTTAACGCATAGGAAAGGGAGAATATGGAAGGAAATAGACCAAAACATTGTCTCCAACGGAGGGACTGGGGTAACTGTAATTTTCTTCTTTAAACTTTTCTGTCTTTCCCTGTTTTTTTTTTTTTTTTTTTTTTAGACAGAGAGTTTCACTCTTGTCACCCAGGTTGGAGTGCAGTGGCGCCATCTCAGCTCACTGAAACCTCTGCCTCCCAGGTCCAAGCGATTCTCCTGCCTCAGCCTCCCAAGTAACTGGGATTACATGCACCCACCACCACACCTGGGTAATTTTTTGTATTTTTGGTAGAGACAGGATTTTGCCATGTTGGCCAGGCTGGTCTCGAACTCCAGACCTCAGGTGATCCACCTGCCTCAGCCTCCCAAAGTGCTGAGGTTACAAGCGTGAGACACCGTACCCAGCCTTTCCCATTTTTTAATAGTAGGCATCTATAATTTTCTTTTTTTTGAGATGATGAGCTTCACTTGGTCGCCCAGGATGGAGTGCAGTGGAGCAATTTTGGCTCACTGCAAGCTCCGCCTCCCGTTTCATGCCATTCTCCTGCCTCAGCCTCTTGAGTAGCTGGGACTACAGGCACCCGCCAACACGCCCAACTAATTTTTTTGTATTTTTAGTAGGGATGGGGTTTCACCGTGTTAGCCAGGATGGTCTCGATCTCCCGACCTCGTGATCTGCCTGTCTCGGCTTCCCAAAGTGCTGGGATTACAGGCGTGAGCCACCGCACCCATCCTATCTTTTATGATAAAAAGGAAAGTAGTATTTTATGTAAGAGAAAGCAGACTCTGAATGTGTTGATATAACTGTATGTCCTGAACAGATAGATACTCATTCTGATGTCTGAGTGATCGGATTAAGGCTATCTTCAGAAGAAAGTCAGCTTTGGAGTCAGACTGCGTTCAAAAGTTGACTGCCGCTCCCTAGCTCTGACTTTGGGCAGCTTGTTTGACCTCTCTGCACCCCAACTTGCTTCCCACGTGGAGATGCTAGTGTCCCTGACTGACGGCATGGTTAAGATGAGAGGCTCTGGCACCTGGCAATGGTCTGGCTTCCTTCCTCATCCACGCTTCCCGTCCCTACCCCCAGTTTGAGTGTTTCTTGCCTTTCTTCATTCCCCTGGTTGCCTTGATCCTTTGGGGGGACTGGGCACTGTCCGGCGAGCTGGGCTCCAGTTCTTTCCTTGGGAACAGTGAGCTTCAGGAAGGCCCTTGAGTCCACGCCAGCCCTTTTGGAAGAGGCCTTGCCACCAGGAGGGCAGCATTGTTCTTCAAGAGGAAACTGTGCCGCCCCAGCTCCTGCCTGGAGCCTGGTGCTTGGGGCATTTTGGTTACTAAGGGGACCCTGGCCTGCTAAGTTAGAAAAAGGGGCCAGGTTTTTTCCTATTCTTCGGCCTACTGCCATTGTTGAAAAAGTAAACACTCCACACAGCTTAACCGGCAAGTCCTCCAACCAGGAGTGGGAAGAAATCAAAAGCCTATTCCAGCCCAGCGGTGGAGAGCCTACAAGGGCTGGTCTGTGCTGCTGGGGCCCGGTGGGAACGCAGAAACAAGGTCTGATTCTGGTCCAGAATCAACATCCCATTCATGGGGCCTTTCAGCCCTGGAGGCTTCTCTCCAATGGCCATCATCTCCCACTGCCTTCTGTTTGGGGCTATTTGGAAGGTCAGAGGAGGCAAAGTAGTTGATTCTGGGGTGCACAGCCCTCTGCTCTGTCCTGGAGGCAGGCGCGTCCTTCAGGATGTTATGAGTCCTTCTCTGATTCTGTTTCCTGTGACTGTGGGCAGCCTTTGAAGTGAGAGACCAAGCAAGAAGGGGCCGCAAGGATTTTTGCCCTCAGTCCATTGCCGCTACAGCCTTCCAGACTGACTGTGGCTATTGTGTGTATTATAAAAGTAGTAATAATAGCCACTATTTATTACATCCTACTGTGTGGCCAGCATTATGGGTGTGTTTGCTCTCATCACAGCAGCCCTGGGGGAAGTGAGAGAAGTAGGGTGGCCATAGTTAGCATTTTAATTTTACAGACAAAGCCAATTAGTAGACACATAACCTTGGGCAAGCTACTTCTTGGAGCCTCAGTTACTCATCTATGAAATGGGGGTAATGATATCTCACCTCCAGCCCCATTGATGGAATGAAAGCATCTGTGTGGCAGTGCTCTGTGAGCCTGAGGCGTGACATCAGTGAAAAAGAGGGCCGTTGATGCCATTTTGGTACCTTCCTGCTAGCACACTGCTGGGCATTTGACCTGTTGGGTTGCAGAGTGAGGCAGCTAGGGAGTCCTGGACAATCTCCTGTGAATCTCAACATTCTTCTGTTTAAAATGGAGATTATGCTTCAAATAACAAAAGCGCTATAAAATACGAACTTGTTTTTTGTATCATTAGGTTGGTGCAAAAGTAATTACTCTCTGCCGTTACTTTGGTAAAAACTGCAATTACTTTTGTACCAACCTAATATGATCAAAGTTCTCCATTTGCTGATATCTTTTTACCCTATAAATAAGGCAGCAGGTAATAATGGGTGTTGGGGTTCGGAGGAAACAATAAACTCCTACATCAGCAATTGTGTACCTCCTCTGTGGTTCTCAGCCCATAGTAAGTACTTAGAAATTGATGGATAGGTTTGTGGACGAGCCTCAGAGGCCTGGAGAAGTTAGTGGATAGCAGGAGTTGGAGGCCCTGATGGTGTTAAGTGAAAAGGTTCCAGGATTCTGCTGCCTGGGAGTGTTTTTTCAACCCTACGAGGCTTGTGACCAGCATGGCTCCACCCTCCTGCTGGGAAGAATCTTGAAATGTTTACTTAGGTACCATGTTCTGCCCTAGAGGCTGGGATTTAAGAGAGTGAATGTCAACCATATTAATGTGCACTTACCAGGTGTCAGTCATGTTGTCAGGGGCTGGTTATTTTGCAGTGGTGAGCCACAGATGAGCCCCTGAAGGAGCCCACACCCCAACAGGGGAGACAGGCAGGCAGAGAGGTGCTGGGGCTCAGAGTGACAAGGGCTGTGTGGAGATCAGTCTCCCTGCAGGTGTCTGACGAGGAGGAGGTGGATGGTGCAGTGCAGAGAGCATGGCCTGGGGAGGCAGCCAGGCCTGTGGTTTCTTCTGCCTCTTACCTCAGCGCTCTGAACCTCATCTTTCTCAAGTTTCGAACATTGAGGGCAGTAACATCCACTTTACAGGGGTTGGTAAGAATTAAATGAAGTAAGGTGAGTGAAGCACAGAGCAAGAGCTAGGAAGCTTCTAGTATATGCTACTTGTCCATTTCCAGGGCATTGGAAACTGGAGCTTGAGCAGCCATTGGATGTCTGCCTCCATTGCCAGCCTACACCGTGTTCTGGGGTAAATTAGGAAAAGGCGTCTGCCCCCTTTCCCTGACTGGTGCCACTCAGCAGGCACGTGAGTTGGCAGATTTCAGCCCTAGCTTAGGTGGTTGGCATCTGAGGAGTGCCTACCTGCACAGCCATGTGCAGCGTGCTCAGAGGTTGACCAGTAATGGAATTGATCCTTTATATGCAGTGACCACAGCTCCCATCGTGTGCCTGTTGCCCTGGTGTAAGATGAGGTTTTTCATATCCAAACGTATCCCAGTTTAGACAGCAAATGATAGCATCTTTCTATGCAAAATAAAATAAAGACAATAGTTCTAAAGCCTCTGACTCAAAAGGAATGTGCTTGATATGTAATGGGGAGGGAGGATTGAATGGGACCAGGAGTGGCGGGTAGGCAGGAGAAACACAAAGATAGATTCTTAGTAGTGGATAAGTAGTGTGATTAAAAATTTGAAACTCAGGCTACACCCTGTCTTGGACTCTCACAGGCTATGGGGAATTGCTGCCAGATTGCGGGGAGGATTCTTTTTTTCTCCATATTGTCCGTTCATCCCTTCTCCTGTCACCAAGCGTGAAAACCTTGTAGGCATGAGTTTCCCTCATCTTTTCTATTACTGTGCCAATAGAATAATGGCTTATGGCCAGAGCTTCTGAGCCATTACTAGCTGGATATCTGTGGAAAATTGAACCAAATTGAAAGTGTGACCTTCCTACTTGGCATTTAAGGGAAGTGTTAACAGTAGGCCACACACAATATTCCATACCCAAGAATGACAGGATCCAAAAGAGAGATGGGCAAGTAGCCTTTGTTAAATTAGGAGGCTGGATTGAATGGGGATATCACGAGAACATAGCCATATATCAGCATTCCTGGGGCCAGAGCTTTGGACCTCAGCGTCTGTTAAATGTATAGGGGAAAAATGATGATGGGATGTAATGATCCCTCTTACTTTCTGGCTGTGTAACCTGGGGCATGTTACTGAGCCTCTGTGAACCCTTTTCACTCCTGGTACTTGGGGATAATCATGCAAGCTCACAGAGATTTTATGAGAGTTCAGTGAGCTAACAAATGTGAACCTCCTACCATTGGGCCTGCTGCAGAGTAAGACTTTGGTAAATGTCACTTTTCTTCTCTATGCCTCTTTCCCAGAGAAGGCAGGGGAAGTGTGTCTTGATGGCACCTCAATGACCTTCTCTTCTGGATTTTTTTCTCCTTGCAGAAAGTCAGAAACATGGCCCTGGATGATGTCGTGATCCTGAATGTGGACACCAACACCCTGGAAACCCCTTTCGATGACCTCCAGAGCCTCCCAAACGATGTGGTAGGTATCTGAACTCACGAGGATCTAACTTCTGTGAGCTCCTGCAAAGAAATGAACGTGACTTTGGGAAATGGGGAAGGAGAGGAAATAGCCAAGGTTTTCCTGTGACCTGAGAACTGCAGTTTGTTTCTCCATCGAAACCTTTGTCTCAGTGTAGAAAGTTAGAAGGTGACCAGGCGTGGTGGCTCACACCTGTAATCCCAGCACTTTGGGAGGCCAAGGCGGGTGGATCACTTGAGGTCAGGAGTTCAAGACCAGCCTGGTCAACGTGGTGAAACCCCGTCTCTACTAAAAATACAAAAATTAGCCAGGCATGGTGGCACATGCCTGTAATCCCAGCTACTCAGGAGGCTGAGGCAGGAGAATCACTTGAACCCAGGAGGTGGAGGTTGCATTGAGCTGAGATTGTGCCACTGCACTCCAGCCTGGGTGACAGAGTGAGACTCCGTCTTGAAAAAAAAAGATAGAAAGTTAGGGCCCATGCCTGTAATCCCAGCACTTTGGGAGGCCGATGCGGCGGATCATGAGGTCAGGAGAGCGAGACCATCCTGGCCAACATGGTGAAACCAGGTCTCTACTAAAAATACAAAAAATTAGCTGGGCATGGTGGCGCATGCCTGTGGTCCCAACTACTTAGGAGCCTGAGGCAGGAGAATTGCTTGAACCCGGGAGGTAGAGGTTGCAGTGAGCTGAGATCGCTCTACTGCCCTCCAGTCTCTGTGACAGAGCAAGACTCCATCTCAAAAAAAAAAAAAAAAGTTAGAAGGTGGTTTACTTTTTGAGTCTGTTTTGCTCTTGAACTTTTATAAGAAAGACTGTGAAGTGACCTTAGTGTCTAGACCTCTCCTCTTTCTGTGGGAGTCTGAGGGTCTCGCCACCTCTCCCCAGCACATTGCCACCTCTAGAGATCAGGACAGCTCCCTCCAAGTAACACCACAGAAGGCAGCTGGCGGGGTTTTCAGTGTGAACAATTTGGGGTACTTCAAACCTACACTTTTTTTCCTAGAGCATCATCAGCCTTTTCCCCGCATAGTAGAGTATCAGGTGCCAGTGCTCTCAGTGTAGCTGTGCGCCCTCCGCGTCGCACTTTGTTGCCTCAGGTCTACACAGAATGTGGGTTCTATTGAGCAAAAAGTAATTGGCTGCCACATTTGCTACACTAACATCTGCCTATATACCTGTCTCCTGTTGCTACTTGGAGCAGCCCTGTAGGCAGCTGTGTAAGGTAGACCCATTCTCCCCTTGTCCATGCCAGTGAGGATTGGCCCTCACCAGCAAGTATGGTTTTGTCGTTTCTGCTTTGGCCTCTGTAGCTCTGCCTGCAAGAAGATCTGTAGAATTATCCTGACTTCCAGAGTGAAAGGGGTTGTTGTTCCTGGCCATGTGGTGCTCATATGTGTCCTAGTTGGCAGAGTGTTTTACCTGGTGGGCATTGATGCACCATCACTGCCAGGAGCCCCAGTGGCACCCTGCGGGTAGCTGTTCTGAAAGGATTGCTGTTTGTTGATGAATGTCTTGCAGGATAATTTCTTTCCTTTTTTTTTTTATTTGAAACAGCATCTGGCTTTGTCACCCAGGCTGGAGTGCAGTGACACTATCTTAGCTCACTGCAGCCTCTGCCTCCTGGGCTCAATCAATCCTCCTACCTCATTCTCCCAAGTAGCTGGGACTGTAGGCACATGCCACCATGCCCAGCTACTTTTTATAGAGACAGAGTCTTGCTGTGTTGCCCAGGCTGGTTTCATACTCCTGAGCTCAAGCAGTCTGCCCATCTTAGCCTCCCAAAGTGCTGGGATTACAAGCATGAGCCACTATGCCCAGCCATAACAGTATTTCAAACTTCTCTACACCTAACTCACTGTGAGATTTTGGGGGAGTCATTTGTACCCTAGAGCAGTGCTCCACTTACAATTCAACAGTGGCTGCCATTCACTGGCTTATTGCACTAAGCTCCCGTCATTGACCTCTCATTTACTCTTCATGCCACTCTGAGGATGGTCTTTTCCTTACTCCTGCTTGAGCCACAGAGCTAGAGAGAGGTGGAGCCAAGGCGTGAACTCAACCCTGTGGGTCTACAGAGCCCACGTGGCCCCTTTGCCCTACTAGGTGTCTTCTGCATTTAGGATGTCATTCATCCTGAATGACAGTATTGTAGCCCTGTGGAACAGGTGATCTCTCCTTTCTACAGAGAGGAGAGAACCTCAGAGAGCATATGCCTTGCCTTAAATCCTGTAGGTGATAAAGGGCACAGCTGAGATTGGACCCCTAGTCTGTGCTGCCTCTACTCTGTGTATCCTGCCTCCCTCTGAGGCAGCAAGAGACGACAGAACTTAGGAAAGATTAAAGTGTGAAACAGGCAGGAGGACCTGTAAGGTGTGAGAATCATGTCAGGACAGAGTACGTGGTTGGTACCCTAGGGCCTACTAGCTATAATTTGAGTTCTTTTGGTCCAAGGAATCTGAGGCTCCCATCCCTGTTTCCCTTCAGTGGACGAGCACCTCTTGAAGCCATGGATATCTTAGGCATGGACCTGGCAACTGCCTAGTGAATGTGGGAAGTGAATCTGAGGTCTGTCAGGTGCAGGAAATGGCCAAGGGCCCTGTGGCAGCATGAGATGAGTGACTGGCAGCTCAGAAACCATGGAGTGGACTGACTGGTCCCACCTGCACTGCTCTGACCCTGTGCTGGCACTGAGCAGCAAAGAGAAAGCAGATCTTCAAAGATTGTATGTCAGTAAGGGAAACAGATATGTCAGTTACATATCCATTACAGTGTAGCATAATAGGGACCACAGGGAGATAGGGATCGGGCACAGAAGGGCCCAGGAGAGAGAGTAACAAAATTTTGGGGAGGGGAGGATAATGGAGCCTTTCTGAAGATGGCAAATTCCAAGATGCCTTTTAAATGACAAGTAAGGTAGCCTCGGGGAATCAAAGTAACTTGGGTGAGTTATTTTCCCTCTTTGAGCCTCAGTTTTCCACATTAAAAGAGGAGTACCAGGCCTGCTCTCAGGATTATTATGGCAAACAGTTATGGTAATGATTATCAAATGCCTGGCACAGTGCTTGCATGTTGTCAGTGTTCAAGAAATGGTACCTGCATTTGTTTTTAATAAAATTGTTGCTGATAATTATAGGCAAGGTTGGAGGACAGTTAATAACCTCCATGTCCTGACAGTCTCCACCTGCACAAATGGGACCTCCTCAATGCAAGCTGGTTTGTAACAGGGTTGAGAATGTTCTATAGCAGTGGTTTCCAGCTTGGGCCTCTCATTAAGGATTCTGAAGATTGTAATGGGGGGATGTGGTCTATAAGGTATTTATTGTATTTCAGTGCAATTCACAGCTTTGATTCTGTGATGCTACATGAGTATCAAGAGGAGAAATCATGCCCTGCCTGTCTTTGTGTCCCCTGCATTTAGCATAGGACCTGGTAATTTTAGTGTATCAGCCTATCCATCCATTGACCTTAAAGTCTCCCCTTTTGCCAAAGCTGTATGTTTACTCTGACAGATTCTGCTTCTTAAGCATTTGGTAAATCCACATCCTCTTCCTCATCCCTCCTAAATACCACCTAATCTAAGCTTTTATTTTCCTCCTGCATTATTACCAGCAGACTCAAGACTGGGTCATTGACTCCAGCCTCATCCCTCCAATCTTTCCTCCTCATGCCCCAGAGTGACCTTTCTAAAAACATAAACTCCATTTCCCACCTACCTAAAACTATTCCATCAGTGAATGTAATTTTTCAAAAAAACATTTAAGGACAAAAAAATTCTCCTATAACTTCCCATTACCTAGAGATTCAAGGCAGCTTCCCTTTGTTGGCTTTGAAATCAAACAGACCTGTTTTCACATCCTGGCTTCCTCACTTCATGTCCATGTGATCTTGGGCAAAATTACTTCAGCTCCCTAAGCCTTAATTTCCGTATAAGGTTGTTTGAGAATTAAATGTAATATATATAATATATTTAAAACATCTATCAGCACAATCGACAGTAGCTGATGATGATGAATTACAGATGTGAATTATGATCAGCATGGCATTCAGGCCTCCTTCATGATATCCCCCTGTTTTTGTTTTTCCATAGCTGTGTTTCTCTCCCCTCCCTGCTTTAAACTCTGTACTGTAGGTTTTTAGAACTGTTAACGGTTGTCCCAAATTTACATATTGTTTCATAACTTCATACTTTGTGTACAGCATTTCTTTTGTCCCAATGTCTTACCTCATCTATTAATCTCTTACTCACTCTTCAAGACCTGCTCTCAAGGGAGGGATTGCATTGGGGAGTTATACCTGATATAAATGATGAATTGATGGGTGCTGACGAGTTGATGGGTGCAGCACACCAACATGGCACAAGTATACATATGTAACAAACCTGCACGTTATGCACATGTACCCTAGAACTTAAGGTATAATAAAAAAATAAAAAAAAAAATAAAAAAAAAAAGACCTGCTCTCAAGTATTTAATCACACACACACAAACACATGCACACACACACACACATGTACACACAGAATCTTTTCTGACCTTCACATAGATTTGACCATATCTTTCTCTGTCCCCACAGCCCCTTGTGTACCTTGTTTAAGTGTACTGATTTATTACCCATTTCCCTTTTACTTGTGAGTTTTTTGGGATAGCAGTAATTGAGTTTTATTCATCTTTGTTTTCCAAGGATCTAGCAGCCACCGAATAGATAGATGGAAGGAGAGAAGGCATATATGGATTGGGTTATTATGGTAGATGAAATATTGTAAAACATGGCATCTATGCTGGAAACTTTATTAAAAGGGGCTTTGGGCCAGACATGGTGGCTCATGCCTATAATCCCAGCATTTTGGGAGTCTGAGGCAGAAGGATTGCTTGAGGCCAAGAATTCAAGTTTGCAGTGAGCTGTGATTGCACCACTGCTCTCCAGCCATGATAGAATAATTGGAACTGGATTAATCCTCCCACAATTAACAATTAAAACTCTGGGCAAATATGAAAACAGCTGTTTTCACATGTTGGACAGCAGACAAGACAAGATTGTTATCCCTGAGTGAAAGGAAGCCAGTGAGGTGAGGCCTACTATCCCACTGGCTTTCTGCCTTGAGGCATTTTGTGGATACTGGTACTAGAAGGGGAATCCCCAGCAAAGCACAACAGTCTTGGGGAGATTAAAGGTTAAAGAGCAGTTTCAAGGGGAGATGGTTTAAATTTGCAGGTGAGAGTATCAGATAGGATGGAGCTAATCAGCCGTAGTGCTCCAGAAACCTGAATTGACAAACCTGCTGAAGACTAATCTGTCCACATGTAGGGTAAAACTCCTGACAGGAAACTATAAGATGAACAGTTCTCAGAGCTCACACAAGTCTAGGAATCCTGCAAGTTCTGACCAACCAGAATCAGAGATCTTGTTGATCGTTCAGGACAATGATAAGAGACGTCAGTAGGGCATGACTTGATAGTACATCTAAATTAGCTATAGAGTAAAGATCATTTTAGCCCTACCCTGAAAGAGCTTAAAATTAAGCTTTGAGAGACATAAGAGAGGGCTTTAGGGTTCCTAAAATATGCTGGATTTTAATGTGAGTGCCAGTTACATGGGGATGAATTCGTCAAGCTGAGCACCAATGTTGTGTGCATTTTTATGTGTGCATGTTAAACTTCTATAAAAAGTTTTAAACAAACCTATTTCTTTCTTATTAAGTCTTTAAAAGATCAATCTGATGTGCAATAAATCTAACCTTGTGTCAAAATAAACTTCAACCCTCTTTAAAAGAAGGCAACAAAATCCAATATTCGATAACATAACATTCACAGTATCTAACATCTTATTTAAAAAGTGCAAGACATATTGAGAATGAGGAAAATGTCACCCCTAACAAGAGGAAAATTAGTCAATAGAAACAGACTCAGAAGTGACAGATGAGATAGAACTAGCAGATAAAGACTTTAAAGTAGATTTTATGAAGACTATAAATATGTTCATGAATTTAAAGGAAGACCTGATTAAATGAAGGGAGAAATGGAAGATATTTTAAAATGAAAGGGAACATCTATAAGCAACAAATACACCTGGAATGAAAAAAAAAATCACTTATGGCACTAAGAGGATATGAGATACCACTGAATAAAACATCTGTGAATTTGAATATATATCAATAAAAACTCCTCAGTGTGAAGCTAAGAAAGGAAAAAGACTGGAAAAAGTTAACAAAACTCAGTGACCCTATAGCATAATATCAAGAGGGCTAAACATACTTGCAACTGGAGTCCCAGAAGGTAAGGAAGGTGAGGAAAGACTAGAAAAAATATTTTAAAAGATTATAGCGGATTTTTTTTTTCAATTTTGATGAAATAGTACTCAGAGCTCCAAGAAGCTCAATAAACCTGAAACACAATGGACCCAAACAAAACCATACAAAGATACATTTTGATTAATTGCTCAAAACCGAGAAAAGCTTAAATTAGCCAGAAAGAAAAAGATATGAGAAGTAATTATAGTAGACTTATTGCCAGAAACCATTTAAGGCAAAAGACAATGGAATGACATTTTTAAAGTAATGAAAGGTAATTTTTATCAACCCAGAATTCTATATCCAGTGAAAATACCCTTCAAAAATGAAAGCACTGAGGCAGGCGGATCACCTGAGATCAGGAGTTCAAGACCAGCCTGGCCAACGTGGTAAAACCCCATATCTACAAAAATACAAAAATTAGCTGGACATGATGGCGGGTACCTGTAATCCCAACTACTCAGGAGGCTGAGGTGGGAGAACTGCTTGAACCCAGGAGGCAGAGGTTTCAGTGAGCTGAGATTGTGCCACTGTACTCCAGCCTGGGAAACAGAGCGAGAATCCATCTCAAAAAAAAAAAAAAAAAAAAAAAAAAAAAAAAAAAAAAAAAAAAAAAAAAAAAAAAAAAAAAAAAAGGCAAAACTAAGACTTTTTCAAACAGGTAAAAAAAAAATAGGAGAAATCATTGTCAGCTTACCTGCTCTACAATAAATGTTAAAAGAAGTTCTTCAGGGGGAAAAATGATATTATAGGGAAATTTGAACTGTAAGGAAGTGAAGAGAACCAGAAATAGTAAATATATGGCTACATGTAAGAAACTTATTTTCTCATTTTTAATTTCTAAAAGTAAAAATAATACCAGTGGAGGTATTCTGCTGGTAATAATACCAGCAGTGCATGGAGAATAGAAGTGTTCTGTTTAAAGATTGTTATGTTACCTCTATACAAAAACTGGCATAATGTTATTTGAAGGTAGACTCTATTAAGTTAAAGATTTATATTGTAAACCTTACAAGGGCTACTAAGGGAGGAAAAAATAAGACAGATACATATAGCTAATAAGCCAATATTGAAGGTCCAAAACATTTTGTGGGGAAAGAGTAAACATGACAACAGATAGAACAAATAGAAAAGTTAGCAAGATGATAGTGTCTATACATTGTGTAGACACTCCAATTTACAGTATTATATAGAAAAGCAAGACCCAATTGTATGCTTTCTATAAGAATTCTCCTTTAAATATGAAGAGTCAAATAGATTAAAAGTAAAAGGATAGGAAAGATATGCCAGCCAAATGCTAATCAAAAGAGAGTTGGGGGCAAAGAAACAAATCATCCTTATAGAAGTATACCAAATAATACTTGTAAATACTGTCCTATCCAGGAGAAGGAGCTTAATTGCCTCTTGACCCTACTTGGGTGTGGGCTAGAATTTATTTATTCCTAAAAAACAGTGTGTGTAAAGAGAAAAAGAGTAACTTTAGTGGAGAAACTGGCAGACACTACCTTAACCAAACGATCAATTTTAACATCACCAGTGATGTCATGTGGATATCATATAACCACTGATGTGATGTAATGAGGATACTTCACCTCTGTGGTATTCTTTCCAAAAATCCACTCTAATCATGGCAGAAACTTCTGAGAGACTCAAATTTGGGAACATTATACAACAGGGGTCCCCAACCCCTGGTCTGCGGATTGATGCCAGTTCGGAACCCAGCCACACAGTAGGAGGGGAGCAGCGAGTGAGCATTACCACCTGAGCACCCCATCTCCTGTCAGATCAGCAGTGGCATTAGATTCTCAAAGGAGCGTGAACTCTGTTGTGAACTGTGTATGCAAGGGATGTAGGTTGTGTGCTCCTTATGAGAATCTAATGCCTGATGATCTGAGGTGGAACAGTTGCATCCCAAAACCATCCTCCCTTGCACCTCCCCACCACCCCACTAGTCCATGAAAAGATTGTCTCCCACAAAACTGGTCCCTGGTGCCAAAAAGGTTGGGGGACTGCTGTTCTACAAAATAGCTGACCAGCGTTTCTCACAATTGTCAAGGTCATAGCAAAGGAAAGACAAAGAAACTGTTCTAAGCCAGAGGAGACTAAGGAGACATGACAACTAAATGTAATGTAGGATCCTGGGTTGGATCCTGGGATAGTAAAATAACATGAATGGAAAACTGGTGAAATCACAATGAAGTCTGGAGTTTAGTTAATACTAATGTGCCATTGTTAGTTCCTTAGTTTTGACAAATGTATGGTGGTAATCTAAGATAATGCAAGCTTGTCCAACCTACCCCACTTTGTTGTTGTGGCTGTTGTTTTGTTTTAGGCTTTTAGCAGCCTGAAGCCATAGCTTTTAGTTTCTCTCTCTAGTGATAAGTGGAAAAGAGGGATGAGGAAGGGGCTTTGCTGGCCCGACCAGAAACAAACTAAGAACCCATGACTGCGTTCTCTCCCTTGGACACCCCTGTTTAGGGGAAACTGAAACTGGGTGAGGAGAATATGGGTCTTCTTTGTCCTATCTTTGTAACTTTTCCATAAATCTAAAAATATTTCAAAATGAAAGTTTATTTTAGAAAAAGAAAGGAGTATTATGAATACAACTTTACGTCTAAAATTTTGACAAATTAGGTAAAACGAACAAATTCCTTGAATTACAGAAAGTGACTCAAGAAGAAATAGAAAAATGGCGCTATTTCTTTTTTTTTTTTTTTTTTGAGACAGAGTCTCGCTCTGTCGCCCAGGCTGGAGTGCAGTGGCGCAATCTCGGCTCACTGCAAGCTCCGCCTCCCGGATTCACGCCATTCTTCTGCCTCAGTCTCCCTAGTAGCTGGGACTACAGGCGCCCGCCAACATGCCCGGCTAATTTTTTTGTATTTTTAGTAGAGACAGGGTTTCACTGTGGTCTCGATCTCCTGACCTCGTGATCCATCTGCCTCGGCCTCCCAAAGTGCTGGGATTACAGGCGTGAGCCACTGCTCCCAGCCAGAAAAATGGCACTATTTCTATTTAAGAATTGTGAATCTGTAAAGCTTTCCCACAAAGAAAACTCTAGGCCCAGAGAGCCTTCCTGGTTCATTCTATCATCTATTTAAGAAGAACTAATACAATCTTAACACCAACTTTTTCAAAAAGCAGAGGTAAAAGGAAGATGTCTCCACTTATTTTATGAGATCAGCTTTACCCTGACTTGAAAACCAGACAAATAATTTACAAAAAAAAGGAAACTACAGACCAATATACATAACCAATATAGATGTAAAAATCTTTAACAAAATATTATCAAATTGAATCCAGCAATATATAAAAAAGGATAATAACCTTTTTTAAAGATGTGAATACAGGTTGGCTAAATATTTGAAAAACTGTGTAATCTATTATATCAATAAACTGAAAAGGAAAATAATAGGATATATACAAAAAGAATTTTAGGAAAAATTCAGCACTATTCCTGATAAGAACTCCTAGAAAGTGAAGTATTCTCACTGTAGTAGAGGGCATCTAGAAAAGACCTACAGCTCACTTCATACTTAATGGTGAAAGACTGATTTCTTTCCCCCTGAGAATAAAAAAACGTACCTGCTCTTCTTATTTCTATTCAACGTTGTACTAGAGGTTCCCACCAGTTCACTAAGATGGGGAAAAGAGGTAAAGCCCAAATGATTAGAAAAAAGTGAAATTCTCTTTATTCAGACAACTTGATCGTGTATATGGGAAATGCTAAGGAGTCTCATAAATGAATTTAGCAAGGGTGCAGGATAAAGTCAGTATACAAAAATCAAGTGTATTTCTATATACTAGTAACGAGCAATTGAAAATGAGATTTTTTAAAGTACCATTTAAAATAGCATACAAAACACAAAATACTTAGGAATAAATTTAAGAAAATATGTTGAAGATTTGTATCCTGAAAGCTATAAAACATTTCTGAGAAAAAATTTAAAAGACCTAAATAAATGGAGAGCTATTCCATGTTTTGGATTGGAAGACTCAATATTTTTTTTACTCAATATTTTTAAGATGTTAATTTTCCCTAAATTGATCTATAGATTCAATATAATCCTAACCCAAATTCCAGATGGCTTTTTTTTGAGTAAACTTGACAAACTGATTCTAAAATGTATATGAATATGCAAAAGATCGAGAATAGCCAAAACAATGTTGAAAGAGAAGAACAAAGTTGTTGGACTTATATTACCTGTTCGCAAGACTTACTATAAAGTTACAGTAATCAAGACAGTGTAGAAAGACATATAAATCAATAGAACAAAATTAAGAGTCCAGAATTAGACCTATACATAAGTGGTCAATTGATTTTTCAACAAGTATGATAAAGTAATTCAAAAGGGAAAGAAGAGGGATCTTTTTTTCCAACAAATGTGCTGAAACAACTGGATATCCATATGGAAAAAAAAGAAGCCTTGACTTTTACCTCATGCAAATATTAGCTCAAAACAGATTATAGACCTAAAAGTAGAAGCAAATGCAATCAAATGACTAGAAAAAAAAAATATGAGAAGGAATCCTCATGAATTGGGGGTAGGCAAAAATTTCTTAGGATATAAAAAGCACACATCATAAATAAAAAGTGATAAATTGGACGTCATGAAAGGTAAAAACTTATGCTCCCCAAAAGCATCATTTAAAAAATGAAGAAGCAAGCCACAGACAAAATGAGATAAAATATTCTTAACACTTATACGTAAAAAAGGACTTTTATCCAAAAAATATTTAAAAATTCCAAAACTCAGTAGCAAGAAGATAGCTCAATTAAAATGGGTAAAATATTTGAAGAAACACATCATAAAAAGATATTAAAATAGCCAATACATACATGAAAAGATACTCAGCATCATTAGTCATGAGGGTACAAGTTAATGTCACAACAAGGTTCCACTGCATACCCACTGGTATGGCTAAAATAAAAAGGCTGAATTTCTTATAAATGTATATCTTAAACATATGTTTACTGTATGACCAAGTGATCCCACACCTAGGTATTTGCCCAAGAAAATGAAAACTTATGTATGTGTATGTTTTTAGCAACCCAAACCAGAAACAATACAGACGTCCCCCAACTGGTTAATATATAAACAATCAGTGGTACACCCATAAAATAGAAGGCTACTCCACAATCAAGAAGAAACTAACTACTGATCTATTCCACAAAATGGATGAATCTCAAATACATTATGATAAGTGACAGAATCCATTTATTTGACATTCTGGAACAGGTGAAACTATAAAGCTAGAAACAGCTGAGTGGTTGCCAGGACTAAAAGTGGCACAAGGGAAATTTGGGGGATGATATACCATCTGTATCTTGATTGTGGTGATAGATATATGACTATATGCATCTTTCAAAATTCATAGAACCATTCACTAAAGATGGTGAATCTTAAGATATGTGAATCATACCTCAATAAACCTGACTTTAAAATTATTGAAACACTGACAACACCAAGTATTGTCAAAGATGTGGAAACATTTATGTGGAGCTCTCATCACCGCTGACGGGAGTATAATACGGTACAACCACTTTGGAAAACAGTTTGGCAATATCCTATGAAGTTAAACTTATGCCTACCATACAACCCAACAATCCCACACCTGGCTGTTCACCCAAGGGAAACGAAACTATATCCAAACAGGCTTGTACGTGAATGTTTATGGTAGCTCTATTCATAGAGAACAATAACTGAAAGCAACCAGAATGTCTATCAAGTGGTAGATGGATAAATAAACAATGTATTATATCCCTTATTTCTATATGATTTACTCAGTATTCTGTAGTAACAAACATTTGATATACCAAGCAACATAAATGAATCTTCATTCACACTGATCAAAAGAAGCCAGACACACAGCACTGTAGAATTTCATTTATGTAAAATAGAAGAGAGAAAGCTAGTCTATAGTGGGTGAAAGCAGATCAGTGGTTGCACTGGGCTGGGATGGAGGAGGCAGGGCCTGACTGCCAAGGGGGACCAACCAACCTTTTGTGGTGAAGGAACTGTTGTGTTTCTTGATTGTAGTGGTGGTTACACAATTACACACGTGTAGACATTGGTCAAAACTCATTGGACTGTGCTTTTTAAGTGTATGCATTCTATTATATATCAGCTATGACTTAGTTAATTTTTAAAAGAAGCAGCCTTGGAAATTAATTTTAAAGGTGGAGTTCCAATATTGAGTAGCTTTCAGAACAGCTCTGCTGATTTTTAGATGATTTATGGACATGAGCAAAGGGTAAATTTGGAGGCAGGATGGCTCGGCTTTGTGCTAGATACCTAGACAATTTAGTCTCAAATTTATAATCTTGTCCGAGTTAGCTTTTTTTAACCCTAAAAAAAAATGAAGTTGGCAAGGTTAGTGCCTTATACCTTGCTATGTTCCATGAAAGTCGCTAATGTAGTGTTTTCACTGACAATATTGCGTCATTCCCTAGCTATGGATTTTGGAGGAAAATTATGACAAGAATGCTCCTTTTAGGTCTAAAGGGCTGTTTACAGACTTCATGTTTATCTCAAGCCCTGGCCTTCTCCACGCTATATTTCTTCAAAGGCCCAGAACCCTCAGACTCCTGAGATGTCCTGCGGGGCTTGTAGGAACTGGTGTGTGTGATCGTTCCCTGTGAGTCCACAATGCATTTGATTCCAGAAGCTAGGGACTAGGCCTTTTTGTAGACTTGATGCTTCTACCCTGTTAATGCGTTTTTGTTAGTATTTTCTGATAGAATGTTTATTCATTCAGCAGGCATTTCCTGAGCACCTACTATGTGCTAGGCTTTATATTGGGTATAGTGAGTATGGAGGTGATTAAGACATAGCCTTGATTCTCAGTGAGGTCCCAGGCTGGTTAGTAGAAGAGCTAATGCAGGCTGGACTGCCAGTCTTGCCCCCACTTCTCCAGTCCCAGTTCATCCTCCAGGCTATAAACAAGGTATATAAACAAAGGCTATAAACAAAGCATGGAGACCACTCCCCAACTGAAAACCTTTAGTGGTGCCTCATTTTTCTGTTGGTGAAATTCAGGCTCCATATTATGGCCCTTTGTGGATTACACTTTCTGCCCATCTCTCCTACCTCATCTCTTGCCTTTGCTCTTCTACCCATTTGTACTTTTTACTGACAGCTTTGCTTACATACACAGGAGACTCTGGATGTTTCTAGTTCAGAGTCTTCCAAATGGGCAGATCTATAGCCAGTTCAGGTATGGAGATTATTTGTTCATTATTCATTTATCCAAAGTTTTTTGGGTGTATGCTCAGTGTATTGAGCTGTGGGAACATGAATGCAGTCATCCTTCCTGGAAAGGAGGGATGAGCGCACTGAGGGGTGAGAATTGAATGCATGGAGGTTGGAGGTGTGAACCAGGAATTAACAGTTTATTACAGCTAAACATAGGGTGTGCGGTTGGGAGGGACAAAAGATGAGACCCAAATAGACAGGGGGGACCAGATTGGGAATGGTCACAAAAACAAGTTTGGACTTCAAGTTTGGGGCAGTGGGGCATCTACTAAGATAATTAAGCCAGGGAATGATGTGGTGAAATTCATGCTACCAGGAGTCCCAGACTGAGTCGAGTGTTGAATCCCACCTGTTGCTGCTTTTCTGATTGCTAGAATCTGACCAAACTTTTCCCCCACCCCACATCTACTGATATTGGACTGGGGGTCAGGGGACAGTGTGCTAGAGAGAATTCTTAGTATCATCTGTGACCAGCATCCAGTCATTCATTCCTCATGCTTTTAAGGAGTTGTTTGTCCATGCCTGTTCTGTCTTGGGCCACTCGGCGACACTGTGGTCACTGGATCACAATGAATCTCATTCATTCAGGAAGGGAGCATCATGATCCAGTGAGCCTTGCCTTGAGCGTGTGTGTGTATGATTTGTCAACAATCGAGGATTTTATGGGAGTTTATGAGACTTCATTAAAGATGCTGGAGCAGGAGCACTGTGGGACATCAGAAGAGACCTCAGCAATAAACCGCAATTCCAAGCTTTGGAATGCAGTAAATGTTTAAGAGACTTCCTTCCTTTCATTACTGAATTTTACTTTACTTTTATACCAGTAAAGAGTTGTGTTTTATTGGTTGAAATTTCTTGATTCTGTTTTTCCCAGGTCTGTTTAAAAGCTACATTTTATCTTTGAGGATGTTTGGCTTGTGGTGGAGGAAGTGCTGCCAGCAAATTCAATTAACTGGCAGAGCTCACAGATATTGTACACGGATTTCTTTTTTTCTTCTTTTTCACAACTGCTACATAAACACAGCTGGGTTTAATATTTGTCGTAACAAAGATTTAACTTGAATCATTTTACCCCGGGTAATTAATGCTTGGAATCTTGGCTACTTTTTCGTTCGTTTGTAATCCTCTGCATTTCTTTACTCTAGCTATCTAGATAATGAAGTGTGCTCCTCTAGGTCTTTGCCCTGCCTTAAAACTGCTTAATATTTGGCCGTTCCCACTAGAGAGCAGATGCTTTTCTTTGCAAGAATTGAATTTCTGTCAGCTCCTTTATGCATCATGTGTTTGGAACTGTAAGTGGATCAAGTTGTTCATCACAGCGGGGACACTGTGAAACACATCTATTATACACTCTTCCCACCCCCCTTCCTGGTTTTTTTTTTCCCCCTCCCCTGAGGAGGTGGAGATGCCCGGATCCCCTTGGGAGATATCTCGCTCTGTGTGGATGTGTCCATGTGATCCACCATGAATCCGGCCTGGCCACATCCCTAAGCAGGGAAATCTAGATCCATTCAGCCCCGGATTGTGGCTGAGACAAACCCTACTTTTATCTTTGTAAACACCAAGCTCTTCATTAACTCCCAAATACACACCAAGTTTGGGTAACTAAATAAATCCACTAGGCTCAGCATAATGAGTGACATTTCAGTAATTGATGCCCTAGAAAATGTTAATTGTGAACCCATGATTCTTTTCAATGCTAAAATAAAGGCTTGGGTAGTTTTGGCTTTGGAGTTGAGCTAGCGCAGAAGAAGAGTCACCATCGATTAGGCCCCTACTGTGTGCCAGGCACTGTGCTAGGGGATTTGAAAATCTTGACATTTAATCTACATAAGAATCCTGCAAAAAAAGGAGGGGAGGGTAATTTATCCCCTTTTTATAGATGAAGAAAAGGGGCTAAGTAACTTGCCTAGAGGCATCCAGATAATAGCCAGGAGCAAAGTCAGAATTTGAACTCAGGTCTGTCTGAGCCCAGAGTAAATCCATATACTGTAGAGTGTGGTCCCCTCATGCCTAGAGTTCACTAGAATACATTCATCAGTTGATCAATGAAGACATTGATTTATTATGCATGTTTGTGATATGCTGCCATTGCTCCATCTGAGTTGTCTCATTCCACGTCAGGTCTAAAGTTCGGTTGGCATTTGTGAACACCTTTGTATTCATCTAAATCTGAACTCCTGGTGGTGACTGGAATAGTTTTAGTTTTGCTTTTCTCTCAAAGCTCAGTGCAAATACAACCCAACTGCCCCAAGCAACCTACTGTTTTCTTAGAGTTTTGTGAATTTCAATTTCTAGCTGTGAACTGATGGTTAAAATTTCTAAACCTATATGGTTTAGTTTGTTAACACGGCTTTGGAAAGCAGGCATCTTGGTGGCGTTCCTGCTGTGATATGCTCATCTTTTGGGCCTTAGATAGTGGCTCTGAAGGCAGAAGTGCATTTTGGTTCATTTTTACTAGATGTCATTCAATTTGCCAGAGTCATTGTGGGACATTCACATGTCTGACTGAGATACTGCTGATCTGTAGAATTACTTATAGTTAAATGGAAAAGTGGCTTTTGCACATGAAGAAAGTCATTAGTCTCTTGATAAACATTTTTAATTATGATTAACTTTAGTCTTCCTCCAAATACTTTCTATTAGAAAAGGCATTAGTGTTCTGGTTCATTAGAAATAGAGCAGTCCTTTTATTTTTGGTTTGCAGTCCATTTTGTTGTTGAAAGATATTGGTCATTTAAAAAAAAAATTGGTGGATGTTGTGTTGTAAAAAACATATAAGGTTTCTCTTGCAAGTGTATATCAGTTTTTTCAAAGATAAGTTACACTGTAATTTTGTGTGTTGTGTTTGCAAGAGAATGCTTCTTGGTTTATTCATGTTGACAACTGAAAAGCCTTAGACCTAATTAAAAGAATTTCCATGAGCACCTTTACTGAACCATTTCATTACGCGGCACTGCACAGATTGCATTGTGAAACATGGTGATAGTTTAAATCTGACCTTTAAACCTGAACTGCCAGAAGTATGGGGAGAAAACCCTTCTTTGAAAACACTCCCCAGATAGATATGTGTGTGTGTATGTGTATGCATACATGCATGCACATATTTGGTTAGAAGCAATCTTTTTATGGAATGACCACCTAATAATATAAATATAAATATAAATACACATTTACTTTGAGCTCAGATCTTGTAGTCTCCTGTAGCTTGGGTAGGATTTTCTAGCTACATTAATTTGTGTGTGTGTGTGTGTATGCATGTGTAGTGTATTAAAGCTAAATTGTTGTATAAGGAAAACAAAGATAATTTCACTTACTCTGGGCCAACGAAAAAAAAGTATTTGGAGGAAGGTAAGATTTACAAATAGAAAAAGGCAAAAGTCTTCACTACTGTGTGTTTCAGTTTCAAATGGTGAGATACTCAGATTAATCTCATGGGGAGGGGCTGGAGTGTATATGTGTGGGCAAGACTCCTCCTGAGCTTTATTTGGCAGATAGTGGAAACAGGCCTTTTTTGGTTTTGTTTTAAAATTGCACTTTTTTACTCCAAGGATGTCATTCTAAGGATTCGATAGCTTATTCATGGGATGCTCAGCAGAGCCGCTATAGCACATAACGAAGTAGCCATTCACGTAATAATAATTGATCCTTTTGTCTGACGAAAAGCTGCCTAGAATTCTAGCTCTTGCCACTAACTTTCTGATGTATACACAGCCCACAAGTTGTCAGGGGAGAGGGAGGGAGCAGAGATCCGGGCTCACAGGGTCATAGCCAGCTCCAGCATGGAGCGCCGCATAAACAGCACAGCCCTCACTCCCCCGTGGAGAACCGGGATCTTTGAGGGGAAAATGGGATGCAGAAGAAGCAATTAAAGCCAACTGAGGTCAAGGTACAACCATGTTCTCAAGCAACAGAAAAGCAAGGAATGAGGGGAAACAATAATGGAGATATATTAAATCAGGGAAAAAATAAACCAGTATCATAGACATATCTAATTTGGTGGTCTAAGAAACCTTGGTAGTAGTGAGAATCAATGGACTAGCCTAGACTCTGGAGTAAGATAAGACTTGGACTTGACTTTGGCTTCTGCCCTTGCCTTACTGTCATTGTGATGTGGAGCTGGGTCTCACTTTCCTCATCTGTGTAGTGGGGATAGCTGTGCCTACCTAGGCCATTTGTTCTGAAATTTTAATACAATACTGGATATGAAAATACTTGTCATGTCATTTGTGAACTAGTAGGGTACTTGATAAATACTAGTTTCTGTTCCTTTCTCCTGATAAATATCTTGTTCTTACAGAAACTATTCCTGGGAAAGAGACTGGGGTGTTATTGCCTTTACATATGAAGACTTTTTGTTTTGAATTTGAGGCAAGAACTAAGGAAGGTATAGGTAGATACACTTATGTAATGGAAATGACAGTTTGCCATTTCTCATTGCCAATGTGAAAGTGGCAGAGGGAGCCAATGTTTATGTGCCCCTGAGGATGGGAAAACAAGTCACTAACCCCTTCTCCTCTCTCCAGACGCACACATTCCCTATGGGATTTTAGAATAAAGCCTTGATGCCTACTTTATGCAGGTGAGGAAGAATTAATCAACTTGCCTTAGTCCTTAAAGGGGGGAGGAAAATGTGACTCTATTGCCCCTCCACACCTGCTGCTGTGTGTCTAATTTGTAATAATAATAATAAAAAAATCTTCCAACTCCAACTGTGACACCCAGCAGTTAATGCAGCTCCCAGGAAAGAGAAGCAGTACCTGCACAGACTAACTTGAGCCAGACTTAGAACTGTGCCTCTCATGAGGTGCGCCAGCACTGAGCATGGACATGGATCCTGCCTTCCTAGACTGGTCAGTCTAATAGAAGAGAAACACATTAGACCGGGTGCGGTGGCTCACACCTGTAATCCCAGCACTTCGGGAGGCTGATGGGGGTGGATCACTTGAGGTCAGGAGTTTGAGACCAGTCTGGCCAACATGATGAAATCCCATCTCTACTAAAATTAAATACAAAAATTAGCTGGGTGTGGTGGCATATGCCTATAATCCTAGCTACTCAAGAGGCTGAGGCAGGAGAATTGCTTGAACCCAGGAAGCGGAGGTTGCAGTGAGCCAAGATGGTGCCACTGCACTCCAGCCTGGGCAACAGAGTGAGCGAGACTCCATCTGAAAAAAAAAAAAAAAAAAAAAAAAGGAGAGAGACAGACGCTAATTGGATTCTTGTGGAATGCATCATTATACATTGTTGTGTGTCCCTAAACGAAAGACAAAGTGAGTGTGTATAATAGGGGAACCTTAGTCTAGCCTCAGCAGTTCGACTGAGGAAGTGATATTTGAACTGAGACCTGAAGGATGAGTAGTAGTCAACTTAGGGCCCTGTGTTGTCCAATATGGTAGCCACTATTCACACATGGCTATTTAAATTTAAATGGATCGAAATGAAATGGAATAAAAGTTTCAGCTTCTCAGTCACGCCAGCCACATTTCAAGTGCTCAGTAATAGCTAGCATATTGGATGTCGTTGGACAGAAGATAGATTATTTCCATCGCTGCAGAAAGTTATGTTGGACAAGGCAGAATTCTAGGCAAGGGGGCAATGGTGGGTGAGAGCACTCCACACCAGAAATAACCTGTGCGAAAGTCTTGGGGTAAGGGGGAAGCCAGTGGGACTGGAGCCCCATGCAGGTGGCTGAAGCCACAAAGGAGGATGCAAGAGCCTCTCATCTGAAAGACACTGTGGCCAAATCAAACAGGGCCTTGCAGGCCAGGCTAGGGCTTTAGTCTTTTTCTCCAGAGCAGTGGAGAAGAGCTGAGAAATCTTAAGGTGCCAGCATTGATGGAAAGAGATAGATAGGATTGTCTTAGAGGTGAACACTCAATAGTCTGCCATCCACTCCCAGGCCCCAGAAGTTGCAACCACATGATAAAGGACAAATACTCTACTTCTTGAGCACTAATGTGTACTAACAGGGTATTTTCATTCTCCTGGGGAGAAAGACATGTAAACTGCTGGCATATAAAGGCCTAAAGAAGAGAATGATGGTTTATGCAACATGAGAACCCCTTCTGAAGTAGTAGTAGTAAGCTAACTCGTATCTGATTTGTAGGGGCTAAACTGGTAGTCCTTAGGAGCCAGGCCCTCCCTCCTCTACAGTTCGGTTTCCAGCACATCTCCAGCGTGGGACCTGCAAAGATTAGGAATCAACAAAGGAATAGGCCATCGTGCCCTGAGAAAGAGCTGTTTGTTCTGACAGAAATCTGGAGGCTTGTATTTTTTAATAAAAAGAGTTTGTTAGAAAATACGATAAAGACGGCCGGGTGCGGTGGCTCAAGCCTGTAATCCCAGCACTTTGGGAGGCCGAGACGGGCAGATCACGAGGTCAGGAGATCGAGACCATCCTGGCTACGTGAAACCCCGTCTCTACTAAAAACTACAAAAAACTAGCCGGGTGAGATGGCGGCCCCTGTAGTCCCAGCTACTCGGGAGGCTGAGGCAGGAGAATGGCATGAACCCGGGAGGCGGAGCTTGCAGTGAGCTGAGATCCAGCCACAGCACTCCAGCCTGGGTGACAGAGCGAGACTCCGTCTCAAAAAAAAAGAAAATACGATAAAGAATATCCCAGGTTTAGGAATGGGTTTTGAGGCCTTTGAAATCAAGGGGAAGACAAAGGTGCAAATGGAGCTCAAGCCAAGCCCCTAACAGGCCTTAAATATTGTGCTAAGGAATTGAGACTTTATTATATTCACAGTAGGGAGCCACTAAAAATTTTAGAGAGAATGACATGATATAACCTCTTGTTTTAGGAAGGTAATTCAGTGCAAAGGATGGATTAGACTAGGAAGAGAATAGAGGAAGAGACACCAGCTCAAAGACTGTTGCAATAGTACTGGTAAAAGATGAATGTAAACTTAAAAAAAAAAAAAGCTGGGCACTCTGCTACATCCATTCTTCATTTTATATCCATTATATTTTACTCCTCACAATGTATACATGTTGTACATACTTCATTTTACAGCCAAAGAACTAAAGCTCAGAAAGGTTAAAGTAGGGAAGCCAGGTTTTCAATGTTAAACCCAGGCTTCTGTGATTCAAACTCTATGCTTTACTGCCTGAGGGGTGCAGGGGGGACAGAGGAGTAGATGAAGCCCAGAGACCTAAGAGGTTGAGAACAGTGACCAGTGAAAGGAGGAACAGGGGACAGGGTCGGGTTAAGAGGGGGCAGGGGCAATACTGTGTGTGTTACTGGATGTGGTAAGTTTGTGGTTGTATAAGACTGGTCTCCTTGTTCCCTCTGACTCATTCAGCATGCAGTTGTTCATTTCTCCTGCCATTGTGGTTGTGTCTTAGCAATGGCATTCTACAGAAGGGGAATGAATATCACTTTCTCTTCCCATCCTTTCCAACAGAGACCAGTTTCTATTAATGATCTATCACTAAAGAATGTGATCCTAGACTTTCCTCCAAGTAGTGAGGCTCAGCCACTGAAAATGCCTTTCACAATGTCAAACATTTGTTCGTTCGTTCTTTCATTCAGCAGAAAGTGCTGCATAAGTACACTGAGCCAAGAACTGTGCTGGCTGCTGGCCCTGCGGGGAACTCAGTCCATCAGGAAAGGAGGTAGAAACTGCAGTTCACCATGGGACCACCTGCTCAATCCAAGGAGGCTCAGACTTAGTGGTCAGGGCAGGCTTCACAAATGGGGGGACATCTGGATTCCCTCTTTCCCTTAACCCAAGGCAATGGGTAATTTGACTATTAAAGAAAAATACCTCATTTTAATTCTTTATTATAAAAGTAACATATGCTTTTTTTTAAAGGATAATCAAAACAATCAGGTGTGTAAAATAGAAAGTGAAAGCATCCTTGCATGGTTAAAGTTTGGTAATGTAGCATTTTAGATTTTTACTGCATATGTATTTATATATAATTTTAAAATGATTCATGCTGTACATGTTACTCTGCAACCTGCATGTTTTTTCCCCACTCGAAAGTATTTCACGGACATCTTTTTGTGTCAGTTCATAGAGTACTGCCATGTCCTTTTTAGCAGCTATGTGGTATTTCCTGGTGAGGATGTGGGATAATGTATTTCAGAGGCCCCAACTGATGGAGACTTGGATGGTCTTTCAGAGGTTGAATAGATGTTCACAAGCAGGACAGGAAGGGACAAGAGACAACTAGGACTGAGCTACTGAGATGGAAACGGGCTGGAGAGTAGCCTGTGCTTCTGGATATCCAAGTTTAACATTAAGTAGGGCAGGTAGAAGTGAGGCTGATCGACGACAGCCTGCACAGACCGCTCATGGAAGTTTGGATGTTTTTCTGAAGGTGATGACGGTGAAGGGCGGGGACGCTGAAGGGTTTTGATGGAGAATCAAAGTGATTGGATTTGGATTTTTCCAAGATTACTAGGACAGATATGGATGGATGGCATTGAGAAACTGAAGGCAAAGAAAAGCCCACCGAGGAAACTGTTCCACTAGTCTGGGCCAGAGAGGGTGATGGAGCCGAATTTACAGGGCAGTGTCATGGGCACTGAGAGGAGAGAGTGGATTCAGGGCATATCTCAGTTGGTGTTGATGACATGTGGAGAATGTTTGTGGGAAGGAGGGAGAAATAGGGAATCTGATACCTGACACCTGCCCCAGGAGACTGGCCGAATGATGCTGTGGTAACCCAGATGGCACACAGAGAGGAAAGGGCACTTTAGACAGAAGCTAGTGAGTTCAGTTTTGCCCCCCCTTTCCTTTACTTTGTCTTCCTCCTATAACACCTGATTAAAGGAGGAAGCCATCCTCACCGGCACTTACAACACACCCAAATTACCCCAGATGAATCCCAATGTTAATGATTTGACCAGCACCCCTAGGGGTACTGAGAGCAAATTCAGCTTTAGATATATGACTCTGTGTTATTTAAACCTTAAATTTTCTTCCCTCACTTGTATTTAAAGGACAAATGCTACTCCCCAGGGATCAGATGCACAGATACTTGCAGTTTCAAAGTTTGAGGTGCTGGCAGATCAAGACAAAAGCTTCTCCATGTTGCAGGGTGAGAGGAGGTCTTCAGAATTCTTGGCCTAAGTGGTCACAGGGGCATCAGGAGCCCAGGACCACTGGGGCAGGCAGGAAGGAACACGCTAGTATTTGCTCAGTTACAATCAACCACTCCTTCTTTGTGTAAAATGGTAATAAGGCCATTAGGAGAGGCTCACCTGAAGTGCAGCGTTGTGAATCCAAGGTAATTAAACACCTCCCGAATGAAAGAGAAAGGCCAGGGAAGGTTAAGTGAGGAATAATCTGCGGCACAGGTGGCCCAAGGCCTTTGAGGAGCCAGAAGGAGAGCGACAGCGGCTTGTACCATTTCAAAGGATGGAAATGTCACTGTAGTCCCTGGGAGGGGCAGGATTTTTATTTTTATTTTGGGGGCAGGGGCAGGGAGTGGGTAGTATTTTTAGCATGTTAATAGAGCATGCTTCTTTTTCGTACTTCTCTTTGGAGGTGGAAGTCCAAGGCAGAGTCAGCCTAGGTGCTGAATGGCCTGCATTGCTCCTCAGGGGCTCTCACCACTGTGGGGCTGGGGCTCATGTGTCCCTGATAAGGGAAGGTCATAATAAACCAGTTGTAGATACCCGGATGTTGAGATAGACTTCAAGCTGCTTCCAAATGAAGATTGTTTTCCGTGGTCCCCTCTTGGAGTAGAGGTGGGGCAACTACCCCCTCAGTGTATGTTTCCAAGGCTTTTTACTTTTTTTTTTTTTTTTTGAGACAGGGTCTTGCTCTGTCACCCAGGCTGGAGTGCTATGGTGCAATCATAGCTCATTGCAACCTTGAACTCCTGGGCTCAAGCAGTCCTCCCACCTCAGCCTTCTAAGTAGCTGAGACTACAGGCATGTGCCACCATGGCTGGCTAAATCTTTTTATATTTTTTTTATGGAGATGGGATCTCACTGTGTTGCTCAAGCTGGTTTTGAACTCCTGGCTTCAAGCGATCCTCCTGCCTCAGCTTCCCAAAGTGCTGGGCACGTCCCCTTGGCTTCTAACTTGTCAGAGGAGAGTATCAGTCCCATCTTCACTCAGTTTAGCATCCAAACTTGAGGCATGCCCTTTATCAATAGCAAAGGATTTTTTTCCTATAAACAGTTCACATTTATGAATGGCTTCCTATACACTGAGCACTGCTTGATGACTTTGTGTATCCTTCCAGCTTGTCTTCATTGCATAAGGTCTGGTGGAGGATTTTTGCTTTTCAGATTGTTACCTCGAAATTTCTGTTGTCTCCACACAAAAACTTGTACATGAATCTTCATAGCAGCATTATTCATAGCAGCCAAGAAGTAGAAACAGCCCAAATGTCCATCTGCTGATGAACAGATTGATAAAATGTGGTCTCTCCATACAGTGAAATATTATTTAGCCATAAAAAGTGTGAAGTCTTGACACATACTACAACATGGACGATCCTTGTTCATAAAGCATTGTGCTAAGGGAAATAATCTGATGGCAAAATACTACCTATTGTTAATTCCATTTATATGGAATGTCCAGAGTAGGCAAACCTGTAGAGACAGAAGGAAGGTAAGTGGTTGCTTGGGTCTGGTGTGGGGTTGAAATTGGTAGGGAATGGGGAGTGACAGCTAATGAGTATGAGGTTTCTTTCAGGGATGATAAAAAATGATCTGGAGTTAGTAGTGATGGTTGTATAGTCTTGTGACTATACTAAAAACCACCAAATTGTGTACTTTAAATGAATGAATTTTATATGTGAACTATGTCTCAATAAACTATTAAAAATTTTTCCTCTCAGAAGCTTGGGAACAAGACATAATGTGCATGGATCATTTTTAAAGTCTATCTAGTCCTTCCCGGATCAGATTTTTTTCCCCAGACTTCTCAGCAAGTGATTCTTAGTATTTCTAGGGTCACAGGTGCCTTTAAGATTCTGGAGAAAGCTATGGATCCTGTACCCAGAAAAATAATCTTCACTCATTCATATTAAAAATCTGTAAAAGATTCATGGATCACCTAAATCTAATTTTCTATTGTATCCTAAGTTTTTTCTTTAAATAATGTCCTACCAGCAGCTGGTCTCTTACAGAATTAGTTTCCATGAAATGTGCTCTTGATATGTTACCTAAATGCTTAAAACCAATCATTAGTTTTCTGTTTCTCTCTCAAGATGAAGGAAGAAAATCCCTTCAGGCCCCTGCCTTTCTCTCCATCCTCATTTCAAGCCATATTCCCCTCATTTTCTCCACTGAAGCCAGGGTTCTTTCTGTTCCCTGAACTCTTCTGCACTGCAGGGCCTTTGCATGCCACTCCCCATACTTAGCATGTGGTGCTCTCCCCTCTTTGCTGAGTTAACCACCCTCACCCATCCTTCAGATCTTAGTGCAAGCCTGTTGCCCTCCAGGAAGCCTTCCTTGACCCCCTAGACAAGCTCTATTACAGGCTTGTCACAGTAGCAATGCCACATGCATTCCTGTTTTTCTCACTAGAATGTCAGTTGAATGAGGGCAAGACCCCTGTGTAGTTTCATTGTATCCCTTGTATTCCCAACGCCCAACATAGTCCTAGGTAACATAAGAAATAATAAATACTTGTTGAGTGAATGAATAACTCGAAGTCACCACGTTGCACAGTTCCAGGGGCTCCTCTTATGTGGAACGCAGCATGAAAGGTGTGCTGTGAAGCATGGCACCTTGAGATGAATGAAACACACGTTAGAAATAGTCCAGGAAGCTTGATGTTGAGGGCAACAGCCACCATGTCACACAGTCTTTCCTACATTGATTTTTATGTCTCACTTTCGGGAGAATCTTTATTCATTTGACCAACGGGTTTGTTTGTAGTACATGGACCTGTGAAATCTCACAACCTTCATATTTCCCTCTTTGCTTTGGCTACTGGGAGACTTTTAAGTCAAATGCAAGCCCATTTCTAGCCACCATATAAGACCTGATGGCTTACATTTGTATACCAAATCTATTACCTGCTTCTTTGCCCATTATCATCACTTCCAAATATTTTGTTTTAACCTCTTGAGTGTGTGTCTGTTAGTATAAGCTGCCACACTTCCTTTAGAGTATTATGTGTGAGAAATATAAATAAGCCTTTATTCTAACATTTAGAAGTAGCTTTAAGAGGGTAGAGAATAGGAACTGAAAGTCTGAGTTTGGGCTCAGACTACAAGACTTCGATTGGAACGTGGCCATGTCTTGAGTTTGTTCCTAGGTATGTAACCTAGCCTCCCTGGGGCTGTTTTACCCTTGTAAGATGGGAACATTAATCCCTTCCTCACCGGATTGTTAAATTAACTAAATTGTAAAATATATGCAAAAGTGCTTACCTGGCATGAGGTAAGTCATTAAAAATGGTTTTTGTTTTTATTAGACATGTTCTAATAGGAACAACATTCATTTAAATTTCAAAAAGATGCCCTAATTCTGAATACTTTTTTTTTTTTTTTTGAGACTGAGTCTCACTGTGTTGCCCAGGGTGGAGTGCAATGGCGTGATCTCGGCTCACTGCAGCCTCCGCCCCCCGGATTCAAGTGATTCTCCTGCCTCAGCATCCCAAGTAGCTGGGATTACAGGCGTGTGCTACCGCACCCGACCTGAACACATTTTTGTCCTTCCAGTAACTGAGGTATCAAACGGATCCTGCCATCCGTAGGATCTTCCAGGGCTCCATATGTAGTGGACTTAGCCACCCCACTTTGACCCTGTCCTCAACCTGTGTTTTCTTTCTCTCCATCACCAGATCTCTTCCCTGAAGAACAGGCTGAAAAAGGTCTCCACAACCACTGGGGATGGCGTGGCCAGAGCGTTCCTCAAGGCCCAGGCCGCTTTCTTCGGTAGCTACCGAAATGCTCTGAAGATCGAGCCGGTGAGTATCCGTGGCATGTCACAGAGCCTGTGTTTGGTCAGGGCTGAGAAGCATTCCTCAGGGGCCACAAGAAATGCCATGATCCTTCTGGTTTTCAGATTCACCTAGAAGAGCATGTGTGTGTTTGTGGTGGGGGACAGTGTACTCCCCTTGCCATACCTCTGAGCACAAGGAGGCTGTGCTATCATATGTGAGACCCTGGCTGCTCCAGGGGCTGTTATGCCCTGTGCACCACCCTAGACAGTAAGCCCCAGCCGTGTGTCAGATCCAGCGCCAGGGCCCTCACACTCACCTGCTTTCCCTGGGGCTTCACAGTGCACCTGTGCAGCAGAGATGATCAGCTCCACTTTACAAATGAGGGAACCAAAGCTCAGGGAAGAGAAACAACTTAGCCCGGAAAAGCCAGATGGCCCCAGAGCCCCTGCTTTCCCACTGGGCCTCTCTACCCTTGTTCTTTCGAGGGACCGCCCCTCCACGCTTGAGAAAGCAGAGCCTCCTGGGTCTCATGCCTCATGGCTCCTGCGAGGGGTCTTGGTGTAAGTGGTCACAGTGAGGACCGGGAAGTGACCTTGCCCACCTCTGGCCCTTCCCCCTTTCTGGGCCTCGTCAGCTCATCCATGTCCCCTGCCTGCCTCGTGAGGTGACTCGTGATTGCAAGGATGTGAAGACACCAGGTCTTCTCTGAAACCAAGGACAGTAACAGTCCTCTTAGCTCCAGAGAGAAACTCTTCCTTGCTGTTTCTCTCCTCAGCCTACTCTTGGCCTTCTGGCTGAGGAGAATGCAGGAATTGGCCTAGGGACCTGGGTCACCCTATAGAGGGGAGAATGTTGGAGGGAAACCCTGCTGACAGGTCTGTTCTCCGAGGAGCACAGGGTTGCCTTTGTCTTGAGCGGGTGAGTGACACTGTCACACCCAGCCTCGTCGGAGTCGGAATTGGAGTCGGATGTGAGGGACACTGGCTGCACTGCCCATAGGCCAGGGCTGTTTGTTTCTATTTTTACTTTAACCTGTAGCATTTAATTAGATCAAATGACAAAAGTTGAGGGGATGTGAGGCAATGTATTCTCTGTAGAAATTCTGAGCATGAGCAGGGGTCACACTTCCTCATAAGCCGCAATTACACATTGGTAAGTGTCTTTACTGCTCTGACTCTGTCGTGTATTCAAGTAAAACACAAAGAATAACAGCAAACACCTTGTTTCCCCGTCATCCAGGACTTGCTGTCTGTGAAGTGGCCAGGGCAGTGGGTGCTCAGGAAGCAGCGTCCTAACCCCACCCTCCTCCTCCTTTTTATCCGTCTGGCACTTAGGCCTTACTCTCTAGGCTGCCTGAGATTTGGACAGTGTCATCGTCACTGTGTGCTCACATAGCAGAAGGGGTGCACTCTCTTTTTGCTTCCTGAGATGTATTTCCCTTAGATTTTTCGAAGGCCCTTCAGCTTAAAGCCAGTTCTTGATAGTGTCCTGCTAGTGTCAGAGTGACGTGGCTCTGATTACTTGTCACGATCTTGGTCCAGCCAAACCAATCAGGTTCAAAGCAGTGACAGCTGGCACAATTCAAGGAAAATACTGTTGTCTTCCCCCGTTTAAAATGGGAATGAATAGGACAACTGGCCCAATCCTTTGCTTGCGTTGCTGGGAACGGACAGACTTGAAGTATTTTCACTCTTGCAATGATCTCATTGTTGGCATGTGTGCATCTGGAATCCAAAGGCAGCTGAAGCTCCGGGCATATTGCTGCTGCAGGATCTGGGCACAGGCTGCTCCACGGGAGGAGTTTATCGTCGTACTTGCACATGGCGCTGGAAGGCACTGGATTTAAGGACAGAAGCCCTGGAGTTTCAAGCCTGGCTCTGCGCTTCTTAGCTGTCTAAAAGTTGAACAAGCCACTTAATCCATTTAAACTTCAGTTTCTTCACCTGTGAAATGAGGATAAACCTCTGCCTATTGTTCCTGAGGATCTACTGAGCCATAACACATTTTATCAGGAAGGTGAAACTTGAACTGGTCTGATGAGTAAGGTTTGGAAAAAGAGAAAGGAGCATCCCTTCCTAGAGTAGGGGTGGCGGTAACTGAGGAAGCAAAGGCTTGGAGGCAGGTTCTCTCATAGCCAGTGAGTGGGCCATTTTGTTTGGAGCGATTGGGTGGGGAGATGGGGCGGCAGGAGAGGATAGAGCCAAATTTGGCAGAGCCTTGGATGCTACGCTAAGAGAGTGAACTTGACCCTGTGAAGAGTGTAAGTTTTTGAGCAGAAAGGTGACATGACTGAAGTTACCTTTGAGCAGTAGTACAGTGATGGGCTGAAAGGAGAGCTGGAGGCAGAGAAACCAGTTAGAAGAGTGTTATGGGAACTCAGAATAGAGCCCTGGGTAGCTCAACCAGAAACAGGGACCATGAAAGAAGAAGTAGCAAGATTCAGCAATAGATCAAATATGGGAGATGAATAGCAAGAAGTGTCAAAATGTCTCCCAAGATTTGGAGCCTAGGAGAGGATGAAAACACCCCTAGTAGCAAAGGGAATGCTTACTACCAGGGTGTTTACAGTAGCAGCATTCCTAATGGTAAAACACTGGAGTATACTGAGTATCCATATTAGGTAACTGGTGAAATAAATTAAAGTCCATCTTATGATAGAATATTATGTAGCCATTAAAAACTATCACCTTAGAGATAACATGATGGGTTTAGATGGAGACATGGCACTTGTCCTTGAATGTAAGCTGCTATTCAGTTGTAAGATGTATTATTAGTTTATGTACCATTAAGAAAGGCAAAAGAGTGGTGCCAATTATAACTGAAGGATGCCACCGATTATAAGACACATCCAGATTTCAGAAATTTACAATGGGAAGTAATTTTCATCTTAGAATCAATGAAATATGGCAGACCTGTCAGCCTTTCAGTCCCATTCATCTGTACTACAATGGCTTTCTTCTGTAAGGTGGAGAAGGAAACCAGAAGACCTGGAATTTTCCAACCAAGCTTCAAGCCAAGGTCATCACCAAGTCACCTAGATGGTCTTTAAACTATAGATTTAATTTTGGCAAATTCTCCCCTTCTAAAATATGAGGTGACAACATTCCCCACGTAAGATTGCTTGGGGCAGCCAGGCGTGGTGGCACATTCAAGACCAGCCTGGGCAATATACAGAGACCCCATCTCCACAAAAAATAAATTAGCTGGATGTGGTATCACGTGCCTGTGGTCCCAGCTACTTAGGAGGCTGAAATAGGAAGATTGCTTCAGCCCAGGAGTTCAAGGCTGCAGTGAGCCAAGATGGTGTCAGTGCATTCCAGCCTGGGCAACAGAGTGAGAACCTGTCTCTTAAAAATGTTTAGGGGATTAGTTTAAAATAATGACTGCAAAGTACATGTGAGCCCGAGAAATAGGGAGGAGGCATTGGCTGCATCAGTGGAGAGGATGGTGCCTTGAGTGAGCCTGCCAGGGTGCATGCAACACAGTGCTGACTCCCTCCCCACAGCCGCTTGTCTTTCAGTTGTTTCTCTGGTTGTAAAAATAGGACCTGCTCTTTGTAGGTTGGACGCGGTGGCTCACACTTGTAATCCCAACACTTTGGGAGGCCGAGGCAGGTGGATCACAAGGTCGAGAGATCAAGAACATTCTGGCCAACATGGTGAAACGCCGTCTCTATTAAAAATACAAAAATTAGTTGGGCATGGTGGCGTGCACCTGTAGTCCCACCTACTCAGTAGGCTGAGGCAGGAGAATCATTTGAGCCCAGGAGGCAGAGGTTGCAGTGAGCCAAGATCGTGCCACTTTATTCCAGCCTGGTGACAGAGCAAGACTCGGTCTCAAAAAAAAAACTGTTCTTTGTAAAAAAATGTTTGAAGTAACAGGACTAGAAATGAGAAAGCACCACCCATAATCCTATCGTCACGAGGTAGGTGAGATACAGCTGTGACAGGTTTCCATCTAGGCTCTGGGATTTTTCGTTTCTTTTGTTTTTCCATTTTGGGGTTTTGGTTTTTTAACTTTCTTGTAGGTAGATGAGATATGCCTGAGAAAGCAATCCAGTATCCTAGTTATTAATAATTTTTTTTGCCTTTTAGTTTGTGTAAGCATTTTTCACACCACATAGAATCTCTTCTTAAACATCATTGACAGTGGCTGAGCAGAGCCTATCAGGTGACCCTTGTGGTTACCAACCCTGGCCATGGATTAGAAGCACAGGGGAACGAGGGGTGGGGGCGAGGGGGCTTTTAAAAAGGCAAACGTCCAGGCCCTCCTCAGAGATTTCTGTCGAGTTCCTGTGATCTGAAATCAGAGCCAAGGCCCACCATGTTTTCCTAGTGCTGGTCTTGTAAAAAAAATTATTTTACTATTTTATTATTGTTATTATTTTCAGACAGGGTCTCACTCTGTTGCCTAGGCTAGAGTGGCATGATCATGGCTCATGGCAGCCTCAACCTCCCGCGCTGAAATGATCCTCCCACATCAGCCTCCCATCTAGCTGGAACCACAAGTGCATGCCACTGAACTCAGCTAATTTATTTTTAATTTTTGTAGAGACAAGGTCTTGCTATGTTGCCCAGCTGGTCTCCAACTCCTGGGCTTGAGTGATCCTCCAGCCTCAGACTCCCAAACTGTTGAGATTACAGGCATGAGCCACCATGCTGGTTTTTTTGATTGTCGGTAATGTTTCATGATTTTAAACCACACTGTGCTAAACATCTTTATATAAATCTTCATACATGGTTTGAATTATTTTCTTAGGCAGATTCCTTGACATGGATTTACTGGGTCAACAGATGTGAGTCCATTTAAAGCCTTTGGCACATAAGGTGAGGGAGAAAGCTGGTGAGCAGACACAGGGGAATGTCTGCAGGGAATGGCCCCTGAGGTGGGTACCAGGGCAGGGCCTGAGAACAGTAGGTCCCTGAGGGCAGAGGGAGCCTGCAGGGTAGAAGGCCAGGTATATGGAGGCCACGCAGGGCAGCCCAGCTGCAGCGCTACCAGCCCCTCTGGCTCGCCTGTGCTCACTGCTTTGTAATGCTTCCACAGCAGCACTCACCATGCAGGTTCCTGGGGTACTGCCCATACAGGTGGGGGAGGTGGAGGTGGGGTCATGGTTGTCAGGTTACTGCAGAGTCACAGTGTTGTGTTTTGTTGGAAACAGGAAACATGAGGGGCCTAAGCGGGCTCCTCTCTGCTCTGCTTCTGCCTCCCAGGACCCTGAGCAGTTATTCACCTCTCCAATCCTCAGTTCCCCTTCCATAAAGTGGATGTGTAATCGCCTCCTTGCAGGAGTGTAGTGAGGCTTAAATAAGCCCAGTACGGTGCCTGTCCTGATGGCCCTGGGAAGATGGGCATGGCCCTGGCCCTCACCCGCCTCCTCCGTCTGAGGAGGACCCTGCCAGCCTGGAGCCCGTTGGGGGACAGCTCCAGTCCGTGTCCTGCCTGGCTCTGTGAGGAGGGGTCGAGCTCTGGCCTGAGAAGCAGAGGTGGGCATCTCCTCCTCTGCAGTCACATGCGAAGACCTTTTCCCTCGCTCAGAACTCCCTTGAGATTTTTATCACCACCTTGGTCTCTCTCTCTCTCTCTCTCTCTCTCTCTTTCCTAATGAAAAATTTCAGAATGCAGCTGACTGGGGGACTCCTGAGCTTTGTTTTCTTTACTGGGTCCAGAAGGAAGGAGGAAGGGGGCCGCTTGCTGAGGCCCAGCCCTGTGCCAGAACCTAGGCTGCTCCTCCCCATTCTGCACGTCTGTTGGGGAGGCTGGGTGCCCGGCCTATGGCAGGGAGGGCCTGTGTTGGCTCCCTGGTGGTGTGTCTCTTCACACTCCAGGTGAATTATTCCAAAGGACTCTCTCAGGGTCAGAAACTGAGATACCAGGGGTGTCTAGTCACTGCCAAGTTCACCTCAGTGGCCTCCCACAGGGTCAGCACTCAGTTAAACTCCAAATTGCTTCCCATCCGTGCTCTCAGTAATTCCCCATCCCAGCCCCTCACTAGCCCTTTACACACGGGGAATGGAGCGGAGGCTGCAGTGATTCCTAGGAAGCAGCAGAGCCAGCAGACAACCTCCAAACCCAGGTTCCCTCCACCACATCCTCCCGCCTGTCTTTGTTCTAGTTTCCACATGTTCTGTGTTAGTAACTCTCTCTGCATTTCCAGTGCCAGGCACAGGTCATGGCACCGTATGTAGGTATCAGTGAGTATATTTTGGAATAATAGACGGGAGAATGGGTGAAGGAAATTAGGGAACAGGGAAGCATTTGAAGCAGGGGGGCTGCCCTCGGCCTCTGTTTGGTGCATACACATTGCATCCTGTCCTATCTTTGGTCTTCAGAGGTTGCTGCTTCCTGATAGAGGGGAGGGTGTCTGCAAATCACAAAGGCATGTGACCCATTTTTCAGTCACCTGGAGAAAATCAGATGCAAAGCCCAAGATATTTAACAATATCAGCCAAACCAACTTGTCCTTCTCGACTTAAATGACAGAGCCACAAGCAGCCAGGCAGCCCCATCCGGAGAAACCCCCTTTATCCATGTCAAGCGGCAGCCCAGGCTCCAGCTCATTTATTTAGGCCTTTCTTGCTCTCTGACACGCCTCCTAGCAGTTGCCAGGCAACTCTGGGAGTAGCAGTGTGTGTTAGGGATTAACTAGTTAGGGCTGGGGTCCTTTTTGGCAAGAAGGGGATAAAAGACAAATGAGTTTAATTGCTAGGCCAAGGGTCCTTTCTGTGCATGGTAGAAGATTGCAACTTTTGGAGGATATGTATAGCAGTATGGTTCTAAAATTTGCCTTGAATGTTCCTCCTTCTAGAGAGAATGAAATAATTTTTTAAGGAATCTTTTACCTCCTTTGTTTAAAATTATATCATCAGGAAATCTGAATAAGGCTAATACACCCCCTTTGAAACACATTTCACACACACTGGTCTCAGTTTTAAAGAACTTTTGCAGATAGATTTGTGTGCTTTCAATTCATCTCCTTTTCTGCTTAGAGTTTCTTATTTCATAGCCCATGCTGCATGACAGTGCATGTGAGGGTGCCTCTCCCCATGTCTGGCCCACTGCAGGCCCTTGGTATATGTTAGGTTAAAGAGCAAAAGCCATGGGTATTGGCGTTTGAAGACACGTCCTCTTCTGTGCCAGTGTCCGTGGAAAGGCCAGTGTAGGTGGAGCACTATGGGAGCTGTTTATTCAGCTAGCTTGTGTGATCCTCTCTGGGCCAGCCTGCTAGCTGGGCTTCCCCAAGATAAAGGGAACAGAGCTACTGCCCGCAGGGAGAGAATGCTGGGTGGGGGCAGTAAGCAAACTGTTTAAACAGGCAGCAACCAACTCACTCTGGTCCCACTTGCTTAGTTCATCCCAAGAGGCCAGCTTCCAGATTCAGCTGTGGGTACACTGGCATCATCCACCTTATAGCCCATGATTTTGCACATGATTCTGCTGAGTCATATTTATCCACCTAAAACCCCTTGAGGACGCAGAAGTTAAGATAAAAGCAGACTGATAGCCTGGCTTTCAAGGATGAATGCACGAGGTTGTGTTGGAGCAGGTTGGAAAAACATATATCTGTGTCCTGGTTGAGTAACCCTGTTGATCTCGTGTTGTTTTTGAAAAAAAATAAAAACTGTTTTCTGATTTCTTTTTGGCGTAATGGAAAATAGAAAAATATTTTTGAGGCAGTAAAATCAAAACAGCACCATAGTCCCACTAATTTTTACTACATATGCCTTTTGTATTTACTCTTTATTTTTTTCATTATGCAAAGGGTTTACATAGCTACAACCAAATCTCAGTTAAAAGCTAGTTTCCCCTGCCCCACCATTTAACAAGATATCATATGCATTTTTACATAGCTGCAGAATATTCCATCAAGTGTAACTACCATAATTTCCGTAACCACCTTCCCATGTTGGACATTTAGGTTGTTTCCAATCTTTTGATATTAGAAGTAATACTCCACTAAACATCTTTGTGAATAAAGCTTTAAAATGCTGTATTTCAAAGCCTTCTGAGTGGAAGAACTGAGTCTGTGAGCAGGAGCCTGACTGTGGGGGCCAACTTGTCACAGCGTCTCAAGGAAGCAGATTTCGGTTGACTCAGCCTCACGGTGGCTCAAGATGGAAAAAGAATGAAGAACCCTTGATGGGTGGGAGGGTGCACACTCCCTGCCCTCCACACAGACGAGCAGTGGATTCCCAGAACACACATAAGGGATGTGACTAATTTGTCTGTGCCTCCATCTTGTGCTAAACATAGGTTTGAGGAACCTTAAAACACTGTGTACAGTACAGCAAGATGAGAGATAAGGAGGCAAGGAAAGCGGGGGAAAGGAAACTGCATGACGCCTGAAAGGGACTGGTGTGTGTGTGCAGCTGTGTGTCTGCGCGAGGCTCTGTGACCCTCCACACGGGTTGGGAGTGGTGGAGCTGGGACTCACCCCATCACACCCAGATCTGTCTAAAGAGCCCATGCTTTAAGGAAAAAAAAACTGTGATAAAAAATACGTATAATATAAAATGTGCTATTTTAACCATTGTTAAGTATACAGTTCATTGGCATGAATGGCATTCGCAGTGTGCAACCATCACCACTATCTATTTGCAGCATTTTTAGTCATGCCCAACAGAACCTCTATATCCCCTGAGCAAGAACTTCTCATTTTCCTTCCCCCCAGCCCTTAGTAACCTCTAGTCTACTTTCTGTCTCTGAATTTGCCTATTCTAGATAGTTCATAGAAGCGGAATCATTCAATATTTGTCCTTTGCCTGGCCTATTTTGGTAGCATCTTGTTTACCAGCTTCATCCATGTTATAGCATGCATCGGAACTTCAGCCCTCTTTAAGACTGAATAATATTCCACTATCTGTATGTACCATATTTTGTTTATCCACTCACTTGTTGATGGACACCTGGGTTGTTTCTATGTTTTGGCTGTTTTGAGTAATACTGCTGTGAATGTGTGTGTGTGATTAATAGTTTGGACACCTGCTTGCAAGTCATTTGGTTACATACCAAGAAGTGCAGTTGTGGGTCATCTGGTAATTCTACGTTTAACTTTTTGAGGAACCTCCAAAATGTTTTTCACACAGAGCCTGTGCTTTTGTTAAGTGGGTAGCGGTGTCTCTGGGAAGCATGAATATGGACCCAAGAATATCTGTAGGAAAAGTCTATGAAACATTTGTTTTATTTTCCAGTATATTTTAGGCAAGTGGATAAGAAATTATAGCCAAAACCTACAGGCCCAAGCTAAGCAGATGCGTTGATGGGGGAGTGTAAACTGGACTGCAGAAGGGTCTGGCAACTTACTAGTTAACGTTTTTTTCCCATTTTAGTGGTCATCTGAAGTCCAGATCATGTCCTGGGAATGAAGCAAGGATAAGGGGAGGTGCTTCTGCCCCAGGACTTCAGGGACCATCACTAAAACTCTGTGGCTCTAAGTGGCTAAGGAGGCCACCAAATGTGATGGAAGGAGTATGGCCTTTGGAATCACCTGGGTTTTAATTCTGGCTCTGTCATCTACTAGATGACTCCGGAAGTCACTTCACCACCCTGAGACTCACTCTTCTTGTGTGTAGAATGTAAATAATGCATAGCTGGTAGGACTGTTGAGAAAAATAGCAATAATACGCACCAAACACCAGCATAGTGCCTTGCTGATAGTAGATGTTAACTAAATGATAGTGACCATCCCTGGGTGACAAAGTAAAGGAGGAAGAGAAAGACGAGACCGCCACATTTTAGAATAGTGGTGTCCATACTTGTTCAGCAAGTGTCCGAGAACCTGGAGCCATGCAAAACACACTGAAATTATTCTGGCCCATTTAACTCTTTCTTTTGAACTAATTGTGAAAGTATGGCTTTTATCTCAAATGATACATAACGGATTTGAAATAAATCACATATTTAATTACTTCCTTTAATATTTATTTGTTATTTATTCATTTTACTGCCCACCAGCACTTATAGATAAATAGGGGTGGTAGGTACCAAGGGTTGAAAATTAGAGTCATTTAAAAAATTACAATCAGGTTTTTTGTTTGTTTGTTTTTGTTTTTGTTTGAGATGGAGTTTCACTCTTGTTGCCCAGGATGGAGTGCAATGGTAAGACCTCGGCTCACCACAACCTCCGCCTCCCAGGTTCAAGCGATTCTCCTGCCTCAGCCTCCCGAGTAGCTGAGATTAAAGGCATGCACCACCACGCCCAGCTAATTTTGTATTTTTAGTAGAAACAGGTTTTCTCTATGTTGGTCAGGTGGGTCTCAAACTCCCAAACTCAGGTGATCTGCCTGCCTCGGCCTCCCAAAGTGCTAGGATTATAGGCGTGAGCCACCACACCTGGCCCTACAGTCAGTTTTGTAAATGCATAAGAGAAAATATAATTGAGACTTATTTCATCAAAACATTTGTTGCCCATTGAGAAAAGATGACCATCGTTCAATATTGGCACCAAATCTCACTGTCCACGTCACAGGGATGCTGATGTTGTTCAGAACCCAGTTTGAGAGTCTTGTTACCTTGGAGTCACACAATAAATGATCAATGAACTGGGAACCATTGTTCTAGAAGTAGACTGCCCAAGTAAAAAGTAGCTCTCTAAGTGAGAGAAGATGGGAACTAGCAGGAAATCCAGTTAAACACTATTATCAATCTCAACTGAATGATTTCAAAGAGCATAACTGAATATGATCAAAATGAAATTCCCATATGTTCTGAAATACTTGAAAAATAAAACACAGCTAGTATATCTTGCACCATCCTGGAGGAATTCTAGGCTTTAACTTGATCTCATTTAATAATCTTGGCTCCTTTCTTACTTTGCTCCTTTAAAGCATGGGGCCATGTTTTATACACATTGATGTCCCTCACATAGTCTGGTAAGTAGGTGCTCATTAAATGTTTGTTGACTGGATGAACAAATGAATGACTGATAGCTCTTTCCCCATGGTATACATCAGAAAGGCTGGTGGTCATATTTCAGTGTAGCACAATAGAGATACTTAGTTTTAAAACATATCAGCTCCAGCTTCATCTTAGAACCTGGGAGGAATAAGCCACACAAATACCACATCATGAATGTGTAAATGTAAAGCGAAGGCACAGCCCAGCAGCTGCATGGTGGCAAACCACAGGCATTTAGGGTTCGGGAGGATCATCTCCTGCAAAATTGTCATGTCCAGTAAATATTCTCTTCTAGTTAGAAGTATATAAGAGAGAACTATAGTCATGGATTAAACTGAAGCCACCATGGCAATTTTAAATACCCTATTTTTGTGGAAGCAGTGGCAAAGAGAAATGGTTGCTGCTACTGGTGTTTTAAAATCAGATGTTCTCACTTTAGGGTCTTTCACTTTTTCAGTGAGACTCTGAAAAGGAAATCTTTCTGATGTGTTTTCAAACAATGATAGATAACATTTGACAATTTGCAGCCTGAAATGATGCTAAGTGACTTCATATGCATAGCTAGACTATGAACTTCTTAAGAACAGGAGTTCTTGGGGCCAGGCACAGTGGCTCATGCCTGTAATTCCAGCACTTTGAGAGGCCGAGGCAGGTAGATCACGAGGTCGGGAGATCTAGACCATCCTGGCTAACACAGTGAAACCCCATCTCTACTAAAAATACAAAAAATTAGCCAAGCGCGGTGGCGGGCGCCTGTAGTCCCAGCTACTCAGGAGGCTGAGGCAGGAGAATAGTGTGAACCCGGGAGGCGGAGCTTGCAGTGAGCTGAGATCGCGCAACTGCACTCCAGCCTGGGCGACAGAGCGAGACTCTGTCTCAAAAAAAAAAAAAAGAACAGGAGACAGCATATCTTATTCTTATGCCCCCAGTGCACAGTCGATGGAGGGATGGTGGATTTGTTCTATATAGAACATTATGATATCCATGATGATTCGAGGATACAGTTGTGTTGACTTTATCCCTACACTCAGTTCTTGGATATATATCTACACTGATTTTCTGTGAGGTGCAGTTGCATTCTCTGAAATATATGACTATATCACATTCAGGCTTAGGCTACCCTTCCATGAGAAAATTGAAGCCTTCTCCAGAAGGCAGTGGAGTGTCATGTTTACTCATGTATCCTTGGCACAGAGCCTGATACATAGAAGGTGCTCAGTAGGATGTGAATGAATGAAGTTCTCATAGTTCTTAATTATGATGTCCTGAGTTGTTTGGGAGCTATAAAACAGCTTTGTTAAATAAATCATTAAGACCTGAAGTCTTAAGGAAAAGAAAAGAACAGCATTTGTTATATGCTAGGCGCTCTCTCGCTCGCTCGCTCGCTCGCTCTCTCTATCTCTCTCTCTTTCTATATATATATATATATTCCCCTTTTTACAGCCCCTCTGTGGAGAGCATGGCACAGCCCCATTTTACTGATGAGAAACTGAGGCTGGGAAAGATTATGTCACTTTTTAAGAAGTGGCAGAGCAGGATTGGCCCCTCATCTGCCTGGTTCTGGTGACCATGCTCTCTTCTCTGACCGCACTCCACAATGGTGATTACCATATGGTTCATATTACATGCGATTTGAGGGCATTTCAGAAGAAAACTGAGCTAGTTCCCTCTTAGGAGTCAATTTCTCTAATCTCTACAAGTGTTTCTTGACAAATACAGGTTAAACTAACACCATTTCTAAACTATTTTGCAAGGGAGAAATGTCAAAATTTTATATATCTTTTTTAAAACATTCCTTTAATAGATAATTTTAATTGCCTAATATTTTGTTGTTTAAATATTTGATATTTGTAGTGATAATTGGATGAAAATTTAAAATGCTGGGAAGCGTAGCCCTTCCTCCTCTTTTCCTGGGCTGACACCTAGTGGCTGGCTTTCTCATAGCAGTGTTAATCCATATTTCTTGTTGGTTATTTTTCAGCTGATGTTAGGATTTTACAAAAGCAAGTTATTGACATCATAATAAAAGTAGCCACATTCATATAAGGTTTATTTATTAGGGATTGTATTAACAATGGAACTTTGATTTATAGTGAATTTTAAGTCTGTTATAATCAAGTCTTGTTAGCACAACATGGAACAAGCATTTGAAATCTTTCAATAATGGTCCCCACTGCAGACCTGACCAGGGCACTGACTTGCACACACTGACAAATAAGACCTGGTCACTGTTAAAGATAGTGAGAGGCAGAGAAGGAAAGGAAGCAGAGAGTTGCAGTAAGGGGTGGAAACTGCTGTAGTAGAATATGCAGGCTGGGAGACATTTCAGCGCAGGGCTAATCACTGCAGATTGGGTGCTGAGGGGAAGCTTCCCAGGGACAGATGTGTCTGGAATGAGGCCTTACAGGAGGAATAGGAGCTCCCCGGGAGCAGGGGACAGGAAGTAGCATATGCAGAGGCAAGCGGCCTTGAAAGCATGTGGCAGGGTTGGGTACTTGCAGTGCCCCTGTGACCGGAGCACGGACAGAAGAGGCATGGCTGAGGACAAAGCAGAGGAGTGGTCAGTGTCCAGGCTGTAAGAGACCATGTTGGCCACTGCAGGATTCAGCACTAATATCATAAGCCAGCATTTCCAGAACCCTGTTCCTTGAAATATTAGACCCAAAAATGTTGATATATTTTCTGATCCCGTAGAATTCGGAATTGTTACATTTTACACCTACTGTAACTTTTGAAATATATTAACAATGACTACTGAAGCCCAGCTGTAAAGAAATCCAGATCACTTTGTTTAACCCAGCATTTTTCAGAAGGCCTTTTCCACAAAATACCTATTAGCATTACATGCATCTAGTACTCCTCACAGCAGTTTAGGAAGCACTGCTAGAGCTAATGGCTGATGGTTACGTTTTCTTGCTCTGAGACCATGGAATTAGGATGCCAGCTGGGTTCATTTTACCTGTTCCATGGCTGTGCATCTCAAAAACAGAAAAGCACATTCTTTTTCCAAAGCATTTCTTGTCTGGCCAGGCAGAGGTTTGGGGCCAACAGGTGGTCTTGAGACACAGAGCTGAGCCACCATTCGGCTTTCCCAGCTCAGCAGGCTGCCCTACATGGTCCTCTAGGTCCAGCAGCTTAATCAGTGTGTCAGTCAGGATCTAAGGACAACAGAGACTACTTGCAATGTTTACAACAGAGGGGAAATCATGCAAGGAAGTGGTTACACAGGTGATGGCGGAGCTGAAATCCAGAAGAAGACAGGGAGGCAATCCAGAGATTCATAACAGCAGAAGTGGTGTTCCGGAGGCCAGAGGCCAGGGTCACTTGACCACAGCTGGTCCCTGTGGGTCTGTGCAGTAGGTGCTTGAGTCAGGGAGGAGGTGAATCATTGCTACACAGCCCACCCAAGCAGAGAAAGCGTGAAGAGATACTCAAGCTTTTCCCTTCCATTCTCCTCCTCCTAATCTCTCGCTGGTGCCTTGCATGGGCCAAACCAAGCGGAAACCAGCTGATCTGGGAGCCCGGGGAACTCAGTGTGCAAAGGTCACCCTCCTGTCTGTAGAGAGCAGAGCAGAAAAGTGGGGTGAGTCTGAGGTCAAGCAGGCTGAGAACCAGTACTGCCAGATCCCAGAGAGTAAGGCTATTTGGTGACCACCCCCGCCCCCCCCACCCGCATCCCTTCCCCAGGCCAATGAATAGCATAATGAAGTGAAAGACCCCTTGACTTGAAGTTAGACTTGATGCTAACCTGGACTCTGCCTTTTCTAAGCTGTGTGACTCTACACAAGTTACTATACCTTTCCGAACCCTATTACCTCAACTATACAATAGGTAAGAGAATCTCGAATTAAATGATACCTTCATAGAGCTTCCTTGACATGTGTCTGGCTGTGTTTCTATTTTATAATGAAATAAGAACGAGGTATTTAAAACTTTATGGGCTTAGCCTGGAGCTAACAGGAATGTCAGAAATTCACATGTGTTGATTGACTACCCCCCAAACTTCAGTGAATTTGCTGACGCTTTATTAGCTACCAATTATTATCTAGTAGATGTCTAATTTCTTAATATATTCTCTTTCTGGAGGCATATGTGTAGAGGAAAGCTTGCAAAGTGTTCGATGGAATATTTGAGTGTTGAAGAGGCACTGTGTGTGCACTGTAGTTTGGTACAGGCTAAAGAAGGTTGAGATTCCAGGAGAGCTACTTCTTCAGAGCTATGAAACTTTGGGAAGCCCTCCCTCCTCCCTGAACTGCAGGTTTTTCATTTGTTAAGTGGGGATAAAAATGCCACCTTCATAAAATTGTTTTCAGAATTAAATGCAATGGCAGATGGGAAGTACTCACCCTCTGTGCATCTTTCCTGCACTCCACAGCAAACTTTTTATCCAGCAAATGCCCAATTCACCAGCAGTCACATTCCATGGAGGCGTGGCAGGATTTTTGGAAACTCTTTAACTGGAGATTATTTATGTTTGGCTTGCTGGTCCCTGTTAGTGATGTGACCTGGCAGGTCTCCACTCAACCCTGTTTCCATCAGTCACAGCTCACTGGCATTATTCATAAGCCAGTTGCTTGGGACTTTGCTCATATTCCTACTGCGAGGCATGTTCACTCTCCTCTTCACAATAAAATGGTCTGGAGGTTTTAAGGTTGTCTTGAGCAAGTCAGCTGCCAGCTTAAAAGGTCATTATCTATTCTCTGAAGGGAAACTTTTATCCCAGGTTGATTAGTTTTATCCTGGGTTGATAAGTGTTTATGCAAAAGAAGTAGGGGAGGGAAAAACCTGGTACTTACTGAACTCCTACTTCTTGCCCTTTATGTATGTTTTCTTGGTTAAATGTACACAGTATTATCCCCAGCTTGCTAAATAAGAAACTTAAAGCAGAGAGAATTGAAATTACTTAATGCAACAACTTTGCTCAAACATTTACCAAGACCCTACTAAACCAGGGACAATTCTAGATGCTTGGAGTTGCAGCAGTGAACAAAATAAAGTCCTAGTCCTCAAATGTCTTCTACTTTAGGAAGACACAGATGGTAAACAAAGATGTAAATCAACATATAATATGTCTGATGTAATAAGTGTTATGCAGAAAAAGAAAGCTAAGGAAGAAGATAGAGAAAGCTCCTGGGTGAGGTAGGTGCCAAGAAGAAAGAGTCGGATTGGAGCCAGGTCTGTCTGCCTCTAGAACTCATGGTGTTTCCACTGGTCCCATGCTGCTTCTGATCCTCTTTGGTGATGGTTTCCAGCATCTAGGGAGGAAACATGAACTCCTCTAGCATCTTGCTTCTTAGTCTAAAGCTGATAATTCAATGTGTCAGGGTGGTGACTTTGCATTCCTGGGGTACAGAAAACATTTTTGCCGTACTCCCTGCTGTCAGCAGCATGTAGCTGTTTCTTTCGTCTCTCTGGTTTCCCAGACACATTTAATCTTGATGCAGAAAGCATCTTGCCAGCTTGGACTCGAGCCCTAGTGCTGAGGAGACCAGTCTGTCCTAAAGGAGGGTCTCTGTGACTGCTGGGCTCAAAGGAACTCATCACTTCTTTTTTCTCTTCTTCCAAAAAGTGATGTTCCATGGAGTAGCTTATGTCATCTTAATACCTGCTTCCTGATCTTTAGGACTCAGCAAGACAGTCTAATTCTATTTTTAAAAGTGCTGGCACCTTCTCTGTACCAGGCCCAGTGGCAGGCACGGAAGAAAAGAGATAAAACCTACTTACGGGAGTCAGCCAGACCTGGGTTCCAAGTACCACTTTTCTATTTATGTAATTTTGCACATGTTACTTAACGCCTTAGCTTCAGTTTTGTCATCTGTAAAATGGGGAGAATAAATGTAATCTGCCTCACAGGATTGGTGTGAAGATTAAGTTGGATAATACAGCGTGGTACCTGGCTCTTGATAAGAGCTTAATATTAGTTTTTAAAATATACCACAGTAACCATTTAATTTATAGCTGAGTTTACATTTTGTCCTATGAGGAAACAGTTGGGTAGATACAAGATTTTCTTTCTCAAAGTGTATGTATTTTAGTGGAAAATACAGTACTAATCCTCATCATGCTGACAGTGTTTACAAAGAAGTGTTGGCATTCAATCTTTATAGTATTTCCCACTAGGTAGGTACCATTATACCTTTAAAAATCTATTTGTTATAAAATAAAACGTAAAACTGCCTTAATCAAGTGGATGAGGTAATGAATTTTCATAAGACCAACACTTTCCAAAACAAGAAACAGAACTTTCCTACCCACCCTAGAATCCCCTTTGATCCCAACTCTTTCCTTTTCTCCGTAAGTAACCACTATCTTGACTTTCATGGTAATCACTTCCTTGCATTAAAAAAAAAATAGTTTTATTACCCAAATGTTTATGCCTAGAAACTATAGGTGAGTTTTTCTGTTTTAAAAAGATATGACTTTTAATTCTCTTTCAACTAATAGGTTCCTCCTACACCCCTTTCGTTTACTTACAATTTATTTGTGTATGAACTCAAGCCTGTGAAGATTTCCCACTGTGTGAGTTTTGCTGATGGCATAATCTTGGTGCAGTTCACCATGTTCCTCTGTCCCCTGTATTTCCTGCTAATTGACAGTTAATCCAGAGATTGGATAAAGGGTTCAGTCCCTTTTGCAAGACTGTAGGAGGCATACCAGGTCTTGTTGTGTCTATTTTAGTGATCCTAGTAGCCAATGTGTTTAATATCTATATCTATTTATTCACTGGGAGTTGAAAAATGGTGATATTCTAAGTTTATAATTTGGTTTTCATTTATTGGTTGGAATATTTTTATAAAGAGACAGTTTCCCTCATTTAATATTTAGTTACTCAGTGTTAGCATTCATACAAGCCAAAGCAAAATAAATGTTTGACTCTTTCTCTTTATTTACCACTTTTTAATATAATGAATTATTGGTTCCCTATCATCCTCCAAAGGTGACAATTGATACATACATAAATATGTATGACTTTATATATATATATATATATATATATATATATATATGAGTTGTCACCTTTGGATTCATATATGTGTGTGTGTATGTATGTATGTGTGTATATGTGTATATGTGTATGTATGTGTGTATATGTATATATATATATACACACACACATACACATATACACAATTGCCTGGTAGATTTAAACATATTTGAATTTTGGTTCATTGCAATTGTTATCATTTTTATTTATTTTTTATTTTTAATTATTAAAATAATTATCATATTAAACTCAAACCCTCCCATCTTTGTTCAGTAAGAAATACTTCAGGTTGACACCTGAGTACTTTTTTCTACATGAACCTAGTAGTCTTTGATAGCTCTCTTGCTATCTGATATTACAAGAGGTTCCAGGCTCATCTTGTACATCCTACCCCCAAACCTGGAATCAGACTTTTCTGCAGGAAGCACTGGTTTCTTTTAGTGAGAAAGTGTATCTCAAGACCAAAACCTGGCTTAGGATACTCATTGCTACTGAGTTGGCCATTGTTTCTAGGCCTTTTCATTGAAGAGAGCTAGGAAAACATACTTATGTACATAAATCTCTTGTCATTTATATTGATACTTCCAACTGAAATTCAAGACTACAGAGCTTTTACTTAACCTCTTCTTTATTATGTTTGTATTTCCTCTCTCCCATATGAAAATTCTGGTTCTCAAGGGCAGAAGGAATGATAGAATACTCCAGAATTACTAATTTAGTTTCATATTCTCCAAAAATAATACAAATACTACCATAAGCATAACTACAGAAAACTTTTTAACTATTTTTTGGTATGTTCTTTCCTCCCATTTTTGACTGGTTCCGCTGTATTTACATTGCTAGAGCATGCAGCCATTACACAAGACACTCTCTCCCTGTCAGTCTTGGAGGGACTCTGTCTGTTACCACCAGTCCTAATGGGGATGCCTCTGCAGTCATTTTTTATTGCCTGACACTTGCTCCCTGGTAAATTCCCTAGGAAAGTTCCTAGGAACAATATTCTCTCCGTTGTTGAAAGTTGATAATCACTTTTCTATGTCCTTTAAACATATAAGTCAGTTTTGCTGGATGTAAGATCCTTGGCTCATACATTCTATTTTGAGTATCTTGAATGTGTTACTTAATTTTCTTCTGGCAAAGTGTTGCTGTCAAAGTCTAATGATAATCTCAATTTTCTTTTGTTAATATGAGAGTTTTTTGTTTTTTTTTTTTTTTTAGTTCAGTAATTTTATTAGATTGACTTTGGTAGTCATTACAGTTCTGTAGACCAGGAATACTCTGTGGTTTTTCAACATATTTGAAATATACAATTTCATACATCTTTTTTTTTAATTTCAGGAAAATTTTCTTGAATTAACATTGGTTCTGATTATTGCTTTGTTTTTCTTCTTCAGATACTCCAATTAGCCATATATTCAAACTTCTTTGCCTATTTTCAATATTTTTCACCTTCTTTAAAATCTCTTGTATCTCTTTATTTCTTTTTAAATATATTATTGAGATGTTATTCCTTTTGCTGTATTTTTGAATTTTGAAGTTTCCTGGTTTTCTTTTTTCTTAAGGCATTGTTTGTTGAGTTGATTTGTTCTTATATTTCTTTATTCTGAATATAGTAATTTAGTTCTTTTTTCTGAAAAGAGTTTTTATTTCTAATATTTTCCTGAGTTCCATCCCCTCATTTTTAGGTTCTCATAATTCAGATTTATGTTGATTTTTCATGCTTTGTGCCATTTTCTTAGTGTTTTTAGCTCATTTTGACACAGTAGGTTGTAGTTTTAATCTGTTTTGTGGGCATACCTCTCAGGCATGCTGTCATTGTGTACAGGGCTGTTATTCTGTCTCTTTTTATTTTTCTTATAATAACCTTATGTGGGATTTGATCTCAATGTTTTGTTGTTGTTGTTCATTTTTATACGAAATTAGGTTTCCTGAGTTTAGAATGAGATGAAGTTCTAGAAAGCTTTTCTAACTTCACTGAGTTAATAGCTCTTCTGTTGTTTTTGGTGGTGGTCAATAATGTGACAGCTGCTTTCTGGTGTTTTTGTTTTTTTTTTTTTTTTGAGACGGAGTCTCGCTCTGTCGCCCGGGCTGGGGCTGGAGTGCAGTGGCCGGATCTCAGCTCACTGCAAGCTCCGCCTCCCGGATTCATGCCATTCTCCTGCCTCAGCCTCCCGTGTAGCTGGGACTACAGGTGCCCGCCACCTCGCCCGGCTAGTTTTTTGTATTTTTTAGTAGAGACGGGGTTTCACCATCTTAGCCAGGATGGTCTCGATCTCCTGACCTCGTGATCCGCCCGTCTTGGCCTCCCAAAGTGCTGGGATTACAGGCTTGAGCCACCGCGCCCAGCCCTTTCTGGTGTTTTGTAGGTTTCCTTACCTTACTTTGATCTAGACCTCCATTTCCCATCCTCTCTCTCTTGTCTCTGTCCTGCTCAATCTTGGTTCCATCCCCAGCAGTTTCTCCCCATTGTGGACCCCTGTCCTGGAAGGAGGTCCTCATGCGTTTTCTCGGGAGTTCCTAGGAACTCCTAGGGTTTGCAGGAGCTGGACAGCTTGGTCTCCTTCAGTCCTTCTTACCACGGGTGCCTTGCACTCACCTGCTGTTGCAGAGACCAAAACACTTCCACTTGTAGCAGCTGTTCTCAAATTGACTCACTGAGCTTTCTGCAAGTCGCTAATAGCTTTTCTTTTTTTACTTTTTCTTTTTTTTCTTTTTTTTTTTTTTTTTTGAGACAGAGTTTCGTTGTTGTTGCCCAGGCTGGAGTGGTGCAATCTTAGCTCACTGCAGTCTCCACCTCCCGGGTTCAAGCAATTCTCCTGCCTCAGCCTCCCGAATAGCTGGGACTACAGGCACCCGCCACCAGCTAATTTTTGTATTTTTAGTAGAGACGAGGTTTCACACCTGCCTCAGCCTCCCAAAGTGCTGGAATTACAGGTGTGAGCTACAACAACTGTCCAATGTTTTGAGGTCTACTTGTGCTGAGGTCTGTCAGTGCAAATACCAACATGAAGCCAGTTTGCTGGTGGTTTGTACTTGCCTCCTTGCATTTGGGGGTTCATTGTTCACCTGGTTTTGTTGTAACTATTGCACATATTTGAGGTTTTGCTGTATAGTCAGTGTGCCTTTTTTATGTGGAGGTTTGAAGAGGTTGAACAACTATACTACCACTGCTGCTACCACTGCCAGATTCCCAGAATCCCCCTTTTCTGTTTTCCCAATTTTTCCTTAGAAATCCTAGGAAAGGTAAAATATCTTTCACAAGTGTAGTAAATGCCCTCTTGGAACTTACATTCTAGTAGAGGAAGACAGAGAATAAACATGAACAAAAAAATAGAAGAAGATGTGTTCAGATAGTGATGCGTGCCATGAAGAAAAACCACTGTAAAGGGGTAGCAAAGCCAGGGGAGGTGTTTATCTGGAACTCTTCTCCAAAGAGGTGGTATCTGAGCTGAAATCTGAATGACGAGAAATCACAGGCATTCAAATAACTGAGATCTGAGCATTCTAGGCAGAACAGACAGCAAGTACAGAAACCCAAGGTAGACACAAGTTTGGCCTGTTTCAGAGATGGAAAACAAGGCAGCATGGCTAAAGCAGAATGAACACAAAGGGAAACGTAGGAGACAGAGGCCGAGAGACAGGCAGGGGCCAGATTGTGAAGGGTCTTGTGGGCTGGGGAAGAGACTTTCAATTGTTGGGGTAATTTTTAGAGACAGGGTTTCTTGTGTCACCCAGGCTGGCAGGCTGGAGTGCAATGGCACAATCGTAGCTCACCACAGCCTCAAACTCCTGGACTCAAGCGATCCTCCCACCCCCGCCTCCTGAGTACCTGGGACTACAGATGCACACCAACATGCTCAGCTCTGACAGTCTAGATTTTAATCTCAGTACCACGGAAACCATTGGAATGACTTTAAGCAGAAGAGTAGCATGATCCAGCTTAAGTTTTAAGACATATATTTTGGCTGCCGTGTGGGAAAAGGGCTGTAGGGACAACAGAGTGAACATCAGGTACAGTCAAGGCAAGTCTAGGAAGAGACCACTGTGGTCAGTGGAAATGGTGAGAAGTGGTCAGATTTGGGATGTTATTTGGGTAGAGGTGACAGGAGTTGCTAATGTATTTGATGAGGGAAAGAGAAGAATTAAGGATGTCTTATGGATTCTTGGTCTGCCTCCAACTTTTTGTCCTTTTGAATCTTAAGAGAAGGACAGATAGCACCTTGGCCCTAAATAAATAGTCACTATAAAGCAAGTGGTGGGGGAAGCCACAGACAGGAGGACGATACTTGCAACTTTAGCTGACAAAAAAGGCTTGGCGTTCAAGATCATATAAAGTAATTCTTTAAATCAATGAAGACTAAAACGGGGGAAAGATATGATCAGACATTTCATTGGAGAGTTAACATGAATGGTTTATAAACTTAGGAAAATACACTCGACTAATAATCAAGGAAACTAGACCAAGACCAAGGCAGTGTTTTGTTTTGCACAGATTCAATTAGCAAAAATCAGGAAGCCAGATACTTATATTGCTGAGGTATGTGGAGCAACAAGAACTCTCATGTTGCTGACAGCAGTGTAAATTGGTACCAGAATTTTGGAAAACAATTTGGCGTTATCTTATAAAGTTGAAATTCTTGCACATTTAGGCTAGGAAACATATACAAAAAAAACGTTCTTACCAGCAAAAAACTGGAAGCAATTCAAATATATGTTGACAGATAGTAGATGAATAATATTGATGCAATGAAATATTATACAGCCATGAAAACTAGTTACTTTAAGCTGTAAACAACAACATGAATGAATCTTAGACACATACAGCATGATGCTATTTTTAAGGCCCAATGGTAAGCAAAACTAAACGTTTTTTGAGCTACATACATGTGTGGTAAAACTTGAAAATTCTCAGAAACAGAATTGAGAATAAGTCTTAGTAGGGTCAGCGGGAAGAGACAAAAGGAGACAGAGGAAAAACTCTTAAGACAATGTGAGGAAGATGAAAATGTCTGTTTCTTTAGGATAGGTTTGCAGATGCTCATTGTATTATGCTATGTTGCTTAATGTAAGTTCCATATAGTCTTTCACATATAAATTGTGTGATAAATGAAATTCAATGGAATTACAAAATAGATGAAGTATTAATAATTTCCAAATCTTGTCTTTCATATTATGTTTAAAATCCAGCTCAAAAATTCTGAGGTCTAGACCCCTCTAGTGTAACACATTTCAGACTTTCCAAGGATCTTGAAATATGACTTGACCCCATATATTGAGGTTCTAGGTTTCCATAATGGCCGTAGAGGAGAGGGAGTGGCTCAACTTGAAGGTAGGTAAGCATTCTTTCCCACATTTTTAGTAACTAAACACAGGAAATCCAACTCACAGCCCTTACCATTTACTGACTTTTCTAGAAAGAATTCAGAAACTCTATTGGACAAGTAAATTCCTTCCTGCAGCTTTGAACAGAGAATCTCCAATGGGTCCCCCTCTGTAGTGGCAGCATCCAGCACTCTCCAGCTACCTGACTGGTTGGAAGACTCTCTCCCTCCAGTTCCCAGTGCTTCAGGCATTGCACAAGACAAGTACACAGACACCAGACACCAACCTCCAAAATCCAAGAGGTCTGTCTTTCTGCAGTCTGTGGATGTGCAGCAAATGGCAGGTCAGCTCTGGGCTCTGAGAAAGCCAGGCTTGAGTGCAGTACCATTTCTTCCTCTCCTATTCTAAAACTCGAAATGCCCAAAGATAGTGGAATAGTCCCATGGATTCCATAGCCATGTTTTTCTTGTGCTAAAGAGAGTGGGTGAATGAATTTGTGCCTTTTTATTTTTCATCAAGATAAAAATCCAGGTGGGGAAAAAAAGCCCACCGTTAAAATAGAGTAAAAGCATTCTTAAAATGTGTGCTGAAACATCTTGAGCACTTTCTATGTGCTTGGTGCAGAGCTAGGCACTCTCCAACCACGTGGCTATTAAGTGGTAGAATTAGGATTCAGAGATAAGACTTGATTCTGTAGAAAATGTAAGTTTCCTTTTGCAGGAGATGCAATTCAACAGCAGAGATAGAGAAAGCCAGAATGAGATCTTTCTTTCTCATTTTGATATACATTAAGCTGCAACCCTGCATTTCCTGTATAAAACGTCCTATGTGTACTTGTGTGCATGATTGTTGTTTGTGAGTGCCAACTCCGGGTGAAGCTACCATCTGCATTATTTATCCAGGTTTAAGATGCAGCTTCTTTGATTCATGCTGAGCTGTGGCCTACAGCCTTATTAGTTTCTTTTTGTTGGTTAATACACATTGCAGCTCTTAGAAGATATAGTGAGACCTCTAAAAACAACTCTCTGGTGAGTGATAGGTACTTCCTATACTTTGGGGTATAGGAAGCCAATTTACTTTCTGTGGTGCATGGGTTTTCTGTGTGTCTTTTAGTTTTTAATTCTCTTAAAAGAAGGGACTTTTATTTGAAGGGCAGTTGGGTAACTGCCATTTTCTAGGTTTCCCAATGTAGATTTTGCTTGATTTTTCAAAGGGTGCTATGATAAAAGACATAGAGCCTGCCTTCACACTTGAATCACTTTCAGGAAGATTTCGGTCATTAACAGTGCTTTCACTAACAGGGACAGATTGAGGTAAGACTAGAGGGTTTGACCTGAATTGAGGGACATTCTACAAAATAGCTGGCCTGTACTCTTCAAAATGTTAATGTCTTGCAACAAAGGACGACCCAAGAACTATTCTAGATTAAAGGAGGCTAAAGGACAGGACAACGGAACGTGGTGTGTGATCCAGGATTTTCTTTTGGTATAAAAAGTCATTACGGGGACAGCTGGTGAATTCTGAATAAAGTCCGAATTTTAGATTTGTATTGTATCAATGTTAATTTTCGAATTTGATCATTGTACTATGGTTATGTAAGAGGACATTCTTGATTTTAGGAAATATAGTCAGTGTGTTATAATGCCTGTTTTGACAACACATCATTGTTCCAATGCCGTCAGTACGTCAGGGAGCAATTTGAGCATAATGTGAATTTCATTTCATTTGATTCATTTGATTGTACAGGGTTTTGCCCATGAAAAATTCTAAGTGAATGAAGAAAATTGCACCCAGCTTAGCCAAGATGCACATGCACAGAACACACATGCACACCCTTCAGATATTTGCCAATTACCTCCATTCATCACGTGTTATGAGCCACATCTGTCCTGCCCATGTCTGGTGCTATGATATTCTGTCCTCTTCTTGCCACTTCACCATATACCCACAAGCTGCAACCCTCTGCCCCTTCCACAAACAAACTGCAGATCTTTTTCGAGATAAAATGACATATTTATTGTAGGTTTTACATATTTCTTAACCATTTGCTATGTGTAAAAGTGTGCTACCATTTTTAAGTTTCTTATTTCTAACATGTCACTGAAGTTTTTGCGTGTGGTGAAAATGTGGTGATTTTTAGGAATGCTTACATATTTGAGGGTAAAAGGATATCATGTCTGCAATTTTTTCTCAAATGTTTTAGGAAAACATTTTATATGTAAAACACATCTAAATGCATTCTGTGTGTGTGAGCGTGTGTGTGTGTAGAGGTGGGGCGGGGGGGAATAGAAGGATAAAGCCAGTGTAGTAAACTGTTAACATTTTGGGTAATCCAGGTGAAAGGTCAGTGGTGATTATTTCTACTATTCCTGCAACTGTTTTGTAAATCTGAAACTATTTCATAATAGAAAGGTGAAAGGAAGGAAAAGAGTCAGGGAATGGAAAAGATTTTTTAAAAATGAAGTCCAAATGTAAAAAACTAAGGAAGGCGAAAGGAAAGGGAAAATGATTCAGCTGGGAAAATAACCAAAGCAGAGTGGGAGAGAGGATCTTAAACAAACCTTCTACAAAGTGGATTAGAACATGAGTTTAGTTTGATGCAAGCTGTTTGTAAAATATCATAGGAATACTACAGCTACAAAATGGGAAAGAAACATTTTGCTTTCCCAGAAAGATTTTTTTGGAAGTCTAACCCAGAATAGTAAAAATCAGAATAGACCCACATATATGGAAATCATATAAATTAACAATTCTAAATGTATTTAATATCTTTATCTCTTCCTAACAATACAAAGACTTTGATATACTTTGATAGTCTCCACTTATCTGCAGTTTCACTTTCCGTGACTTCAGTTACCAAGGTCAACCATAAGAATATTACAATAACGGCCGGGCGCGGTGGCTCAAGCCTGTAATCCCAGCACTTTGGGAGGCCGAGACGGACGGATCACGAGGTCAGGAGATCGAGACCATCCTGGCTAACATGGTGAAACCCCGTCTCTACTAAAAAATACAAAAAAACTAGCCGGGCGAGGTGGCGGGCGCCTGTAGTCCAAGCTACTGGGGAGGCTGAGCCAGGAGAATGGCATGAACCCGGGGGGCGGAGCTTGCAGTGAGCTGAGATCCGGCCACTGCACTCCAGCCTGGGCGACAGAGCAAGACTCCGTCTCAAAAAAAAAAAAAGAATATTACAATAAGAAATTTGGAAAGAGAGAAAAAGACCACATTTACATAACTTTTATTACCATATATTGTTATAAGGGTTCTATTTATTTTATTAATTATTGTTGTTAATCTCTTACTGTGGCTAATTTATAAATTAAACTTTATCATAGGTATATATGTTTAGGGTTCGATAGTATCTGCAGTTTCAGATATACACTGAGGTTTACTAATTGTACACTCACATGTACAAATCTTAGTGTTACTACAATTTTATCTTCACTTTTTAAAAAACACTAACAAAATATTAACAGTGGTTAGTTGTACAATCGATCAACATCTGTCTTCACTATTATTCTCCCATGGGTTTACTTTTCTTCTTGCTGAATTATATCTTTTAATATTTCTTTCAACGAGAGTCTACAAACTAAAATGTCTTTATTTTGCTATAACGCCTGAAGAATAGTTTATCTGGGTATGAAACTATATTGACAATTATTTTCCTTTTGCCCCTTGAAGATTTCTCTTCTCTTGTCTGTTTTTATTGGCAAACAGTCTGTTATCAATCCAGTTGTCATTCTTTTGTGAAAATCCATCTTTTCTCTCCAAGAACTCTTAAGATTTTCTCTTTCACCTTATATTCTATGATTTTACCCTACTGTATCTAAGGTGGATTTATTTATCCTACTTGATACCTAGTGCTCATGTCTTTCTTCAATTCTGGAATATTCTTAGGCAGTATCTCTTCAAATACTACTTCTCTGCCAAGGCTAGTTTTTTGTTTTTTTATTCTGGAAACTCCTATATCAACATGTTGGCATTTCCCAATTTAAGCCATGCTCTTACCTGCTCTTTCATCTTCCTTTACCCTTGATCTCTCTGTTATTTGTTCTGGTGAACTCTTTAGTGTTATCTTTCAGAATAGGTGATAGTGTCCTAATTTTCTGGATTGAAAACAAGCAAACAAGACAAATTTCAGATTGGATTTTTCCCGAGGTAAAATAGCTAGTAAGAGGTAGATCCTGGATCTGAATCCATGTTTGCCTAACCTCTGACCTGTATTCCTTCTTTTGTGAATTCATGAGTTCATCCTTAAAGTTAAAACCCTAGCATAGTGAAGTAGCTTCACATCCCTTCATTATTCTATCATGTGGGTGGATGAATTGGGAAGATGAATGTGACTTCAGGCCGAGACTGTGGGATGCCATGTGCCGGAAGACCTGAGAAGTGTCAAGAGTTATATCTGGTCTCTTTTCCATTTTCATTCTAACTTGTTTCTGAGAAAGAAAACTTTAGTTCTTTTTTATCTTTTATGATGCGCAGAATTTCCGTCTTTCACGTTCTTTTGGCTGTCTAAATAGACTGTTTACCGAGGTTTGTTTGAATACCACTTGTCTCTTCTCGGTAGCAGAATTTTGGTTTTATTTTATTGGGCAGATGTTGTTAAACTTAGAAGTTTTCAGCAACAGGGAAGTGACGAAATGTTTACAACGCTAGTCTATAAATATAAAAAAAAGTCTATTGTTGTTATTCAACATTTGTTAAGCGCCCACAGAGTGCAGGGTGCTGAGTATCACTACAGTCAGGGGAGAAAGGGTCTAAGCTCACACAGATTGTTTCTTTGTAAATCACATTTCTTGTAATTTGTTTTTAATGTTATATCTATTACTTGTCTCAAATAGTTCAGTAACATTTTTTTAGGTCCTCATACTACCCAGCTTGGGCATTATAGCCAAAGATGAGGATGACACATACATTACTTTGTCATTCATTCATTTGTTCAAAAAAAAGATACTGCATTGGTCATATGTTATTTGACAGGGGAACTCACAGGCCCATAAGGAAAACAAACGTGAAACACAGTTGCAATGCAATATGATGAAGACTATAATGGAAGAAGCTGCTAGATCAGAGAGTGATACAACGAGGATGTGATTAACTCTGCCAGAATAAGTCAAGGGCAGTTTCTCAGAGGAGGAGATACTCACTCGAAATGAGTCTTGAAGGATGTTTTCCAGAAAGCAAAGAGTTACTTCAAATAGAGGGAACAGCATGGGTAAACATTTAGGAAAAACCCAAGTTGTTCTCCATGGCTGGACTATAAAGTGTGTCTTTGAAAGATGACACTAAGAGGGGCTAGTTTGGAATTCTTTGAATGCCTTACCAGCTGCCACCCAAAAGCTTGGGTGTCTTTGTGGTTAGTAAAGCCACTTAAGGGTTTAAAACAGGGAGCATTTGGCTTTCTGGAGGCAGGGAGGAAGCTGGTTGGAAGAAGATGATAGCATGGCAGAGGCCAGTGAGACGGGTATTATATTAGCTCTGGGAAGCAAAACCAGCTCGAAACTCTAAACAGTGGAAATGAATGAGAAGAACACATCTGAGGGAGATTGAAGAGAATCAGTCAGTCAAAAAAATGTGCAGCTGGAGGGAAAGGGAGTGGTCTAGGATAACTTCTAAAATTCTAACTGGGGATTGATGTGGAGATTTTTTTCACACCATAAGCCTCCAGCAATAAATATATGGCAAATATTTCTCTTTTTATCTCAGTTTCTGCCAAGCAACTCCCAGTCCTGGAGGAATTAAAGAGTATTGGTTTCCCCAAAAATAGTATATCTGGAGAAGCTGCCCAAGAAGAAAATGGCTTCACTTTCTCAGTGACTTGCTAGGAAAGTAATGAGAATAAGGTTTCAAAACTTAGTTCCTCTAATTTAATGTCTTTGGAGGAATCGGCTCCTTTGCAGAGAATAGCTTTGATATTGAGTTCATGACTCCTGCCTTCAGCTTTCTTTCATCATTGCAGATGGAGTGCTGGTCATGTGTCTTACTAGCCAGCTCTATTCTCATGCTCCTCAAAATGTTCTCTTTGAATAATTAGACTTTTTCACTTAATTTTGAAAACATGTCTGATGCCTATTATGAACCATGTGTGATGGCAGGTGCGTTCACATGTCATCTCATTTAATACAACAACCTGAGAGATGGATAGCAACATCAGTTTTACAGATGAGGAACTGAGATTCTGAGACATTAAACAATCAGTCCCAGGGCACAACACAAGTTAGTTGCAGAATCAAGGTTAGAAGCTGATTCAAACTCTTTTCTAGCGTTCATTTTTCTTTGAGATTTTTGTTCATTCATCCATTCATTGTTTTAATCATACATAGCTCCTCTTGTGTGTTAGTTTAGTAACCACATTGGGCACTGGGTTGATGGCAGGGAATGAGTCAGACCAGTGCAGAGAATGACAAGCATAGAGGCAGTTATAATACAGCTTAATGAGTCCTCCGGATGGGTGTGGTGGATGATGCGGGAGATCCAAGGGGGGTACCCAACTAGGAACTGGAGCTCAGCAAAGTGCCCTGGAGGAAGTGATACCCAAGCTGAGAGATGAAGAATAAGTGAGCGGGGTAGCCAGGGATAGGTGAGAGGGAACAACATCCTCCAGGCAGAAGGAGAAGTAGACACAAGGGAGGGTGTGGCAAGAGATGAACTTGAAAGATAGTCTTGGACCAGATCAGCGAAGACCTTATAAGCTACATCAAGAAGCTTAAAATGAATCCTTAGGTCATTGGACAGCTATGGAGGAAGAGTTTGTAAGGAAGGGAAGTTATATGAATACACAGGAATTTTTTAAGGTGGCTATGGTAGTAGTGTGAAAACAGAAATGATTAACAGTAGGCAAGCTCAGAGAAAGAAGCTGCCAAGGAGGCTGTCACCATAATCCAGCGGAAAGAAGATGGTGGCCTGGACTGGGGAAGTGACTGTAGGGATGGAGAGAAGTGGATGGGCTTGGGAAATGAGAAAGGGGCAGGATCCACAGGGCTTAGGATTTGAGTGAATAGAGAAGAGAGAGAAAAGTAAAACAAGACCAACCCAGGTAACTGGGTGAGGCTATTCCCATCCACTGGGATGAAGGGAGAAGAACCAGTTTGGGAGGGAAGATGACTTCAAGCTTATTTATGTTGAGTTTGACATGTCAGTGAACAGCCAAGAGATATCCACTTGGGCAGCTTTGAATGAGAATCTAGGAGATCAGAGGGGAAGAGTGAGGTGAAGATACGGATTTGAGTTGTATCAACATATAGATGGTAATTAGCTAGGGAAAAGCTACAAAGCAAGAAGAAAAGAGGATAGACCAGAGAACAGCTAATGTATATTTAGGAGACTACCAAAGAAAGAGGAGCTGGCAAAGAAGCCAGAAAAGGAATCTTCAGAAAGGTGAGAATAAATCCAGGATAACATGCCAAAGCCAAGGGATGCAAGTGTCTAGGGTCACCAAAGAGAGGTGAATCAGATAAAGACAGAAAGTACCCTGTGTGTTTTAGCCAATAGAAGGTCTTGGGGATCTTGGGTGAGACCAGTTTCAATGTCAAGGTGGTGGAGGTAGAGTCCAGACAAGCCCTCGGGGTACTGTGGCTGTGAGCAGGGAGAGGAAGAATGATGACAGCCAGATGGTCATGTAGGACTGAGGGAAAATGTGGGGGTTCGTGTTTGTTGGTTGTGTTAACATTGGAAGAGACTTGAGCACATGGAAATGCTGATGAGAAAGCACCAGGGGAGATAAGAGTATTCGCTAGGACCAGGGCCCTGGAATGGAAGGGGTATGGCAAATCCAGGTGAGTGAATTGGCTGTGGGACTGAGAACGCAGGCTCTCTGAGTATCAGTGGGAAAGGAAGCCAGAAGAGACCAGATCCAGGGAAAGGATGAGGAGTCAGAGGGAGTTTCCATCTAACAGCAGGCATGGGGATGCCAGTATGCGTGTGTGTGGGTGCATGTGTGTAGGCATGTGCATGTGTGTGCATGTGTGTGCATGTGTTGGGCAGTGATACTGGCATAGAGGGACAGGGGTCAGTGGTATGGGGAGACTGGAGAAGGTTTGAATAAAGAATGGTGGAGTGGCTGAGTGCAGCAGCTCACACCTGTAATTCCAGCACTTTGGGAGGCCAAGGTGGGAGGATCACTTGAGCCTAGGAGTTTGAGACCAGCCTGGGTGACATAGACCCTGCCTCTACAATTTTTTTTTTTTAATGAGCTGATATGGTGGTGTGCACCTGTAGTTCCAGTGACTCAGGGTTGAAGCGGGAGAATCGCTAGAGCCCGGGAGGTTGAGACTGCAGCAAATCATAATCACACCACTGCACTCCAGCCCAGGTAACAGAGCAAGACCCTGTTAAAAAAAAAGGTAGACTGCACTAGCTGGGTGAACCTAGGTTTATTGTTTTCTTTGACCCTAATGCTGGGGGATTTACCCATGTGTGAGGAGGAAGTGGACTTTCCACCAGCTGCCTTGTTTTGTCCTGTGTTTGGAGTGTATTCTTATTTTCCCCTTTAGCTCCTGTAGAGCAGGGTCATAGTGCCAGCCGGTATTGTTCAGTGAGTTATTGATCAGTGAGAAAGCGATCCAGTTAAAGCTGTCTTCTCTCTGTCCTTCTGGCTTGTGGCATTTATCTGCTACCTACATAAGTATACAGGTGATTGAGGCTAACTCAAACAGTGTCTTCTCTCTTGGAGTTTTGATGGTTAGCATGTTTTTCAGAAATGCTCTTGAAAAAGGAGGCAGGGATTCTTGCTGTGTTCCTTCCTTGTAGTCAACTTCCCACTTACCCCAACAAGAGTACATTTAACCCAGCAGACCAGGTTCTACCTAATAGCAGGCCCTAAAAGTTAGCATAGAACTTTCTCGCTGAAGAGGGCTACTCCCTGGGTCTGTTCCCATGCAGTCTCTTTCCGTAGAAATAGAAGGTGTGCTTAGAAGGACAGCTTGCCTGGTTTCAGATCTCAGCTCTGCTGCTCACTTGCAGTGTGACCTCGAACATGTCTCCTCCTTTTCTGAGCCTCAGCATTCTTATCTATCAAGTAGAGTGAGTATGCCTGTTTCCCAAGGTAGTCAGAGAAGCTAGTGAGCCAATGGCTATGGAATGCCTTAGCGATAAAAGGTATGCAGTGCCTGTCTACTCCCTGTCCTTTCCTCATTTTTCAGTTATTAAAATGCAGTTCTCTGGCTTTCCAGGTGTGAAACAGTCTGGATTGAAATTCTTCCCATCTCCTCCTGCTAGGTAGCTGAGTTGGAGGTAGACATTTGGTTATATTCCCCAGTTTCTGTAACAAGAGCACATACCACTGTCTGCTCACCAATCAGTAAAGAACACAAAGGTACAAATGTTGAGTCCGTGGGACAGAGTGACCCCCTCTTGAAAGACAGCCCTCAACTGTTACTGCCCAGCCTCCGTCAGTGGGCAGCCTGAGACACTGTCATTGAAGAGATTCCAGTCGGGAAGACTGCCCTGGTTCATCTGCCACTTTACCAGAGGTCAAGCTGGCAGCCTGCAGGCCAGATTCAGCAAATTCAGCACTTAAATGTGTTTGGTTTGTCAAGTGCTGTGTTTGTAACCTTTTTTTAATTGGATGCTTCTAAATATTTGGAGACAGGGCATGGCTCGTCTGTGTTGGCCACCACTCACTGTTGTCTTACACCCTGCCCCCTTCACTCATTTCTATTCCTTGTGGACCCATGAAGCCTTTTGTGTTTGCAGCCTTTCTTTCTAGATCCACCCTGGACTTATTCCTGTAGTAAGCCAGACCAACCAACCCACAGATACCATTGAAAGAGGTTTTGAATCCTTTTATTGTGTTTGCTTATTTACTGAGTGCCTACTCTGTGCAGCATAGTATGCCCTATTCTCAGTATCTCTGAGCATCCAGAGGAAGCCCCATCAAGTGGCCTCTTCTCCATAGACATCAGGAAGGAGTAAGGTTTCCCCTTAGGTAATTATAATAAAGACCTGGCATTCAGTACCAAGGCAGCATCCTGGGTTACATATATTTTTCATCCCTGACATGCCAGCAGATTCTTCACTCTTTTTCTCATGCTCCAGTCATCCCTTCCGTCATCATGCTGTTCAGTAGGCACTAAAGGGCCTGTTCTCTTGTTTCCTTAATTGTTAGAGAGATTCTAGTAGTTGAGGGAGTTTCAGGTCCTCTGCCCGTGATCACCTCATAGAAACTCAAGCTTATGGACTTGAAGGGTTTTCATGGTTATGAACTATAATATTGATCCAAAGAGCAGATCCAGGTGCTTTCTGCATATAGCCCACACATTGAATACTTTTAGACCAATTGATTCTAAAGCCTGACCTTGGAATCATAGTCTCATTTCCAAGTCAAAGTAGATGGAGGAGCAGTAGATGCAATGAGCCACCAACATTTCTGGCCTTCGCTCTTCCACAAGCTGCCACTGTAAGTTTTTGGCCAGTTTTCCTTTTCATGAGAAATAGGTTAATTTTACAGTATGAAAGTACAGTTTTTCAATTTCAACTCTAATATTCCAAGAACAAACTGTGAACTTTTCACCTGGTGACCCATCAATCTGAATCTGTAGCCTAACACACAAACACTACAGGTTCTTTAATTGGGATGACTTGAGTTCAGATCTCTAACTCTATAACTTACTAGCTGTGTAGCCGTAAAAGCAAGTCACACGATTTGAGCTTTGGTTCTGTGTCATCTTATGCACATGGGATAAGAGTTACCGCCTCCCATGGTTCTTGTGGGCCAGGCCTCCACAAGATGAGGAATGTGGAGTGCTGAGCAGAGCACATGGCATGCTGCTGGGGATTAGCCGAAGTGGCCTCCATCCTGTTGCTGTCACATGTAAGGGGGTTAGAGTATTGTTCATCCAAACACAGCTAACAGACCTAGCCCATGGACTGATTGGAGGCAACACTCTCTAAACATTTAACCCTCCCTCCTTTACCCCTCCTGAAATCTGTTTTGGTTTGTTAAGTGTGTTACCAAATGTGGTCTCCTAACTCCCGTATGTTAGCAATTAGATGTGGCCTCACATTAGTGCTTTACCTCCATGTTTCTCTCCCCTACTAGACTGTGAGCTTTTGGAAGGAAAAGAGAGCTCCGTTCTTATTCACGTCTGTATTCCTAGCACATAGTGGGGCCTCTTAGAGTGTTTGTTCAAGACTTGGCTCAGATGCTGCCACTTCTCGAAGGCAAATCTGCTTGTGGCTCCATCTCTCTAGACTTCAAGCTTCTTGGAGGCTGTGACAGCATCCGGGACGTCTCATGTCTCCAATGCAGATATAATGTGCTCCCAGTCAGTGCCAGCTGAAGGAATTATTAAGTGATATTTTCATCAGCCCGGAGCCCAGGACATAGTAGGAGCTCATTAAAAGATAGCTGAGCTGTGGTTATAATCATTAACACCAAGAAGAAGAAGAAAATAAAGATGGGCATCTGGTCACCCACTTTGGTGTGAAGTATGGACATTGATTGGAAGACTATTTCAGAGAAACAAAATGGCCCTTTATTCATTTTGGGGAAGGGAGGAGGGTTAGCAAAAGAGGGTCTTTTTCAAGTGTTTGCTCCATCTTGCTGCCACTTTACTATGTGTGGCTGCTGTTGCTATGGCAATTCTTTAAGCAATTGAATAGAACAGCACTAGTTGTTGCAAACCAGCTCTAATTGCTCCCATGCACCAGGCCTGCCCACACGACCACTCTGCACAGCGTTCACTTTTTCAGATGTGTATTTTCATAAATCTCTGGGCATTGTGCAGCTCCCTTGCTCTTGTGACATTGCCATCCTCGGGCAAAGGGCACAAGAAGCAGCTCTGGGTGTGAGAGAGGGTTCTGCCAATTTTCCCTGTGTGAGTGAGCAATGCAGACCCCATGTTCAAGGGGGTAGCAGGATGCAGGCTCAGCGGGGCCTTGAAACCAAATAAAACATTTGTGGGGTAGGTTTATTATATGTATTTGCCATTGTTGGGCAATTTAGTCATCTTTTTAAAGCCAACCATACCATTCCTGCGCCCTCCTGCCATGAGGGCCGCATTCATGGTGTACTGAGAACTTCTGGTTTTAACCTGAATGTAACAGGGGAGAACTGATATTAGAAAAAATGGAAGGGAGTTGGCATATGTGGTGCCCCTCCTGTGTGCCAGGCAGCCTACTGGACACTTCCCATGTGTTGTCACTTCTTACACAAATTCACTGGACAGTGGGTAGGGATAGGTCGGGGGATGAGAGGGTCCCTGTTACAGATGAGGAAGCTGAAGGGCAGAGATTTGGCATGGAACCCATGGTCACAGTCAGTGAGTGTGTGGCTGGGATTAGATCCCAGTCTGATCCCAGTCTTACAATCACTCTGACTGGTTCTGAGACCTGTGCTCTTTTCATTGGGCCACACTTTCTTCCAGGAAGGAGGCCAGCCTTTGGTGACACAGAAAAGCCCAATTTCAGTGGACGGGCATTCAGCCAGCTCCCCTGTCCTTCCGCATGGAAGGCCCTTCTTTAAGTAATCATGAAACTTAAGGATGATCTTCTGAACAGTTTCATTGTAACTATAGCTTATTTGGAACGCTGACACTACACCAAGCTCCAAGCTGAATGTCACACGGGTATCTCACTTTATCTTATTTTTTACAAATGGGGAAGTCGAGGCCCAAAGAAGGTAAGTGACTTGCCCAAAGTTGTAACAATAGGGGTGGCAGAGCCAGGATAAACATCCAAAATGGACTCTCAAGCCCCTTAACCACGAGGCTGCCTCCCACGGGCTTATTTGAGCATGGATGCTGCGTATGTATTTGAAACCTTTCATGATAGTGCTCTAAGAATCCTAATAGCCAACAGAAAAATTGTCTTCCTATTCCTGAGATACTTGTAAAAGTTAAACTTACCCAGTGCACTGGCCTCTAAAGGCAGAAGCGTAGCATGGGCACACAGGGGAGCTGGATGAAATTTCACCTGGGGAACTGCGTCTTGGTAATGGGTCTCGATGTGAGGATCTGTGTTTCCAGTAAGAACCTGTACTCCAGCAGCTCTGTCCTGTCATACATTAGGATGGTAGAACTGTGTTTGAAATTTCTTCTTTCTCCCTCTTTTCTTCCTTTTTATTTTAATGTAGTTTGTACAGTAAAAAGGTGAGAGGAAAAAGAAACAAAAACCAGACACTGTTCTCATAGAAGTGAGCCTACTCTAACAGCAAGGTTTTTCTCTCAGTAATCTAACGGTAAACCCTGATGAATTCATATGAACAAGGGTTTCTAAATGCCTACTGTGTGCAAGACACCACTTTAGATAGTGGGAAGAGAGTCAGGTACCAGGAAGCATTCAGTTGTGGGTAACAGAAATCTGGCTGAAATGATTATGAACTTGATTTTCGATCATTGGAAGGTCAGAGACAGGCAGTTCAGTGATTGGCTGATTGAGCAACTCCCTGATGATATCACAATATCAGAGCCAGGATTCACATCTGTATCTGACTCTCAAAAAATCTCACTTTCCCATCCTTTCATTCTTGAGTGTGCAGGCATCAGCCTACGTGCCACCAGGCAGGCTTTGCTCATGATCTCAGGGTGGCTTCTATTTCACCTATGGACCTTACATCCTCACCACAATTTCCAAAGGCAGCAAAAAGACCTTTCTTCCAATTTTTTTTTTTTTTTTTAGTTGTTGTTGAGACGGAGTCTCGCTGTTGTCAGCCAGGCTGGAGCACAAGGGCACAGTCTCAGCTCACTGCAACCTCTGCCTCCCAGGTTCCAGCAATTCTGCCTCAGCCTCCCGAGTAGCTGAGATTACAGGTACCTGTCACCATGCCCGGATAATTTTTTTTGTATTTTTAGTAGAGACAGGGTTTCACCATGTTGGTCAGGCTGGTCTTGAACTCCTGAACTCAGGTGATCCACCCGCCTCAGCCTCCCAAAGTGCTGGGATTACAGGCATGAGTCACCACATGCGGCTTTATTTTTTTTTTTCTGACAGGATCTTGCTCTGTTGCCCCAGGCTAGAGTACAGTGGTAGTCAAAACTCACTGCAGCCTCCTGAACTCAAGCAATCCTCGTGCCTCTGCCTCCCATGTAATTGGGACCACAGGCGTGCACCACAACACCCAGCTAATTTTTAAATTTTGTGTAGAGACAAGGTTTCAGTTCGTCATTCAGGCTGGTTTCAAACTCCAGGGCTCAAGTAATCCACACACTTCAGCCTCCCAAAGTGCTGAGATGACAGGCCTGAGCCACCACGCCCAGCCTGGGTATTTCTGAAGATTCAGAGGGGCTTTCCCAGAGGCTCCCCTGGTGACTTCTCCTCCAGTGCCATTGACCAGAATTGAGTCATATGCCGTGCCTCTGCTCCAGCCCATCACTGGCAAGGAAGTGAGGCCACCAGGTTAACTTAGATATGAGGACCCAGGCCACGTGCGGTGGTTCACATCTGTAATCAAAGCACTTTGGGAGGTCAGGCAGGCAGATCACTTAAGACCAAAAGTTTAAGACTGGCCTGGCCAACATGACAAAAACTTGTCTCTACTGAAAATATAAGAATTACCCTGTAATCCTAGTTATTCAGGAGGCTGAGACGCAAGGATCGCTTGAACCTAGGAGGCGGAGGTTGCAGTGAGCCAAGATTGTGCCACCACACGCCAGCCTGGGCAGCAAGGTGACACTCTGCCTCAAAAAATTTTTTTAAAAATGTGAGGACCCAGCCCAACTCTGGGGATGGGACCTGAAACAGTCGGCCTCATGGAGGAGGAGGGAGGCATGAACAAATTGGGCTTCTCTTAGGATAGAGAGAGGAGGGAATGGGGACTGGGTGGGCAGCCAACAATAGTGACTGGAGACAGATGATGCCCTCCTTCAGGGAGCTTACACTCTAGGGAAATAGTAAACAAGGAGAAAGACCAATGTACCATTTACAGTTCCATCTGAGCTGTACAGGAGGTGAGCAGAGTTTGGTGCCTCTCCTTCAGATGGTGCATCAGGGAAGTCCTCTTGGAGCTGACATCAGCCAACCGTGTTGGGTGGAGGGGAGAAAATGTTCCAGGCAGAGAAGGGAGGCAACACGGCCCCTAGGAGGGACCGAAGGGAACGGGGGAGCCCAGGACTTAGCAAGCAAGGTGAGTGGCTTGAGTTGAAATTAGAGATTTAGGCAGGTTCAGGTCATGCAAGGTTTTAGAGGCCACAGAAAGGAGTTTGGGTTTTATTCAAAATCAGTGGAAAGTCAGTGTAGGGTTTTTTAAAATGAGTGTGACACAGTTAATTTTGTATTTTTTAAAAGTCCTGCTGGCTGCTCAGAGGATGGCTTTGTGAAAGCGCAAAGAACAATTGGAAGGTCACTATGATGATCACCTAGGTCACCTAAATAGGTGGGGATGGCATGGACTCAGTGGTGTGTCGGTGGAAATGGAGAGGAAAGAGCTTTTTTGGAGATGAGATCAGTAGGACTTGCCAGGTACTGTGCTAGCTCCATTCCCATGGGCTCTCTTGTCCAGTTTTCTCTGTATGCCTAGACAGTCATTTTTAAAAAATAAATTATTATATCCCCTTTTCAAATAAGAAAGTTCTGAGGAGTGGCCTGCCCTGGGTCACAGCATTTAGCTGAGCCAGAGTAGGGAGGAGTAGGACAGCTGGATTCTGGGATAGATGGGCAGGACAACTCAATTAGCATTTCACTGGGATTGTTTTCCTAGATGAAGCTTTTGTTTTTGAGAGTGATATTTTGAGAACTGCTGTCTCCGTGGGAATATCTTAGTTGGGTGCAGCAAAGCCATCTCTGCATCTACATTTTCTTGTTTAACACATGGCTGTCTTTATAATGAGTGCCTTCTTTATATGGGGTTATCAGAGTAACTCTGAATCTATTTTACAACTAAATTAATGATGTCCAGGAAACATTTATTTGGCTCCCTTTCTATTTATAATATTGTTACCAGCTAATTGCCTTTGAATATTCCTACTTATAGGGTCCTTTGTGCCAGTTAAAATCTACCCCACGTAGGTGAATCCCTAATGCCGCTCAGGGCTACTCAGTCACTTGGGAAGTTTCTCTTCTTGTAATAACAAGAGCAATCATGAAAATTTATGCCAGGAAAAAAGGGTCAGCTTGAGACAACACCTAAAAAATAATAATATATATATATTTTTCTGATTATAAAAGTAACATTTTTAATGCAGAAAATTTGGAAAAGACAGAAAAGCATAGAGAATGAAAGGTCACTCACATTTCCACCACCCAGAGGCATCCCACATTCAATTTTGCTGCTTTTCTTTACAAGTGTTTTTTATGCCTTTTTAAATAATTGCGTTCATACAGTCAATATCATTTTTCTTCCTTTTCCATGCAATTATACGGATTTTCCTCACACTATGAGATATTGTGTGTAAATAATCAGTTGTAAATGGTTGTGCAATTCGTCTGCTTGAATTTGCCTCACTGTGCCACAGTTTATTTAACTGTGCCCCTCTTAGTTTTTTTTGTTCATTTGTTTGTTTTATTTTGTGTTTTGTTATTTTTTTGAGACAGGGTCTCGCTCTGTCGCCAGGCAGGAGTGCAGTGGCACGATCTCAGCTCACTGCAACCTCCGCCTCCTGGGTTCAAACAATTCTCCTGTCTTAGCCTCCCAGATAGCTGGGAATTCAGGCACGCCACCACAGTCGGCTAATTGTTTGTATTTTTAGTAGAGACGGGTTTCACCATGTTGGCCAGGCTAGTCTCAAACTCCTGACCTCAAGTGATCCACCCACCTTGGCCTCCCAGAGTGCTGGGATTACAGGCATGAGCCACCATGCCTAGCCCTGCCCTTCCTGTTTAAATTTTTGTTGTTGTGATATGAATGGTTTTTTGTTTTGTTTTTTTTTTTTTGAGACAGAGTCTTGCTCTGTCACCCAGGCTGGAGTGCAGTGGTGTGATCTCGGCTCACTTTAAGCTCTGCGTCCCGTGTTCACACCATTCTCCTGCCTCAGCCTCCTGAGTAGCTGGGACTACAGGCACCCACCACCACACCCGGCTAACTTCTTTGTATTTTTAGTAGTCGTCTCCCAGAGTGCTGGGGTTACAGGCATGAGCAACCACGCCTGGCCCTACTACTGTCCATTCTTATCAACATTCCATGGATGGCCACCCTGGGCTACAACTAGGAGTTTTTATTTTTTATATTTGCCAGTTTAAAAGGCAAAGAGAAATGAATTCTGTTTTAATTTTCATTTCCTTGATTACTAGTGACATTGATCTGCTATTCATGTTTATTTGCCAGGTGTTTGTTTTTTCATTATGAACTCTGACACTTCTCTACTGGGCTGTCAGTGTTTTCTTATTTTTATTCACATAAGCTCTTTTTATAATTTTTAGTATTAGCCATCTTATAAAATTGTAACAAATATATCTTTCTGGACTGGGATTGCCCACCCCAGCCCAAATACACACAAAAGTACAGAGTACACACCCCCCTTGTACCCATCACACAGCTTCAACCACCATTGACATTTTGTCATATTTGTTTCATTTGTTTTCTACCCTGCTCTCCCCCAACCTTTGTGTGTGTGTGTGTGTGTGTGTGTGTGTATAATTGAGACAGGGTCTCACTCTGTCTCCCAGGCTGGAGTGTGGTGGCACGATCATGGCTCACTGCAACCTTGACCTCCCAGGCTCAGGTGATCCTCCCACCTCAGTCTCCCAAGCAGCTGGGACTACAGGTGTGGACCACCACACCTGGCTGATTTTTTTTTTTTTTTTTTTTTTTTTTTTTGTAAAGACAGGGTTTCCCCTTGTTGCCCAGGCTGGTCTCGAACTCCTGGGCTCAAGGGATCCGCCCACTTCAGCCTCCCAAAGTGCTGGTACTATAAATGTGAGCCACCACACCTGGCACTCCTCACTTTTTTTGCTGGAATATTTTAAGAACAATTTAAGTGTTTCATGTCATCTTTAAGTTATATTAATTAGTAAGCATCTGTAAAAAAATAAAAATTTGACATTTTCTCTTTCCTTCAACTTTTCATTTAAAAAAATTCAAACCTATGGAAAAGTTGAAAGAATAGTACAATGAATACCCATTTACCCTTCACCTACATTCACTGATAATTAATGTTTTACAAATGTGCATTATATTTCTAATATGCACACTGTGCCTTTTGTTTTTGTTTTCATTTTGTTTGTTTTATTTTTGTGGAGCCATTTTAAAGTAAGTTATGACGCTTCACTCCTAAATATTTCAGCCTGTATTTTCTAAGAAGATAGGATATTCTCTATCCTAATCATAAGGCCATTATCATTCTCAAGATATTTGAAATTGATACAATAATATTATATAATGGAAATATTACTTTTAATGGCAAAAACTGCAGCTACTTTTGCACCAACCTAATAGACAATCTGTAATCTACATACAGCTTTCCCAGTTGACTCCAAACTATCTTTTCTAATCATCTTTCTTGCTTGATATACTTGGGCTCAAATCGAGGGTCACACATTGCCTTTGGTTGTTATGTCTTGTTAGTACCCTCTCATGTAGGATAGTCTCTCTTGCTTTTTGTTATGTTTTGGTCTTTCAAGGCATTTACATTTTTGAAGAGTCCCAGACCAGTTGTCTTGTAGCCTTCCCCACAACGTGATTATGTGACTGTTAACACATGACTGTATTCCGGCCTGCCAAACTGCCTGGGGTTCATCTTATACATTTCCTGTCTCAGGTCTGGAGTCAGCCCTTTCCTCCATGAGTCCTGGTTCCTTTTAGTAGGGAGTGATATTTAGAAACCAAGATCTGGGCACCAGGTATGCTCATTCCTACTTGGTATTACTTGATGCTAGGCCCTTTTAGTTGATACAGCCAAGGAATGTGTAACACACCCAGACCCACGACAGTCACTTTATGTCTCTGTTTCTGTATCCATCTTCCCATACTGAAAGCCATGGGTTCACTCCAATAGTTCCTATTCCAGTCCAACATAGGAAATATTCTAGTTTTCTCCCTTTACATATCTGTAACTACTTTCTACAAAAATGAAAAACCTGGCCTGTATTTTCCTAATATATTTGGTTATTTGTGTGGAACCACTCTTCTGTCGCTGCCCCTGCCTCCATCCCCAGCCAGATGCTCTCCCTGCCCTCCCTGACTCTGACATCCAAGGCTGGGCCTTCTCTGTCTACTTCCTCACCTCAGGCTCTAACACCCCAGTGCTGGACCACTGCCACTACCTCCCTTCTCACATGGATTCTTCTATATACTACTTTAGTTTCAACATCCTGTGCCAACCCACCACCTCTACTCTCACATAAACATCCTCCTCATCTCCCTCAGGCCCCGACACCCTGAGCCAAGCTGCCCCCTGGTTCAGATGCCCTCCTTGCCCTGACATCCCTTCCACATGGACCGTTCCATGTGGTGCATTCCTCATTGCACCATTCAAGGTCTGATAAGCATGATGGGTCCATGACCCAAACAGATACCTTAGTCACCCACCTTAGGCTGAGACACCCCATGCTGGCTGTCGTGGACACACACACACACACACACACACACACACCTCAAAATAGAACACTACCTTACCCAACCTTTCCAATGACTTTTGGACTTGGGGAGGGAATTCTACATCTCATTTAATTTAATCCTCACAGCAGCCCTTAAGGGCACGTGTTATTATCCCCATTTTCCAGCTTAGGAAACTGAGACTCAGAAAGGTAGAGAAATTTGGCCAAGATCATACAAACGTTAATGGCAAAGCTGGTATTTGAACCAGTGTCTGCCGACTCCAAATCTGCTCCTCCTTCCACTGTCCCAAGTCACCTTCAGTTCTTTAAGATGGCCGGCCAAACTTATGCACACACCCACCCCACAGATTCGGGAAGCTTCCGGTTGCATCCATGCTGCTAGGCCTCCAGCTCCTGCTTTGGGGAGGTCTGTGATGCTCTGTCAGTGCTGGCTGCAGAATAGCCAGTGGGACCGTGCAGCAGGAAGGAGCACTGAAAAGTGCCGCGAAGGAACTGTAGTCCCCACGATGCCGAGGAGGACACTCACCTCTCCTCATTTGAATCTCCAAGTCCAAGTCCCAGGATGCTGTTCTTGCCCGAGACCTGCATCTATAGAGGCCTCGGAGCTTTCAAGTGAAGTGAGCTGAGTGCCAGCCCATTCAGTCGCACCCCACTCCCATGGCCAGGGGCCATGCTCCCCCTCGAAGCCAGCACAAGGCGAGGTCCTCATGGGGCCTGGCCCTCTGCGTTCACGGAGGAAAAATGAAAGTTACTTTATTCCCCGGCCTCTTCATATCTCCCATTATGAGGAGAGGGCTCCACAGTGAGGAGCCGGGGTTGTGATATTTCTGCTGCAGCATGAGAGATTCATATGTTTGACTAATCAATTCTTTGGCACTGACTTCCTGGCCTGCATTTTGTTCTTTTGCCTTTGATCGCCTGTTTGCCTTTTTGCCATTCTGCTGGTTCTTGTTTGGAGCTTTTAGTTTCCAGGAACACGGTGACCTACTCGATCCTCTGTATTCTTCTCCTCTCTCCCTTTGTCATTTTCCTCTCTGATTTTGGTTCCCCTTGTGATTGACCGCACACGGCTTCCACATGTAAGCAGAGTGGAGACCCTCAAGTCACGAGACCCTGATAACTGCTGGGTTTTGTTTTGGGAGCCAAGGGACACTAGACCACAGACAGTCTCCGCAGCCCCCAGCTAAGCTGGGCTGCAGCTCGTCTGTCTCTCCTGTCCCCATTCCAGCCCGGCCCTGCAACATTCAGTAGCTGTTGTTGGCTTGGCACCCTGTGGTTCACAAAGCCTTCTGTAATGCTCACAGCAAACTGGAAGGGGGTGGGGGTACAAATACTAGTATCAGTCACATTTTTCAATGGGAGAAACTGAGGAATGGAAATATGAGATGATTTTTCCAGCATTCAGAGCTTATAAGTGGCCTGCCCTGAAGCCAGGCCTTGCACTGCTGCTATGGTGGTCGGTTGATAGCTAACTTCACCCATCCTAGGTCAACAGTGACCGAGCACCTGCTCTGTCCTCAGCCCTGTCCTGGGGATGAGACAGGGATTCCGAGTTGAAGCTGACATGCTTCTTGTTCCCAGCACAGTCTAGTCCCATGGAACAGGCAACTGCACTGTGTACTGTGGCAGCAGGTGCTTCCTGAGCACTGACTCTGTGCCTGATGTGGCACCTAGCACTTCCCCTGTTAGCCCTCAGATCCTCACCATAACCTGGGCTCAGGACAGTGAAATATATTCTCCAAAGCCACCCTTCTGATACCAGAGCCAGGACTGGAGCCCAAGTTCGACGGCCCCAGACATCTGAGCTCTTAACTGAAGAGTCACCTGCATAGGACTGTGGAAGCATGGCAGAAGTCCTTACCCAGAGAGAGCCTCTGGGAAGGCTTCCTAGGAGTGGGGATATTTGGGGCCTTGAGGGATGCGTAGGGGTTTGGCAGTCAGAAGAAGGAGGGGAATGTAGCTGGCCTCTGCACAGCCTGCTTCTGAGCCTTTTCTGAGGTCACAGTGTTTTCCTAAGCAACATTTTGCGTCTGAGAATCCCAAGTCTGGAAGGATTGTGTGGCCTTATTGCCTACTTCCATGCTTGAGTCTCCCCTACAACATCCTCCCATGAGGCTTTCCAGCTTCTCTTGCATACCTCTGGTGCCAGGAAACTTACTTCCTTCTGAAGCAACCTTTCCATCTTTGAAATGCTCTGTTTTTAGGAATGTTTTCTTATTTTAGTGTAAAGCATCCCCTTTCTGCTCCCCACTTCCACATTAGGAAAGCCTCAAGGCCACATCTCCTATCCTTGGAAGCAGTGGATACCTTTGGCTGAACTGTGAGCAGGAACTGAGGCTTCTGCATTTCTAGTTGCAGAGAGTGGCATGGCAGGGGATGGCCTGTGGTATGGAGTCCAAAAGGCCTGGGTCACGTCTCACTCTACCACCTGTGCTGTGTGCCCCCATACAGGTCACTTTCCTCCTCCAAACTTCCTCACCTGTAGAATGGGAGCACCAATCCCTTCTCTGCCCATCTCACGTGGCTGCTATTCACAAAACATGGCAGGTGCATGCATGCTGCTTAAAATGGAAAGTGCCATACAAATGTTTCCCCTCTGTCTCCTATTGTGATGGGACACAGTCAGGGATGTGTCCATGTGCGCTCACACTGATCATTCTACTCTGTATTTTCCTTTATCAGCTGAGTTCATGTGACCACATAACATGTATAAAGATGTAATCAACAGGTTCAGCCCACTTGCCTAGATACCCACTCTGGGTCTGGTTCTGGGGTAATACAAGGAGCACGAGGATCAATAAGAGGTCATCTCTGCCTTCGAGGAACTCCAGGGTGGTGAGAGATGAGGAGGTTGTGTAGCGACTGTGTTTTCCTGGGCTACAGCAGAGAGGTGGGAAGGTGTGACTTACAGGGCAGACCACACTGCTGGGGCTATGGCGGGCAGTGCAGTCATAGGACATTACTCTGTGTTTTTGAGCCAAGTCTTTGAAAGGGACAGCTTTCTAGTCCAGGAGAGGAATGACAAGGCATGAGGAGGCAGAGATGGCTTGTTGACACCTTACAGGTAGTTTCATCTGAGGTAGGCAACTTCTCAGAAGTAAGAAGAAGGAGATAGAGGCATTGGAGATGACCCTGGCCGTAGAATCCAATGAGTCAGTGAGTGGAGATTTCCTTGCCTGAGGTCAAGAATGCAGCAGGCTGAAGGGTAGGGGAAAGAATGGTTCAGGATTGGAGTGTGGAGTTAGAAACACGTAATCATCCAGCATGCAACAGGTAGAACAGGTCTTGCGGTTCAGGAGGAAAGTCTGGCCTGGAGCTGGAGAATTGGAAAGCTCTCATCTCATGTTCAGGCTCTTCTATAATTGGAGGGGCTTGTTTGGTGCCACCCAAGAGTAGTAAAGGACTGAAAATGTAAGTGAACTTTCTAGTGTGTTCACTGAGGATGTGCCATCCATCTGCGACCCAGAGAGAAGGCTCAAAAATGAGGCCATAAAGGAAGATGCGCAAGAGCACCTCTCCTGTGTAAGACACTATGCTACATGACCCCTAATGCTCCCAGCAGCCCTTCCCAGTATTTCTCCCCACACTTTACAGAACCTGAGGCTCAGACAAGCCTAGTCAGCTACCAACTGGCAATTTAGAAGACGGACCTGTCTGACTCTCCAACTCCATGTACTGTCCAGGAAAGCCAGGTGTCCCATCTCATGCTGTCAGTGAGAACGTCTTCTGCAAAGTCTTGTTTGCCTTGCTTCTCTTCCCTCAGAGCCAAAATTTGTCCACAGTACATTCACTATCCGTGAGCCATCTTAATTTTGCAGCTGCTCTGTGTGTACTGGCTTGTGTTTGAGTGTGAGGATGATCAGGTGAGCTCACCTTTAAGACCCCCTAGTATCAGATCAAGCAGATGCACAGGGCCTCTTCCTCTCTCTTTCTTTCCTTCTTTGTTTCATGTTCCGTTCCTTCATGGTGCCTTCTGGAGGCTGATTTTGTATTGTGACGTACATGTGCATTTTGTAAGTCATAATTTTATTTTGTATTTAAATAAACTGTGTGCACACAGAGTGTGAGATATTTGGAGGACACAGCCGGGGGTACTCTGCTCTGAATTCCTCTGGCTTCAATGTTCTTTTCAAGTTTGCAAATGTGTTAGGAAAAAGACAACATTATGATAATTGGAAGTTTAGTATATCTGTCTTTTTCCTCTATTCTTTTATACTTTTTTTAGATACAATTAACACTTCGCACTTCACCTGATCTCTCCTCAGTTACCTTTGACACTTCCTTGATATTTATTTAGATGTTCATGCCACCTTCACTTTGAACTCTGTGGTTAAGAGAATCAATAACTTTTAAAACAAGCATTTTTCCTCACTGAAGATGTGCAATTAGCGAATTACATACATGTGGATGTCCACTTGTCTTTTTTTATTTGTCAAAAGATCATGGCACAATTATAAGAAAATTGTAAAGAAAAGAGATTATCATCAGATCAAAATACCTGCTGTGAAGTTGCAGAAACAGCTCATTTTATTACAGTTTCTAGAACGGCGCATTTCACAGAAGATGGGAAAATGCATAGAGAGATCTTCATGGGTGTCATCTTAGAATTTACAAACCATGAATAATGCATCTAATTTAAAATGGCTATATTTTCTGTAAGCATGTATGAATCCAAATTGCAAAGACATAGTGGAATTTGACTCTGTCCTATCAGGTCCAGACAATACGATCCCATTGTCGTCACCAAAAATGAAAGTTAAAAATGTGCTTTTTGCCAAAACTTTTGCTACTTTTCCAGTTTCATTTTAGGAACCTTGTCTTGTATGACACTGGCTCTGGACTTCCTAAGTCTAGCCGAGGCGGTGTTTTCTTGATTAGCCCCATCTCTCTTTGCTTGTGTTATTTGGGAGCTGTCAGATAATGTCATCATTAACCCATCGCCGATGTGCTTGAAAAACAATACTGAAACTCTAGATGGATTTTGATGCTAGAACTTGAAAGATAAAAAGCAAGTTGTTTTCTGAGTCAATGCATTTTTAAGAGGAACTGAATAAAGTCAAATAAAGCTTCACAGTAGCAATGGAAACTGTCTTTTAACTCTCTGAACACTAGTAATTTTAAGACAAAAAAATATTTATTTGTTTATTTATTTATTTAGAGATAAGTTCTCACTCCTGTTACCCAGGCTGCAGTGCAGTGGCCTGATCATGCTTCACTATAGCCTCATCCTCCCAAGTAGCTGAGGGCTGCAGGAGTCTGCAAACATGCCTGACTAGTTTTTTTTTTTTTTTTAAGGGATGGGGGTCCCACTATGTTGCCCAGACTGGTCTCAAACTCCTGGGTTCAAGCAAGCCACCGAAGTGCTGGGATTACAGGCGTGAGCCACTGCGCCCAACAATAAGTAATTCTTATGTTAAAATTTTCTGCTTTAGTCTATTTGGGAGGGAGAACTTGTAATCTCACATATCTGGAATGGCTCTCAGCCTGGAACCTTGCACATAACCGCCTAATGAATGAGTTGGTCTGTTAATTATAACTATTGTTAGCCTCAGTGATTATAAAGACACAAATTTTAAAATTCAGATCATTTACTACATCAGATGACTTAGGTCATCCCTTTGTAGATAATAAGATCTATTTAGAATTCCCTTTTGGACAGAAGTTCTAGATCTCATAAGAAAAACAGTAGTGGTTACAAACTTGTTGCTCTTAGCGCAGTTACCCATGTAAAAATATTATGTTTCTTTTCTTTCTTTCTTTCTTTCTTTGAGACAGAGTCTCACTCTGTCACCCAGGCTGGAGTGCAGTGGTGCAGTCTCAGCTCACTTCAAGCCCCATCTCCCAGGTTCAAGCTATTCTCATGCGTCAGCCTCCCGCATAGCTGGGATGACAGGCACGCGCCACCATGCCCAGCTAATTTCTGTATTGTTTTTAGTAGAGACAGGGTTTCACCATGTTGGCCAGGCTGGTCTCAAACTCCTGACCTCAAGTTCTCTGCCTGCCTCAGCATCCCAAAGTGCTGGGATTATAGGCATTAAGCCACTGTGCCCAGCCTTTTTTGGAAAGAGCATACGGAAATTTTGAGCCATCTCTGGGTTCTGAAGCTTGAATGTGCTTTTATTGTTTGCCCTCAAACAACATCTTTTAGTGGGAAGAACCCTGGACTGAAGACAAACCTGGGTTTAACCCCACTCCTGTGCCTTTCTGGCTATGTGACCCGGTACAGGTAATTTAACCTCTCTGAGCCTGTTTCCTCGTTTGTGAAACAGTCGTAATTACCCTAAGCTCTGTAAGTTGTTATGAGGATAAATGTGGATACATTTATTCATAATAATCATAATAATAATTCTTTTTTTTTTTTTTTTTGAGATGGCTCTGTTGCCAGGCTGGAGTACAATGGCACGATCTCGGCTCACTGCAACCTCTTCCTCCCAGGTTCAAGTGATTTTCCTGTCTCAGCCTCCTGAGTAGCTGGGACTACAGGTGCATGCCACCATGCCCAGCTAATTTTTGTATTTTTAGTAGAGACAAAGTTTCACCATGTTGTCCAGGATGGTCTCAATCTCTTGACCTAGTGATCTGCACCTCGGCCACCCAAAGTTCTGGGATTACAGGCATGAGCCACCTCGCCTGGCCAATAACTCTTCAATAGTGCTTACTGTGTGCTGGGCACTGATTAAAACACTTTATACTCATTTAATCCTCACAACCACCCTGTGAACTAAATAGTATTATTTCTTCTCTTGTACAGATGAAAAAGCTAAAGCACAGAAAAGTTAATTGATTTGCCCAAGGTAACACAGCTAGGAAGTGTTAAAGTCAGAATTCTAATGCAAAATGTCTAGCTCCAAAGTCCTCGTTCTGAATCACCATACTGTGTGGGCTCTCAGAGGTGCTTGGTGAATGCTTGTCATTTCTGGAAACTTTCGGCTCAGGGGCACGAAGAGGGCACACTCACTCACATTGAGGAGCAGCGGCACAGAGGATGGCATTCCCAGCCTGCTCCTCTTGATCACAGGGCACTTGTCTAAGGGAGGCCACGTTGTTGGAGAGAAGAAATAGCATCTCTGACCCAAGGCCATCCAAGAGCTCCATGTCACTGGGGAATCTTTAAATATTCTATTTCTAAATTTCAAAGCTAGTTTGGGCTATATTTACAGCATTTAACATATGAAAAATCATTGGGAAAGTGGGCTTTTAAGTGGAACAGTTGTGTAATGGAATATTTCACGTTCCGGTTCAGCCATAAAGCTCAGGGCTGATAAACAAAGCATCTGAAGCCAAATGGCTCCTCATCTGACCCCAATTAAAATAAAGATTTCATTCCATTCTGTCCTGACAGAGAGGAACATATTGTTGCCTTTAAGGGAGTTTGGTTTAGTTAATGAAAGAATTTTATTTCATTTTTCCCCCCAAATACAATATCTAATTAAATAAGATTCAATTTGTTAGGACTTCTGGTAGGGATATGTTAACTCTTTTAAAGCTATGTTGCCTACGTGCCTCAAAATGTAGAGGGTGCTTGTGAATCCCACTTCACAATCCATTGTTTAAAGAAGAAATAAGCCCAAGTCACTTTAAAGACAAATATTATCTTCTCCAAGGTATATCTGTTTACATCTCCACTATAGCAACCTGTGTATGTAAGTAATGTAAGCATGGATTCTGTACAAAATATCACATATTTACATAAAGCCCTGTTTCCTAGAAGCATTTGTACTTGTACATATTGTAATTTAGCAATCACTATAGATCTGTCCATATAGAATATCTCACGCAGGGAGTTGTAGCTGCTAAAATATGTTAGGTAACATAAGTTGGATATTGATGCCAAATTATCACGGAGTTCCTTCAGAGTTATCTTGCAGAAATATGTGACTGTCTAAAGACTCCATCATTTAACATTAAGAGTGAACACCAGCGAAACTCTTCTTTTGCAAGGGAGGTAGGTTCTCGTGTCATGCTGTTGCCACTTTCTTGCAGTCTTTTCTCTGTGTGCTGTGACTGTTGGGTCCATAATTACCAAGCAGAACATGTTGGTGTCATTATGGAGTTCTCTTCAGCTCAGCTAGGCATGGGGAGGCATTTGGATTGTGAGACCCTGATTGGTCACCTCCATGCCCCTGAGGAATCGCCTCGGTAGTCCACGGAGCGGCAGGGAACCGCTGGCCTGGGCATCAGGAGTGCCAACCCTGCCTGAGCCCCTCTCTTCTCTGGGCTTCAGTTTCTTCATCTTTAAAATGACAGCACGGGGTCAGCAGGTCTCCAAAGACCCATGGCTCTGCCTCCCTCAGATTCTGTATTCAGTAGAGCAGAAAGTACATGATGTTCTGAAATCCTCTAAGAATTTATAGTCAGATGCTGAGGATTTATATTATGAGAAATGAAAAATCTTTAACTGTATAAAACCTAAGACATTTAAATCAGACTTAAAAACACTCTGTCATTTTCCAGTGGCTCTTTCTGATGTTCTGTGAGCATTTGGTCAATGTTATAAGCATACATCCCGTGCAGGCCTAGTGTCAGGTATACAAAGACAAACCATTCATGACCCTGCCTTACAGGAGCTTACCTCCCAGTGGGGGTGAAAAGAGAGTCAAGGAGTCATCCCCTTGTTGTTAAAGAACAACAGGGTAGGGTAGGTGAGATGAGGTGAGGGGCAGGTGTCCCAGAGGAGGGGATGTTTTGGCCAGACCTTGAAGGGTGAGTGCAGTTTCACCAGATGGCAAAGGGCAACTCATTCCAGGCTGAAATGCTCAAGAATAAACGGCACAGCCTACTGGGGCAAAATGATCATTTCTGTGCTCTTGCAGCATGGAAGTGGACTGAGAAAGAAGCAAAGAGAACGATAAAACCAGAAAGGAAGGCTTGTGAAAAACCTCAGAATCGTACAAGTTCTTTTCAAAGGAGTATGGCCAATGTTTTTCAAACTGGTAGAAATGGGTATTCTTTGAATAAAAAGAGCCAAGACCCTGGGAGTACAGATGACTCAGTTCCCCTCTCAGAAGCACACAGGGAGCAATAAAGACCTGACAGGCCCCTCAGCCATTGCCCATACTGAACTTGGTTTAACCCGGTGTGTCTCAGATTCATTGACCATCAAGCCCTCCTGAGGCAGAAGACCTGTTGGTGAAAGGGAGATGCACTGGAGCTCTAGTCATTAGAAACACAGGATCCAATCAGCATTTTAGAAAGATTACACTGGCCTGCAGGAGTGGGGAAGTCGGAAGGGAGGATGTCTTAGTATCAGAAAGTATCAGACATTAGACATCTGATTGCACTTGAAGTTTTTCAGGGCACGTTTCAAGGAGAATCTTTTCTGATTATAATCTATACCTTCTCAATGCTGATACATGAGTTTTACGTGAGTCTGATGAGCTCAGGACTGGCCAGTTGCTGCTATTTAAAGTCATCTGCCTGGCAACCTTTCAAGAGCTCATAGATAACATTGGTGGCTGATATAGGAATGGGCTCAGTGTTAAGAGGTTGCAGGCAGAAGATGAAGACTGATGTTAAAGATTTCCATGGCTCTTTGAAGCCATCTGTTGAGGGCATACCAGTGCCAGGGGCTGTGTGAAGTACTCTTATATACACTCCCAGCTATTTCTTCAAACCATCTAAAAAGATATTGCTATTGTTCCACTTTGATGAGTAAGGAGACAGAGGCATAAAGAGAGTAGTTGACTATCACAAGGTCACATGGCTGATATTCAGGTCTCAAATCCATCTGACTAACTCCTAAGTTCATCATCTTAACACTGCCCTTCTGTAGATAGCCTGCCGTAGATAACCTCCATCTCAAAGCATTGATCACCTGCCAGGTATTATATGAAGCACCTGATATAACAATATTTAATGTACTCACCCAAAAGACCTATGAGGTGAGTGGTATTATCCCTGCTTAATCAATGAGCAAACTAATGCGTCATCAAGTAGCCGTGGTCACAGCTAGATGTTGCAAAGCTGGGAACTGAGCTTCAGTCTGTCTGCTCACTACTGCCCCTAAGTAATTTTCAGAAAGTTGTTCATGTTGCTCAGAAATGTTTCTCTGTAGCCATGTTAGAAAGTTAGTGGGCTCAAAATAGATCAAGACCTAAATTTAAGACCTAAAACTATGAAAACCTGTGGAAGAAAACATTGGGCAAAAGCCTCACGACACTGGTTTTAGCAATGACTTCTTGGCTATGACAGCAAAGGCACAGGCAATGAAAGAAAAACTAGACAAATTGGACTTCATGAAAACTTACAAATTTTGTCTATCAAAAGGACAATGTCAACAGCATAAAAAGTTAACCCACAGAATGGGAGAAAATGTTTGTAAATCATATATCTGGTAAGGGGTTAATATCCAGACTAGATAGAGAATTCCTAAAACTCAACAACAGAAGAACAAACAACCTGATTCAAAAATTGGCAAAAGACCTGGCTCAATATTTCTCCAAAGAAAATGTACAAATGGCCAATAAGCACATGAAAAGATGTTAATCACTAATCATTCAGGAAATCAAATCAAAATGACAATGAGATACCATCTCACACCCATTAAGATGGCTACTGTTAAAAAAGCAGAAAATAGCCGGGCACAGTGGCTCACATCTGTGATCCCAGCACTTTGGGAGGCCAAGAATGGGCAGATCACAAGGTCAGGAGATCGAGACCATCCTGGCTAACACGATAAAACCCTGTGTCTACTGAAAATACAAAAATTAGCCAGGCATGGTGGTGGGTGCCTGTAGTCCCAACTACTTGGGAGGCTGAGGCAGGAGAATGGTGTGAACCCGGAAGGCAGAGCTTGCAGTGAGGGGAGATCGTGCAACTGCACTCCAGACTGGGTGACAGAGCGAGACTCAGCCTCAAAAAAAAAAAAAAGCAGAAAATAACAAGTGTTAACAAGGACTCAGAGAAATTAGAACCTATGTTAGAGTTCTCTAAAGGGACAGAACTAACAAGAGATATATATGTAGATATAGATATGTAGATATAGATATATGGAGCCTGTATTATAGTCAGGGTTCTCTAGAGGGACAGAACTAATAGGAGATAGAGATATGGAACCTGTATTAGTCAGGGTTCTCTAGAGGGACAGAACTGATAGGAGATATATATAAAAAAAAGAGGAGTTTATTAAGTATTGACTCCCACTATCACAAGGTCCCACAAATAGGCTGTTTGTAAGCTGAGGAGCAAGGAGAGCCAGTCTGAGTCCCAAAACTGAAGAATTTGGAGTCTGATATTCCAGGCCAGGAAACAATCCAGCATGAGGAAAACATGTAGGCTGGGAGGCTAGGCCCATCTCTCCTTTTCACGTTTTTCTGCCTGCTTTATATTCACTGGCAGCTGATGAGATTGTGCCCACCAGATTAAGGGTGGACCTGCCTTCCCCAGCCCACTGACTCAAATGTTAATCTCTTTGGCAACACCCTCACAAACACCTCCAGGATCAATACTTTGTATCCTTCAATCCAATCAAGTTGACACTCAGTATTAACCATCACAGAACCTCTGGGTACTGTTGATGGGAATGTAAAATTGTATGGCTGCTGTGGAAAACAGTATGATGGTTTCTCAAAAAACCTAAAAATATAGTCACCATGTGATCCTGCAGTTTCACTACTGAATACATACCCAAAGGAATTGAAAGCAGGGTCTCAAAGAGACATCTGTAGACCCGTGTTATATTTGGTACCCATGTTCAGAGCAGCACTACTCACAATAGCTGAAATGCGGAAGCAACCCAGGTGTCCATCCACAGATGAGTGAATAACAAAGTGTGGTATACACAAATAATGGAATGTTACACAGCCTTCAAAAGAGAGGAAGTTCTGACACATGGATGAACCTAGAGGGCATTATGCTAAATACATTTGGCCAGTCACAAAAGAACAAATAGTATATGATTCTACTTGTACGAGGAACTTAGTCAAAATCATAGTGACAGACAGTGGACTGGTGGTTGCCAGGTGCTGGGAGGAGAGGAAAATGGGGAGTTATTATTTCATGCATACAGAATTTCAGTTTTACAAGATGAAAAGAGTTCTGGAGATAGATGGTGATAATGGTTACACAATAGTATCAATGCATGTAATACCACTGAACTTAAAAATAGTCGGCAGTAAATTTTATGTTGTGTGTATCTTAACACAGTTTAAAAATTGGACAAAAAAGGAAGTTAGTAGACGTTATGTTTAATGCAACAACCCTCTAGCACTCTGAGCTAAGTTGAGCCCACTGGTTAGATCCTGCCCTTGATACTAGAGATGAAACACCCAGATTTGAGTATGGTTCTCTCTTTGTGTAACAGTGTTTTTGCATTCAATTCGTTGTGTGCTACTGAGCCCCTACCCTCATCCTGGCACTGAGCTAGAAACATGAGATGAACAGAACACTGTCTTTGCCCTTCATGCTGAGAGGGAGAGGCACGTGGAGAACTCTCAATGCAGGTGTTAAGTGCAAATAGAAGCCTGTTCAAGTGACCCAGAAGGGAGAGAGATTAACTCCATTTGAGAGAGCAGGATAGGCTTCACAGGTGATATGTCAACAGTGGGTTTTAAGGGATGAATAGGAGTTTATAGACGAAACAATGAAGGGAGAAAATGCCTGACAAGTTCATTTTTCTTTCTTGGACTGAATATTGATGATTCACTTCAGAATGATAGCAGAACACATTGAGAGCTTGAAATTGGTACCCTTGTTGCCTCAGTTTGCTTTTAAGAAAAATCTCATTCTACTCTATCTTCCAAGCTGATGTGATTGGAATCCTGAGACGTGGTGGCCCATGAAGGGCTTTTGTATCTGTCTTCTCTGAATGGCATTTACAAAGATTTGTTCATTTTGAGACAAAGAGCATGGTATATCCAGGTGACATGCTTCATTTAAAATAGTTAAAATGATGGACCTGGGGAAAAAAATAACTGAATTTTTAGACTTTTTTTTTACTTTTATTTTAGATTCAGGGGCACATGTGAAAGTTTGTTGCACAGATTATTTCATCACCCAGGTATTAAGCCCAGTACTCACTTGTTATCTTTTAGATAGTAATTAAACCCCTGTGTAGACTGGCCCAAAGGGGTACAGGGCTTTCCTTTGCCCAGTGTGAAGGGATCCCATGCTTCCTTGCTCATCGATTCATTCAGCAGTGGCAGGATGCTCGCTCTGTGCTGGGTGCCAAGGGTACAGAGAGGAGAGGACCAGATCCTGCTTGCTAGGTGCGCGTAGACAGGTAGAGGAGTCCGGAGCATTTGCTGTGAGCCAGAAGAGCTCTGGGAGTAGCCAGCTCAGCCAGCAGAGAGGTTGCTCGGCAGCACTTCCCTGAAAGATGCCTGAGCTGAGCCTTGAAGGATGAATTTCCAGCATGAACACTACTGTCATAACCATCTGCCATAAGCAGGAGAAAATGGTGGTGAAGTGTGTAGGTTTGGTGGCAAATTGCAGGCTCCAACTGCCAGCCCTTAGTATCCTTGGTAAGTTTATAATTTCTTTGTGCTTTGTCTTGTCATACAAAATGGGAATTGTAATCATCTCTACCTCTTGGGGTTGTTGTGAGTGTTGAGTTAATATATATATATATATTATATATAATAATATATATAAAGTGATGAGAGCACTGCCTGGTGCTCCGCAAGGGCTGGGGGAAAAGTAAACAATACTGCCATGTACCATATGCCATTTTCTAAGTGCATTAACTCCTCCCCACAACCTTTATGATATTCTGGTCTTTTCCCTATAATTCAGATGAGGAAATTAAACATTGAGAATGGCTAAGTGAGGCCGAGCGCACTGGCTCATGCCTCTAATCCCAGCACTTTCGGAGGCTGAGGCGGGTGGATCACGCCTGGCTCAGGCTGGTCTCAGGAGTTCGAGACCAGCCTGGCCAACATGGTGAAACCCCATCTCTACTAAAAATACAAAAATTAGCCAGGCGTGATGGCGTGTGCCTGTAATCCCAGCTACTTGGGAGGCTGAGGTGGTAGAATAGCTTGAACCCAGGAGGCGGAGGTTGCAGTGAGCCAAGATCATGACACTGCACTCCAGCCTGGGTGACAGAGTGAAACTCAGTCTCAAAAAAAAGAAAAGATTTTTTTAAAAAGGCGGGACACAGTGGCTCATGCCTGTAATCCCAGCACTTTAAGAGGCCAAGGTAGGCAGATCACTTGAGGTCAGGAGTTCGAGACCAGCCTGGCCAACAGGGTAAAACCCTGTCTCTACTAAAAATACAAAAATTAGTCAGGCAGGGTGGCATGTGCCTGTAATCCCAGCTACTGGAGAGGCTGGGGTGGGAGAATGACTTTAACCCAGGAGGCGGAGATTGCAATGAGCCGAGATCATGCCACTGTACTCCAGCCTGGAAGACAGAGCAAGACTTCGTCTCAAGAAAAAAAAAAGAGATTGAGAGAGAGGGAGAGAGACTGGCTAAGTGATTTGCCCAAAATCGCATCTAATAAGTGAGTACACTTATCCACTGGACCCCAAAGCCCTGGCCCCTCCTGGCCCACATCTTTACTGTGTCCCTTCATCCAAGCTGCCAGATACTTTGAATAGTGTTTGGCTTTAATGGTAGTTGAAACTCCTTTCATAAGAAAAAAAATGTTGACCTTTGGTAAGACATGGTACAGAGTAAAAGAATGGGCTTAGAGATAAGAGCGACCTGGATTGAAATCCCAGCTCTGATCTTGACCAGCACTCTGGTGATGTTGGACAAGCTCAGCTGTTGACCAGCACGCTGGTGATCTTGGATAAGCTCTGCTGTTGACCAGCACGCTGGTGATCTTGGACAAGTTCTACTTTTTATACAAGTTACTTTACTTCCCTGAGCCTCCTCAGTAAGACAGAAATAAGAATTCCTTCCCCACAGGGATGGTCATGAAGACTAAATGAAAGAATGTGTATAAAGCTAGTCTATGCCAAGTGCACATAATAGGGACCCTATAAATGTTAAGTGTCCCTCCATTTTTCCCACCCTCCTGTGTTGTACAGAACTCTTTTTTATAATTAGAATTCCCCAGTGGCTATTTCACCCAAGGCTTTGCATATTTAAGCTATCTCTTAGTTGTCAGCATGGAAATTCTTCTATTACAAGTGTCTTTCTGACATAAGCCCTAAAATTGCGCATATCTTTCTTCATCCCCTGTGCATCTCCACACACGCTCTTAAGACTCCTTGCACAGTAATTACAACCTTTCTCTCTGCTAGCATGGGGTCTGGGTTGATGAAGCAACTGCTACTTTTGTGGCTTTGCTTATAAAATCAATGTCCCATTTTCTAAGGTTTGAGCCTTACTTGAGGAATAGAATGATGGATTTTTTCTTTTTTTTTTTTTTAAGATGGAAGAGAGATTGGACTGTGGAAATAAAACTAGAAATAGCCTGTATTTCTATGGTGAAACATAGAAGATAGATGAGGATAGCTCTAACATAGTTTTTTGGGTTGAAATAATGCCCATAAGGCTCTTCTGTGCTACTGATTCCTATCAGTGTTGAAGTCACTTAGCAGTTTATACCAAGAGTCTTAGAAATGGCCAGGCACAGTGACTCATGCCCTTCTATCCCAGCACTTGGGGAAGCTGAGGCAGGAGGATCACTTGGGACTAGGAGTTCAATACCAGTGTAGTCAACATGGTGAGACTCCATCTCTATAAAAATTAAAAAGGGCCGGGCGCGGTGGCTCAAGCCTGTAATCCCAGCACTTTGGGAGGCCGAGACGGGCAGATCACGAGGTCAGGAGATTGAGACCATCCTGGCTAACCCGGTGAAACCCCGTCTCTACTAAAAAATACAAAAAACTAGCCGGGCGAGGTGGCGGGCGCCTGTAGTCCCAGCTACTGGGAGGCTGAGGCAGGAGAATGGCGTAAACCCGGGAGGCGGAGCTTGCAGTGAGCTGAGATCCGGCCACAGCACTCCAGCCTGGGTGACAGAGCGAGACTCCGTCTCAGGAAAAAAAAAAAAAAATTAAAAAGAAAAAATTAGCTGGACATGGTGGTGTGCATCTGTAGTCCCAGCTACTTGGGGAGCTGAGCTGGGAGGATCCCTTGAGCCCAGGAGTTTGAGGCTGCAGCAACTCATGATCATGCCACACTACACTCCAGCAGCCTGGGTGACAGAGTGGGACTTCATCTCTTAAAAAATAAATAAATGAAAGAGCCTTACAATTGTTCACGCTCTGTCAGCTTCAGGAAGTGTTTCCTGAGTCATTGCACTGTGCCTGGCCCTGTGTTGGGCAGTCATCCCTAAGTTTTAAATGTGCACACTTGAGTAAAGGAAGTTGGCTGTAGATGCAGACACTTCCTACACCGCGTGGTCCATGCTGCCCTAATGGGGACGGTGGAGCCCCACAGAAGACATCAAACTCGGCCTGGGACAGGGACGCCTGGGTTCATGTTGAAAGTTATCACTCAAAGAAAATTTGTGTAGGGACCCAGTCACGGAGGTAATCAGCAATGGTGTTGTGTGGCTGGAACATACCAGGGGAGATAGGGAGTGGTGGGAGACAGCGCTGGAGGAACAGACAGGGTCTGGATTTGGGGAAGCCTAGAAATGCACATTCTGGTCCTCAACCCAAAATGACAGTGGGCAGCCTGACCAGTGCGTTTGATTTCAGCGCTGTGTGAGCAGCCCCATGAAGACAGCTCCCACCAAGGGCACCAGCAGCACGCAGGCTGCGGTTTTCCCCCTGCGTGCCCCAGCGCATCAATAACGGTGTCCTAATAGCAGCTTATTAAATTTTATCACAGTCCTGAATGCACCGCTGACCCACACAGTCTTCCAAGTGGGTCCGATTCACAGGACATTTGCACAGTTCCGCAGATTTGCAGATTTGAAGAGGTATTTATTCTCATTTCTGCCTTCCATGTCCAGCAGAAGTTCCAATTTGTGGACGGCAGCTTTGGTAATTAACAAAGTGTGTTCTGTGAAGTGAAGCAGGAGAACTCAGGACTGGGGAGTCTCGCTTTGGGTGTTTATATGCTTAATTGTAAATACCAGTGAAATCTTTGAAATGAAGACCTGTGTTAAAAATAAAAATAAAAACCCATACCATGCATGTCCTCTTCAAAATCACTTGCCAGAGCTGAGTTATTTGAACTCTGACTAGTACTTAATTTTAGCTACTTTTTTGTTAAAAAGCACCAGGAAAAGCAGTGAGATTTTCAGATCTTTAAATCTCCTTTTTTAGAAGCAATGACAATGCTCCGCCAAAGTTTGTTTCTTACCTTTGCACCTTTGAACAATTGATTTTGATTAGAAACATTACACCCAGCATTTACTTTGACATCTCTGAGTACAAACAGTCATTTTAATGGTTTTTTTAAAAACAAAATCATGACAGGGACATCAATCCTTTGCCTGGTGTATGAAGGCCTGGTGTATTAATTGGCTGTCAGATTCTGAAGAAATAATGGATTAATGTGCTTGATCGTAATGCTCTGTTCAGAGACTGAAGTTTGATCCTGATGTCCCCAGCCTCTCTGCTTAATGCAATTACAGATATGCATTCAGGACATTTGAGTGGATTGCATTTCATTAATATGATTTGAGCGGACAACATTAGGCTGCTGTCGGGTCCTCTCTGACAGCTAATTACTAGAATGAAGCGTGTATACCGCTAAGGAACAATGGTGCCCTTATTGGGGCCATTATAACAATAGAAAAATAGTGCTTTAAAATACTTGGATAGTTACTTTCCATACATGTCATGGGCCATGAAGATAGCTCAGTGTGGGAAGTTAGAAGAAAAGGGATGGACAAAAACTAGAGGAATCTGTAACAGCAGGATTCTTGCTTGTCTTTAAAAGAATCTAACAGTCTAACCTACCTTCCTTCTAAGGGAATTGAGGAATCACTTGCTTCATATTGATCGGTGGGTTCTCCCAAGATATGGAAGTATCATGGGCTGTGACCACACAGACCTGATATTTTGCTCACTCCTCTTTGTCTAACACCTCCAGATGTCTTTCATCCTGGAGAAAGTGGCCATTTGTGTAACACCTATGGTTTTTTAAGTGTTTCCTTTAAGAAGGAAAGTGGACCTTTGACTTGTGGTATTGTGACTTAGCCACATGGGCCATTTGAATGTCCACCCAAAGTGGGAAGAGCTGCATGTGTTAATGAAAGCTCATCCTCTCGGAGCTATTATCAGCTCTCAGAATTCCTGGATTTACTGAAACTGTGCGCTCAACACGTTCATTTGGCTCCCAGTATCCAGCACTGCTGGCTACTGGTGATAAAGAGGTGAATAAGGCATGGCCCCTTGTCCCCAAACTCCTCAAGCCCTGTGAGGGAAACAGACATTTAAAAAAAGAGAGAGAGAGAAAGAGAGACAATGATGGGTTGTAATAGATAGACATACAAGAGAAGTACAAAAGGCCAGGTACGGTGGCTCACGCCTGTAATCCCAGCACTTTGAGAGGCCGAAATGGGCGGATCACCTGAAGTCAGCAGTTCAAGACCAACCTGGGCAACATGGTGGAACCCTGTCTCTACTGAAAATACAAAAATTAGCCTGGTGTGGTGGCACACACCTGTAATCCCAGCTACTCAGGAGGCTGAGGCATGAGAATCACTTGAACCCTGGAGGCAGAGGTTGCATTGAGCTGAGATTGCACCACTGAACTGCAACCTGGGTGACAGAGTGAGACTGTCTCACACACAAAAAAAAAAGAAAAAAAAAAGTACAAAAAAAGGGCCTGAAGGCTTCTCAGTGGAAGAGGTAACAAATGAGGCAGGTCCTAAAAGATGACTAGGAGCTTACTGAATAGTTAGAAGGTGGGGTAAGGCTTCTAGGCAGAGTGGGCAGCTGTGCAGAGGCCAGGAAATGGGACCATCAGACTGTGTTTCCTTTAATAGGGAGGATCTGGCTCAAAGTTCCATCAGAGGACAAGATGGAAATCATATTCAGATGGAAATCATATTCTTAGCTGCACTATTAAGAGTGTGTTCTGCAACCTTGAGCCACCTCTGACCAAGGCTCCTAAGAGGCTCTGGAAAATCTTGAACTCAGTATCAGGAGTCCTGGTTTCTAGTCCTAGGTCTATCCCTTAAAAGTCATTTGGCCTCAGTTGTCTCATCTGTAAAACTGATGTATCCCCAACCATGCCAGCTTCATAGATGGCCCAGGTTTGATCCAAGAGGGTGCAGGTGTATTCCTAGGACCTCCAGACTTCTGGGGAATGGCAAAACCAGGAGTTACACTCAGATCAGGCCAACTCCAGGGCCCATATGCTTCACACTGCTCCAGGTTCCTTTGGATAGCCAGTGTAAAAAGGTGAGTTTGATTAGCAAGTAGGAAGCTCTAGGGGATCCAGCCTCATCTTTGGAGCCTCTTCCGGCAGTACAAGGTTATATGAAAACGCCTGACTGAAGCAACTATCATTTGAGAGACCCTGAGCCCTGCCCGCTCAAAGCAATGTGCTCTGCCATTCCCCTAGGAAATGTGGAGGTCCTCTGGCTCCCTGCCCAGACCCCTGTTTCCCTGGGATGTAGCATCCCTGGTGCACAGAATTTCCCCCCCAGAAACCTCTGCAGAGTGTTTTTAGAGTCCTAGAGACAGATCATCCCAGCTTCTCCCGAGATGTCTGCTTTTCTTTCAAATTGCTCTCAGGAAAGAGAGCCACAAGCTGTTGGTGAAGCAATGAGGGGGTCCAAGCAATGGCCCCCTGGTGCTGCAGCCCGCATGCCTTCCCCTCCACCCTGGCAGCCTCTGCCCGTAGTCCCTGAGCAACAATTCATCACCTGCAGCTGGGCTTCTCAGGCTGTTCTTCGGTACCACTAGGGGCAAAGTGTCCAACTTTGACCCCCAGAAATGAGATCCCTGATCCAAGCCAAATTCCTCTGGGGACTAGAGATTCTTCACCACACTGGGTGGAACAGCACAGGGCAGGGACTCCCTGTAACGGACACTCCGTGAATGTCTTCTGGATGAAGGAGTGTCTGACACCTAAGAAAACTGGCAATGGAGCAGGCATTTCTGGTGTGATGGCCCTGCTGTCTGGGCACCGTCAGTTGGCATCATGGCAGTTCCCACCCCTCTGAGTTTTCATTCGGACCCACTGCGCCGCCCACCCTCTTTCACCCTCTCGGTATTCTGAGTGATTGCCATGACAAGAGGAACTTGATGCTAAGCAAAGTAGCAGAGAATCGATTCACAAAGAAACCAAGTCTTCCCCCAACCTCCCTAGTTTCCCACAGATGTGGAATGGGGATGATGAGCCACCATGTCAGGGAGTGTGAACTTCCTGAGGATGAAGCTGTGTCTTAGTCATGGCCCCATCCCCAGTACATAACACAGTGCCTGGGGAGTGGTTCAGACTTGAGGATCAGCTCTTGCAAGGAGCCTGAGCATCCCAGCCCTGCCTGAGCATCAGTGCCCCTCCTGGGAAGGACCCTCGTGCTCACCTGAGCCTGTAGTAGACCACTGGGCAAGTCAGCTGCCTCAGCAGGCGTTCCTCAGGTGGTAACTACATGTCATTATTCCCCAAGAGCCTCATTGGGTAAGCACAGAAGCCCCTGCTTTCTTCCCTGAATTTTATTTGCTAATTTCTCAATGGGTAACACAGCCCTGCCAAGATCCATTTCCCTCCTATTACCAGGCTAGCATTTTTCTAATGGCTCCTTTCCTAATGATCCTCAAACAAAGAGACGATGTTGGAGGGTGACGCTCCAGTGCTGCCTCTCACTCCCTGGTCATTCCTGCTAACGGGCTTAGCTGCGTTTCACAGTCATTATCACATGTCGCACTGTCTTTGGGATGCAGAGATGATTTGCCAGCTCCATGATGCTTCATTTTTACTAAAATGAAGGCAGAGCAAGAAAAATTCCTGTAGTTAAAAAAGTGTACAATTACTCCTGACAGATCTCATCCTAAAACCCTCCTATGTCCCCTAGTCCCTACACGTTGGTGTCTCACTCCTTGGCCTGGCATCCAAGACCTTCACAACCTGACCCATGATCTCCACTTTTCAATTCCCTTCACATTCTCCTCCCATCACTCCAACTCCCCCGGTGCAGCTATGTTCCCGAGTGCCTTGGGCTGCGTTCTCTTTGCCTAGAACACCCTCTGTGGTCTGCCCAGCCAGGCTGTCAAGGCTCAGCACATGTTTCCCTCCCTCTCTGGTCCTCTGTGAAGCTCTTCCTGACTGTGTGCCTGGGAGTGACCCCTTCTCTTCCTTTGTGCCTCCTTTAAACCCAGCAAGGTTCTGTCCTGACACCTGGGCCAGGCAGTGCCCTCATGTGCCTGTCTGTCTCTCTCACGAGGCTGAAAGCACATCAGTGACAAGCCACACTGGAGTCCTTGGTGGCCCCTAGTGCCCAGCACAGAGCCTAACTCACAGTTAACCCTGTGAACATCTGCGGAGGGCAAGGAAGCCATCTCTGAGAGGCCTTCTCAGGCTTTCTAGATAGAATTCATCTCTGTCTTCCTCTCTTATTCCAAAGGAGTCCCTTGGAAATCTTATCTTCTAGCTGTTTCTTTAGAATTACGTGTCCCTCTCCCATAAGGTAGTAAGATCCAGCACCCAGGGGTCAAAGACAAAGCCAACTGGCCCAATAGCAAACTCCCCTCCCACCCCACCCAAGTCTAGGGTTGCATAGGAGCATGTTAGAGGATGAGGACAGGAAATAAGAAGTTTGGTTTGGGACACATTGATGTTGACACAGCACATTCAGGTAGAGATGATTAGTAGATAGTGAGACATTCAAAGGAGAGGGCTGGAGAAATCTAGGGCTCCCAGGGTACTGGATGGGCTGGAGGGCCTCTAGCCTTGAAGTCCGGAGAACAACTGAAAATGTTCTTTTTCTATGAGATGCAGGAAGAGCAGTCACACAGGGTCTATAAGTGGGGAGGAGCTCAGAGACCCTTCTTATTCTTTCTGTTCACCAGTCAGCTGAGACCCAGCACGCTAACATTATACTAGAGCGTTCATGGTAGACCCTCACTTATAAGCTCCTTGAAGGCAGTGGCTATGCAAAGTAAGGCCCCACAATGCTAGTATCCAGCCACTGGAATTACCTGTGAGGCTGGCCAGAACAGGCCTTGACCACCTGAAGGAGGAAATGTCTTTGGGTGTGTACGTTCTGGTTTGTTGGCTAGACAGCCAGTCATTTTCCTTGATGTCGTACTTAGCATCTCAGAGCCTCAGATCAGAAAGGACGTTGACTTCCTATCCATGCAGATAGCCTCTTTTGCAGGCTGTCTGGCTTTGGCCCACACAGCTCCCTCTGGTGTCAGGGAACCTCGTTCTATAAAGGGCTTAAATGTCATCATCATGGTTTTCATGCCCTAGTCCTAGTTCTGCACTCTGCAGCCACATAACACCAGATGGTTGCTGGTGATTTTCCCACTAGTGCTAGAAGGATCCGGTTCTTTTCCACTAAGCGTTCTCACTCCCAGGCCTTCAGATAGTCTTTGCCAGGCTCTGGTTTATCATTGTCCCTCCTAAAAGGCCTGAAATGCCAGATATTCTGGATATGGTTCTGTTGAGAACAGAGTGTAGTGGACTTATCTCCACCCCTACTCCAGCCTTGTCACATTCAGTACAGTGGCCTCTGGCTACATGTGGCTGCAGAGCACTTGCAATGTGCCTCACCCAAATGGAGATGTGCCGTAAGGGAGGAATACGCAGCAGTTTCCTGTGGCCTAGGATGAAAAAAACAACATAACTGTCATTAACAATTTTCTATATCGATTAAGTATTGAAATTATAGCATATATTGTATGAAATAAAATACATTATGAAGATTAATTTCCCTTGTTTTTTTTTTTTAATGTGCTACTAGACAATTGAAAATTATGTATGTGACTCACATTATATTCCTGGGGTTTTTTTGTTTTTGTTATTTTTGGTTTGTTTTAGATGGAGTCTCGCTATGTCACCCAGGCTGGAGTGCAGTGGCACGATCTTGGCTCACTACAACCTCTGTCCCCTGGGTTCAAGCAATTCTCCTGCCTCAGCCTCCCCAGTAGCTGGGATTACAGGTGCCCACCACCAGGCCTGGCTAATTTTTTTGTATTTTTAGTAAAGGCGGGGTTTTACCATGTTGGCCAGACTGGTCGGGAATTCCTGACCTCAGGTGCTCTGCCCACCTCAGTCTCTGACATTGCTGGGACTACAGACGTGAGTCACCTTGCCTGGCTGATTATATTCCTGTTTCTATTGGACTTCACTGCCTTTGAGTACAGCTCAGGATTTTCTACTTCTGTGAATGTAGTGGGTCGCATTATTCTTTTGTTTGAACTACATCCTACACTGGCCATTGCTGAACATGTATTGAACATAAAACTTTGTACCTTGTACACCTACCATGGAAATTGTTTTCAAAACAGGCCAGCCTTAACTAGTACTTCTAAAGGTGATTTTTTTTTTTTACACAAAGTGTAGAAATTACAATTGTCCCAAACACACCTCAACTTGTTCATTTCGGCCTATTGTTCCAGTCTCCTGAGAATTATTCTGGTCCTTTTTGTCACCAGCTCCTTTATAGATTTTATCAGCATTTTCTGTGTTTTAACCTAGGTGACTACTGATGATGTTGGTTGGGATCAGAACATGCTGGGAGCGTACAAAGCACCTTCACCAGCAGTGTTGACAACAACTACTAACCCACCGTCTAGCTGTGGCTGTTCAGCCCGTGTTTTTCCCATTTGCCCATAAGGAGACTGAGTTTCTCCAGATGTCTCACTGACACCCTGTGCTGTGTCTAAAGTAGCCTCCTCCCACTGAACTCAAGCCCCGCTCTCAAGCCACCTGACCACCGGTTAGTAAAAGAAACTTGCCCTTCACTGCTTTTAGACACCAAATGGATGAACTAATTTTCACTAAGTGTTAGTGACTGATAAAAGCCAAACTTGACTTTTATGTGAAACAACAACAAGCTGTAACTGGGGTCTTCAGTACCACAAGCAGAGGAAGAAATTTATTTGGAGCTCATGCCACTGAGACAGAGCTAATAGAGAAGAAGTCAGGGGACTTAGGTGAGGAAAAAGTTCAGTGCCCTTCAGGCCATTTCTCATTGCTGTTGCCGAAGGATGAGGCTTCCTGCAGCTGGTGGTAGAGACCTGGTCAGGATCATCTACTCAGTGCCAGGATTCATGGATGGAAGCATTTCCTGTGTGTGCCACTGCTGTGTTAGCGGCTCACATGGAGCGCCTCCACCTAAGCTCGCTCTCCCTTACTCTCCTTTCATCGTAGTAAGTTTTGGGAATAGGAATAGAACTTCTAACTTCAGATCACTTGCTTTTGGCATGACCTTTATCTGTGGTCTCAAACACAGTCCCCTCCATTCTAGCTAGGTCTGTGGTTTTGGTTCTTGCCTGCAGCTGTGCGTGTGCACGTCTGAGGTGTGTGTGTGTGTGTGTGTGTGTAACAGAGGGAAGAGGAAGATATTCTCTCAGCTGGCATAGGGCAGAGGGGAAATCTTTATTCGCTTCTCTACCTTTGAAGCCTTCACTATAGGAAATGTTTTGAGTGTGGGAGGCTAGAGGGGAGCATTTGCAGACCTCCTGCCTGGCCAAATTGTAAGCATTAGCTGTCTTTCCCGGGTGGCTCGGCAGGCCCTCTCTCCCTTTCTTTGGGGATGATAGATGAAGGCAGGCACCATGCGAAGGTGCCTGTTTTCAAGCGCACCGCATGAGGGATACTCACTTTATCTCTGGTTTGTGGAGCATCTTTTCCCCAGAGGACAGAGTTTACTTTATGTAATGTTAACATCTTGCTTTAATGCTGTCTCCTTAAGAGAACTACATCCTCTGCTTTAGAGATTTTGAGGTTCGTGTCCAGAGGGTCTCTAGTCCAGGGCCGTGGAGTGGGGAGGCCCCCTAAGGACCTCACAGAGGGTCTCTTACAGAATTAAAACTGAGGCAGGCTGGGGGATAAGCCCTTGAGCCCCAAATTAGTAGAGGATGTATATTTACTAATCTTGCCCATCAAGAAGAGAATGATTTCATGATTTGGACCAAACAATTCTGGTCCACTTTTCAAATTGTTGGTTACAAATCAGACTCCTTCATTGGGATCTGTCTCAGAGGCTGTGGTGTCTTTTGCATTTGGAATTAGCCAGATGTAATGAATTCTGGATTTTACATATTTATTACCATTGTCCGTGCTCCCTCTGGTCTTGTAACCACTTCTGCTACCCAGCCTGACTCCCTCCAGGGAGAACAAGAGGGAGGCTCAGAGGCAGCTGGGGGAGGGGGAAGCACTGTCTCACAATTGAACAAGCAGGGTTCAAATCATGACTCCATTGTCCATGTGTTTACTCCGTCAAGTATTCATTGCAGCCCTGCCCGGGCCAAGCTTTGTGCTGGCATCTAGGATCTGGAGGTGAATGAGTAATGGTGTCTGCCTTGAGATCCCATCTACTGGCAGAGTCTGCCCCGTAGCCAGCAGGAGGACACCCTGTGGGAGCTGCTGGCTGGATGTCTGTGGGTGCTCTGCTGCTGGTTCTGGGAAGGAGGCTTCGGGTCACATGGGAGGCAACACTGGCTGGGCTTGAAGGAAGAGGAGGAGACATTTGCCCAACTCTGTGTTGGAAAGCAAATTAACCTCTGAGCCTCAGTTTCTTCATCTGTTCTTCACCTGTGAAATGGGGATAGTACATCAAACATAAGGGCTCCAGTAATATCAGCAGTCCCCTTTCAGAGTGCTTGGTGCTTATATTTAACGGGAGCAAGTCTTTTGTTCCCCCAGCCCCCCTCTTTTTTTCAATTCTTTTAAAGCTGTTGATTCTGCAGGACATTGTGTATGTTTATATTTCTGTGGTGTCTGTTGTCCAGACTAGGAAAATGGTAGAAAGGGATCTCAGGAAAGACCTTTGAGAAACAGAGGTCTTTATAAGGAGCATGTGGGACAAGAAAGTGTCCACAGGACAACCGCATCCAGGAAAGCCATTTGGAGGCCATACGTTTGGTCTGAGAGTAGCCTCAGGTCCTGCCATATATTTGCTCGTGGTTTGGGGAGAAAACCAAGAACTGTGGCCTTGGCTCGTGACTAAAAGACACAAGAGAGAAAACTGATTCTGAAGACCCTGCTCTAGTCACCAGCAATAACCTGCCGGCTGACTGGGCTGGCTGACTGGGCCCTAGACTCGGTTAAACCCTGGCTTGGCTTCTGTTAATCATAGATGGTAGAAGCCCAACTTAAACTAACTTGAGCAAAAAGGATAGGAGCGAGAAAGTCTTGGCTTATATAACTGAGACGTCCCCGGCTTGTCTTTGCTTTTCATTACCTGTTTTATTTTCAAACATTCTCTTGCTTTGCTATAGAAATATGGGGGCCTCTATGGTCCTTCTAGCTTGAAGTGAGTCCCTCTCAACACCAGTGTCTGTGTAGCAACTCTCAGTGGAGACTGCTCAAGTTAGTGTAGGTCACTTCTGGGCTACCCTGAACTCATTGCTGTGACCAGAGGATGGAGTACTCCAGTCAGCTCCCAAGATCACATGCCCACCCCTGTGGCTGGGCAGGGGGTTGGCAGGATCAGTCCCAATGGGAAAAGAGGGTTTTATTATCTATTTCCAGAGGAGTGGAAGAGACAGATGTGTGGTCAGTAGTAAGGTGGAGGGTGCCCAGAAGGTTGAGGGACCGTGGAAGGTATGGGAACTAACATATGAGGTGAGGGTGAGGACTTGGATATCAGGGATGGTTTCACCAAGGTGCTTGCGCTGGCACTGGGCTCTAAGGACAAGGAGGATGATGCCAGCACACTCATGCTGAAGTCTTGCTGGCTGGACACATGCAGTTTAGTTGGTGCCAACTTTCCAAGAGGCTCCTGTTGGCCATGGCTGCAGGTTAGAAGATTGAAGGGGTGTTTTATGGAGTGGGACTCATGGGGGAGACAGGAACCAGCTGCTTCCTTCCTGTCCTCCCAGAAGTCTTGGGGTGTATCAAGCTGAGGCAGAAAGATTCCAGGGCTGGACTAGCAGCTCTGGGGCTGGTGGCAGAGCCCAGAGCCAAGGTGGCGCTGTCTGTGAACAGTGCAGAGACGCCCCACATCTGAGAGCACAGTGTTCCGGGGGTGAGTCTCTGTTCCTGTAGCCTTGACCTGGAACACGTTGCCCTCTGACTAGCTCAAGTTCACGGTGCGGCCTTCATTGGAATTACCTATCCACTTCCCTGATATTCAGCCTCTCCCCGCTTTTACTGAAATTTTAAACATATTTATAATTGAGCTTCTTTTACAGAGGAGGACATTAGGGCTCAGAGAGGTTGTGACTTGGCCAAAGCCACAGAACTGAGAAAAGTGGCAATGCCAAAATCCATAGATCTCTTCTCTTCCCACCTGCTCCCATGCATCCCACCATGCAGCCGGTGATCCATGGCACCCGGGGTATGCCAGCCACTGAAGATCCAGGGGAATCAGCCCCTTGTTCCCAGGTCACAGAGCACACAGACCAGGGAGGAGATGGGTTCAGAAAATGAAATCTACTGCAGTGTGAACGAAATGTTAGCAATGGCTAGAAAATCCAGAAACCGAGGCATGGGAGTTTTATCCTCCACGTGTGGAGGCCAAAAAACAGAGTCTTTGATCCATTCATTATATCCAGAAAACCTTGTAAAACCAGCACATGCTCCTCAAAGGTGAGTGCACACTAAGAGCAAAGCATCTTCTTGGATGCTCTGGCTTCTTTCTCCGGCAGCTGACCCCATGCTGCGTGTGTGTGTGTGTGTGTGTGTGTGTGTGTGTGTGTGTGTGTGTGTGCGCGCGCGCGCGCGCATGTGTGCATGTGTGCATACGCTCGCACGCGCGGTGTCTCCTGGCGGAACTGGCATGGGGAGAGGTAGGGTCTTTCAGCCTCTCCAAAGCCCATGGTCAGGTAATCAGGTGGGGGAGCCCTGCTCGCAGCCCCGAACCTGATCTACTCGTGTTCAGCGGAGGAGATTACAGAGCTTAATGATTAGCTCCTCCAAGCTGCAGCTGATGCCAGCCCCTACCCCCTTTACACCTAATTACTCTCATTAATGAGCTCCTCTGCTCTCCATAGAGAGAGTTTCCTCTTTGGAATAAGAGGCAAAAATACCTTGCCCAGGTAGATTGCTGAAGCCTTTAATTATTGCCCACACCTGCTAAGCCTTGTGACTCACACCTAGTGATAGTGCTGAGCTGAAATGGAGCTTGTTTATAATCACGAGCAGATTTTAACTCTTTCAGCGCCAAAAAGGCTTCTGATTTCAAGAGATGTGTTTCCCCAAGACTTCATACATGCTCATTTTATGCATGCACACCAGGCTCTGCCCCCTCAACACTGGGGATCCTAAGGCAGCAGAAGTGCAACTCCTGCCCTGAGGGAGTGCACAGTCTAGGAAGAGTGACAGGCTAGAAACTACACAGACAATTATAGCGGCTGCCACTCACCACTTTCCTACATCGGGTCTCCTGTACCGCTCAAAATAGAACTTTGAGGCAGATGTTACTACCTCCATGTTACAGAAGAGGAGAGGGGGCGCAGAGGGAGGATGTCACTTGCCCCAGGTGCCACAGCTAGAGAGGGTGTGAGGAGAGTGGGATCAGGTCTGCTGGGCTCCACAGTCAGTGTGCACCCCACTGTTGCCCAGAACCTCCCTTGCATGCCAAACTGTACTGAGGGCCACAGTGAAGTCACTGCAGGACACGGTGAGGTTAGGTGGAAACAGGACTATGTGAGTAACAACCGTCTAGGCAGAAGGAATGGGAGCAGAGGCTCAGGGAGAAGGTGCCCTGTGCGTTCATAGACCCTTCAAGCACTCAGTGTGGCTAGAAGGTGCACTATGGGGTGCGGAGCAAGGGGCAACAAGGCAGGAAGGGCAGGCGTGGGCCACAGCAGGGCCCTAAATGCAGGGGAAAGACCTTGGGCTTCCTGTCCGCTGCACCCTCCCCAGTACCTCGCAAAGTACCCAGTACATAGCAGGTCAATACATGTTGATAAATGGAGGGACAGCCATGCTAAAGGCACGATAACCATTGAAGGATTTAAGGCAGGAGAGGGACAGTACCAGAGGGCTATCTGGAAGAATCTCTAGGCGGCTGACTCTCTGAACACTGAGATTCAAGAGCAAAGTCTTCACCACAGCCCTTTCAGCCCCAGTTGAGAGGTCTGCGCTAGGCTATCTAGTTGCTCAGTGTTAGAAGTGCGATTAAACCCAGATCTTTGTGTCTGCAAAAACCCAGCTCTGTCCCCTTCACCTTGTGTCCTGCTAGATAGAAGATAATATACTAAATGGCTTAGAACAGAAAGACAAGAGTTTCCCGGCATGGGCTGCTAAGCGGATTCTGAATGAGAAACTTTCAGGATAGGAGCACAGGTTTCCAAAACACCAGAGCAGCTCAGACAGAACCAAGGCCCTCTGACCAGATTTAGACAGATTGTTAAATGAATCGATGTAATATTTAATAGCACGTATGGCATGGCTCTGATGACCAGGAGACACTAACCCGTTTGCTACAAGTCCTAGGAGACTGAAAATAATTTAAAAAACAAACAAACAAACAAAACAACAATAACGCTGTGTCTCAAAGAACAACAACCCAGAACTGAGTCTCTCTTACATATCTGACCCAGGGGCAGGTACTTTATGTAAAATCTGTCTGTGCCTGGCAGCAACTCTGGGAGGTAGATGGAATTATCCCCACTTTACAAACAAATTGCGACTTGGGGATCCAAAGACTTCTCCACAGCCACATGGATAATGAGCGACAGAGCCAAGAGTCTCAGCCCAGCCTGTCCCACTGCAGCGCTGGAGCCGCCCCAGGACACACTGCCCCTCAAAAGCCATCCAGCACAAGACATCAGTCACCACAGGTGGAGCCCACAACAGACCTTGGCAGACTCAGTGTGTGCATGTGTCTGATCAGCCCAGAGCTGGGGAACACATCAAGTGCTAGCCCTGGGAAGCCTGTGTGTTCTGGATAGAGACTGTCTGCACATAGAGGCTGGCCTGCAAGACCCAGGCTTTGCTCTGCTTGAGATTTGTTTCCTGAGTTCTTGGAGGCTGCCATGGTGGGGGTCATCAGGCAGCCAGGAGAGGACTGGAGCGGCAGCCATGGCATGGCCCCCCAGCATCTCTGGAGCACCATCTGTGTGCCAGCCCCTGCTCTTGGGATTGGGATTCCAAGGTACTCCATCCCACAGAGGCCTGGGGCTTCTGCCCACCTTCCCCTCTGAGCACACAGGTTACTTTCTCAGGAATGCTTTCTGCGGCCTCCAGGTCTCTTCTTGGCACCTTGTTCTTTGTTCTCTGCACAGCGGGAACCTCTGCTTCAAGGCCATTGTCCCGGGGGTAATTCTTCCTTTATGGGTCTGCTTGACCATCCTCAGGTAGCTGACTGTTGCAGTGAATCAAGATGGCGCCACTGAGCTCCAGCCTGGACGACAGAGCGAGACTCTGTCTGAAAAACAGAAAAGGCCAAGCCTGGCGGCTCACACCTGTAATCCCAGCACTTTGAGAGGCCGAAGCAGGTAGATCACTTGGGGCCAGGAGTTCAAGACCAGCCTGACCAACATGGCCAAACCCCATCTCTACTAAAAATACAAAAAAAAAAAAAAAAAAGCCAGACATGGTGGCACACACCTGTAATCCCAGCTCCTCAGGTAGCTGAGGCATGAGAATTGCCTGAACCTGGAAGGCAGAGGTTGCAGTGAGCAGACATCACGCCACTGCACTCCAACCTGAGCAACAGAGCAAGTCTCTGGCTCAAAAAAAAAAAAAAAAAAAATATGCATATTGAATTACAACTTTCATAAAAGCTAACACCCTTTTTCTGAATAGGCGTAAAGAAGCATAATCAAATTCAGCTCAAGTGTTCCCCCTCCAGGAGGTCTTCCCTGATCACCCCACCTTTAAATAGCAGGGGCAATGATGCCTACTGCAGACCTCTACTTAGTGACTAGCTGATGGCAGGTGGCTGGTAGGGCCTGAACCCACCACTCTTTATTTGGGTTTCTTAATCTCTCAGAACCTCAGTTTCTTCACCTTTAAAATAGGAATAATGATAGCTGCTGAGCAAAGGCTGAGTGAAGGATGGCCTCTTCGGCAGCACCTGGCACAGGAGGGCCATCTGTAAATGCACGCGTCCTTTCTGGTACCTGGGCTTCCCTCACTGTTTCTTCCTCCCGCTCCCCCTTCCTTGTTTCCACGTGTTGCTATGCAGCCTCACCGTCCTGGTAGGTTTCTAGGTAGTTGCCATCCCCACCATTGCCACCTCCACCGACTAATAGCTGCTGTTTAGCTCACACGTGCGTATTTTAGCCTTATAATTTTTCTTCCTGAGTCGGCCTCTGCAGATTCTAATCACCTCACTTTCTCTTCCCTGAATTCCCTCCAATTTGGAGATTCAAAAGAGGCGCTTCTCTGCATGAACATGCTGTGATTCAAGTTGAAAATAAATTTCTGCTGGCAGCAGCCAGCTTTCTGAAAAGTGACATTTAAGACTGACAGTGGACAAGATTGTAAACAGGTTTCCAATAAGAAAAAAAAGTCAGTGTGAAGTGCATTCTATGAATTTTTTTAAACAATGTGTGCGCATGTCTATAATTGCAGCCTTGCTGTGACGCCGTCTGCTTCAGGAAGAATTCTGGGACAGTGTATGTCTGTTTCAAACTATCTTGGTATTCTTTTACTTTTTGGAAAGCAGCTTCATTTCATGGGACTCACTCCCATACAAGAGTGTAGTGTATTCATTCATTTGACACACGTGTGTTCAGTGCACCATTGTGTGCCAGGCTGTGTCCTTGGCAAGGTCATGAAGACAGTTCCCTCCCTATCTGTAGAGAGTTCACATTCTCAAGGGGGAGGCTGTGGATCAGCAGGTGACTTTTATGTAATAGGATAGAGGTAAGCTTAGAGTGCTATGGGACCCCAGAGGAAGACCCCAAGAGGGATGGCTCTGGGGGCAGGGACAGCTTCCTGGAACCATGGCATCTGAGTGTGGCTTGTGAGATGAGGAGATGTTAGCCTAACAAAGAATGGAGGAAGAGGCATTCTATTCTAAGCAGAGGGAACACCGTGAGCAAAAGCAGGGAGGTTTGAAAGCACAGCGTATGGAAGGCTCCAGGCCCTTGGCAATGATTGAGACTTCTGGTTTGCAGGGCCAATGTCAAGAGGTGTGGCTGGAGGGGCCTTGAGGGGCTGACATGCCAAGCTAAGAAGAACCGTGGAGCCTCTCACAAGGGTAGTGCAGGGCTTCCGCAGGTGTGGCCTGATCACATGTCCAGAGTGGTGCCTTGGGGAGTTCTCTCGGGAATGTCGAGACACAAGGTTGGGTGGAGAGAGTCTGGAAGCAGGGGCCCTGGGAGGAGGCAGTTGCCGCTGTCCAGGCAGAAGACGGGGAGGCCTGGGAACCCTCACAGAGTCAGATGGAGGGCTCTGGATAAGAACATTTAGAAAGTAAAATAGCCCATCTGCAGAAGGTCTGTTATTTTGTATTTCTCCCAAAACAACCTTGTTCATGAGTGCCTCAGATTATCAGCTCCTACTCGGGCGGGGGAGGTCTACCCTGACACTAGGGAATATGTTGCTGACATTTGCCTTCCCCATTCATCATGACTAAATGAAAACTCTTTCCTGAGTTTCTTGGAATGGTCTTTTGACAGTCCCCTGGCCAGAACCACAAATCGCCCTGCAGTTAGCGTCTAAAGGAAGCAAGAAGCAAGAGGCTCCCAATGTGTAATACCGCCAGAGCAAGCGGAAGATTCATTTGATCCTTGTAGAGGGGTTTCGGCAAAGGCATTTGGGGTCCTGCAGGGGCAGACAGGGCAAGTGGGCAGACAGGGAAAGGCATGGCACTATCTAGTCAAAACTCTGGCATCCAGATGCTCTCCTGGGGCTGCTTCTCTTTCCACCCAACTAACCAGTCCCTACGTGTTTCAGTAGCCCCGGGACAGAGGGGAGCAGAGGGCTGGGCAAACAACGTGTCACTTCGGGCCTCACGGGTCAAATGGGCTGAAAACGACAGGAATTCCAGGCCGTCTTTCAGGGCTGTGTGCAGGTTAAATGAGGTAGTGATTGGGACGCCACCTGAAAAGCCGAAAAGTTTCCCAAGTGAAAAGAATTTCAACAGCAGCCGTCCATTTGCCAGCGTTCTAAGACTCAGTCTGATGAGAAGCAGGGCTAAAAGGCATGGCTATAATGGAGTTCAGAAGTGATCCTGGGATGTCAGTTTCCTTGTAGCTCCTCTCATCAAGAGCAAATGAGAGGCGATCATGTTGGTGACCTTTTGAAAGGTGGCAGGTGACAGAGGAAAGAACCCAGACTTTAGACTCAGACATGTCTCATATGAACCTGACCCCAACTGCTTGTCACGTGGACTTGGGCAAGTCACTTGGCTTTTCAGAGCATTATTTCCAAATCTGTGAAAAGATGGTAGATGCCTTACCATGCCTGTCACATATTTATTTGCTTGTTTATGTGACCACCCCACCCTCTCTGAGAGGTGGTTTATTCATTACCATTCAGGTGCTTAAGCAGTGCCTAGCCTGTAGTAGGTGTACAATAAATAGTTTGGTTTTCATTTATCACTCACTTTTTATACCTCCCTGTCACTGCATCAGCAGTAAACTGGATTAACACAGTATCTCATTTGGTGTCGGTTGTGGAATAACACAGTCAGCTACCACTCACATCCCTTAAGGTTCTGGCTCTTCATGTCCCCTTGTGGGTCTTTCCCCAACATTTTATTATAAAAATTTACAAACATACAGAAAAGTGAAAAGAATTTTATGGTGAATACCTGCATATCTACCATCTAGGTTGTACCATTAACATTTTACTAGACTTCCTTTATCCCATATCTGTCCATCTATACATCTATCAATGCATCTCATTTTTGATGCATTTCTGAGTAAGTCACAGATATCAGTACACTTTCCTGTAAACCATTCAGCATGTCTATCAATAACTAGAGTAAATACTGTTTGAATGTGAGTAGCAGGCACTCAGTAAATGTTCACTGCTATTATGGTTATTGGAAGGAGGGAGGGCAGCTCATGGCAATTCAGTCTTCCCAAAATGAGACATCTGCTAGCCAGTGTTGGGAAGGGCCACCATTTCCCAGGAACCAGACTGCTCTTATTTCACAGGCTAGCCTCAGGCAGGGACATGACTGGGAGTGACAGCTACCGTGGTGCCCCCAGGCACAGACTTCGGCCCCATCCCCTGGATGCTTATTCCCCTGACAACCTCCAAAAACCTTTTGAAGACTTAATAATGTGACAGGAACAAGGGAGGTTGGGATTCTCACAGTGGATTTCTACAGGGCACAGTTGAGTTTGGTTATCTGGGTTTAGTCCGTGTCAGGCCCTACTTGGCCAGATGCAGTCCCAAACCTCTTTTCTCTGCATTGCCTACCTCAGAAGGGACGCAGGAATTAGGAGATCATAAATCCAGGTTCTAGAAACTCAGAATATGGGGCCCTGACCAGCAAATGCCTTGGCCTTGCCTAGGACTGGTATTTTCCCCATGTCCCAGTGAAGAGCCCAGGGATGGACAGACCCCTCTGAGAACTTGCACTTCTCCAAGAACCACGTGGAGCCATCAGCTCAATTCATGTGTTCACATTCTGTCAACAAATACCACTGAGCACCCTTGCCTTTGAAGTTAACAATCTTGGAAGAAACTGAGGCAGTCCGCAAGCAGGATTTGGAAAGCAATTTCATTTAAAAGGGGTGGGGGGAGGGGGAGGCACTTGTGTTCATTTAATCTTTTTTTTTTTAATTATTATTTTTTTAAGTTCCATGGTGCATATACAGGATATGTTCGTTACATAGGTAAATGTGTGCCATGGTGGTTTGCTGCACCTATCAACCCATCACCTAGGTATTAAGCCCAGCGTGCATTCATTCTTTTCCCTATTGTTATCCCCGAACCCCCACCCTCCCCTGACAGGCCCCAGAGTGTGTTGTTCCCCTCCCTGTGTCCATGTTCTGTCCCCCAGGCTGGTGGAGTGCAGTGGCATGATCACAGCTCACTGCAGCCTCAACCTCCCAGGCCCAAGTGATCCCCTGCCTCAGCCTCCCAAGTAGCTGGAACTACAGGGGCATGCCATCACACCCAGCTAATTTAAAAAAAAAAAAAATTGTAGGAATGGGATCTCACTCTGTTGCCCAGGCTGACCTCAAACTCCTGGCCTAAAGCAGTTCTCCCGCCTTGGCCCCAACCAATCCTGCCTTGGCCTCCCAATGCACTGGATCACAGGCATGAGCCACTGTACCTGGCACATTTAATCTACACCCATCTTCTGGAGCAGGAATTTGCTGTCACACGCCATTAGGTTGCAGCAGGAAATAAAGGAGCAAGCCAGGCTTGGCCTCAAATTCCAGTCTCTTCACTCACTATTGAAATGACATTCAGCTGCTGATGGAATACCCTGCCCTCAGTTTCTTCATCTGAAAAGGGAGGGTAGTGAGACCAGCATCCTTGGGATATAGTGAGATAGAGCCTGTGCCGAGGGTCCTAATGGTTTCATTGGCATATTGACCACCTACCCTGGAATGTTCTACGTGGGGCATTGGGGATACAGCCATGAGGAAGAGAAGTAGAGCCACCACCCTTTTGTGCTACCATCTGGGTCAGGTGTGGAACCAAGCATGACCACCTGGGTTTAAATCCTGCCCTCGAGAAGTTATGTCACATTACTGTGGCTCAGTTTCCCATTTGTAAAGTGGACACAGCAACAATATCTAACTCGTGGGGTTGTTATGAGAATTAAATGAGTGAATACATGTAAAACACCTAGAAAGGCACCTGGCACATGGGAAGCGCATACAAGTGTCTGTTACCCTTGTACTACTAGACCACCACCACTACCACCTACCACACCTGGTTCCCAAATGCATTAGAATCATCTGAGCAACTTGGTACAGGTCTAACCCATGGCCCAGGAATGGGCATTGAAAAGAACCCCCCTAGGGGAATCTCCATATGCTTCCGGCTGTGGGAACCACTGATCAGGTGACCAACAAATGTTGGGTTCCAAAACACAGGTGTGGAAGCTGAAACTCAAAGGGAAGGAGCATGCTCAGGAAGACACAGCTAAGAAGCACTAGAACTAGAACACCATGGAAAGCTGGATACTCCCACATCCAGGCTCTTGGGTGGACACTTGCCCAAGATCAGCCAGCCCAGCCTCCTGTGCCTTAAACCAAATCTGGGTTCTCCACACCACCGTGACCCCTTTATCAGCTGGAGAAGATCACCTCTCGTCTAAGGAAATCCCTGTATCTCAATATTAAGACACTTACCAAATATTGTAACCAAGAATCTCCCAAACATTTTTTTTTTTTTTTTTTTGAGATGTGATCTCTCTCTGTCACCCAGGCTGTAGTGCAATCGTGCGATCTCAGCTCACTGCAGCCTCCACCTCCCAAGTTCAAGCAATTCTCCTGCCTCAGCCTCCCAAGTATATGGGATTACAGGAGTACACCACCACACCCAGCTAATTTTTGTACTTCTAGTGGGGACAGGGTTTCACCATATTGGCCAGGCTGGTCTTGAACGCCTGACCTCGAGTGATCTGCCTGCCTTGGCCTTCCAAAGTGCTGGTGTTCCGGGCATGAGCCACCATGCCCAGCCCACCCAAACATTTAAACTCCCTGGAGGAGGCATATAAGAAGCTGTCTCCCAGCGCCAGGCGCGGTGGCTCACGCCTGTAATCCCAGCACTATGGGAGGCGTAGGCGGGCGGATCACGAGGTCAGGAGATCAAGACCATCCTGGCTAACACGGTGAAACCCCGTCTCTACTAAAAATACAAAAAATTAGCCGGGCATGATGGCGGGCACCTGTAGTCCCAGCTACTTGGGAGGCTGAGGCAGGAGAATGGTGTAAACCTGGGAGGCGGAGCTTGCAGTGAGCTGAGATCCGGCCACTGCACTCCAGCCTGGGCGACAGAGCAAGACTCTGTCTCAAAAAAAAAAAAAAGAAGCTGTCTCCCCGAATGATCACCTCACCTACATACGTGTATGGAGGAGTATGCATGCCACTCTAGCATTCTATCTGGGCAATTCTTATAATTAATATTTACTTAAAACAATCATTAGTCTCTGCTGGGCGACATGAAGCCCACGTTAGCAATATTTTTAGCCAGGCCTTCCCAACACCTGCGATGGCAGGCGAGTGTGCAGCAGCGGGAACCCCCACGGTGCTTTATAAATAAGCCTGCCTGCGCCTGGACCACTCAGGCAGCAGGCCAGGGGTGCTCGGATGGGGTTCCCACATACACTCGGAGCAGCCCGTGCTTCAGTGGGTGTCCACACTTTGCTTTTCTTTCCGAACATTAAAAATGCAACTCCTCTCCCTCGACACATGTGGCATCTACCCCAGGCTAGACCCGCAAAAAAGGTCTGAGTTTTCCTTCAGTAAGGGAGAAGGGGATCATAATAACAACCATTTATCGGATGCTATTAATAACTTACTTATGTTCGTTGTTTCTTTAAAACCGCACAACAGGCTGGGGTGGTGGCTCACACCTGTAATCCCAGCACTTTGGGAGGCTAAGGTGGGTGAATCACTTGAGGCCAGAAGTTCCAGACCAGCTTGGCCAACATGGCAAAACCCTGTCTCTACTAAAAATACAAAAATTAGCCAGGCTTGTTGGCGGATGCCTGTAATTCCAGCTACTCAGGAGGCTGAGGCAGGAGAATCATTTGAACCCAGGAGGCGGAGGCTGCAGTGAGCTGAGATCACAGCACTGCACTCCAGCCTGGGCGACAGAGCAAGACTCTGTCTCAAAAAAAAAGAAACTCACACAGCAGTGTGACAAAGTACGTCTTATTTTTATCGTGCTTTCCCAGAAAAGGAAACTGAGGCTCAGAAAAGGTGAGTGCCTCCCCAAGGTCGTGCAGTGAGCAAGTGAGATTCTAACCTAGGCTGGCTGAACCCATGCTTTTCACTGTCCTCTTCCTCAGCCTCAGTCTTTTTTGATTCCATTAAAGGAACGGGGTGAAGGTATATGCTAGGCAGTTTACATACATTGCCCCAGTTACTTCTCACAACTGGAATAAGCTCACGGGAGCTAAGAACGATGATCCCCATTTTACAGAGGAAGAAACCAAGGCTCTAGAGAGTTTGAAGTCACTTGCTCACCGTCACACTGCTTTTAAGCTTCAGCGCCAGAATTCAAACCCAGCCTGATCCTCCAATACCAGACAGTTTCCCACCTTATCAAAGGCATTAATGAGAGACATTTGCCATACATGTGGGTAATAAAGTATTACTTTATATAGACCCTAGGATTTTCTCATTTTCCTACTGCTCTGCATGAGCTTTTTGCTTAAAATATTTGAGCTTTTTGCTTAAAAATTTTTGCTTAAAATTTTAAACTTCTTGCTGAAAAATTTTTATCCCAGCCAAAAACTACCATGGTAATAACACCTCATGTTTATAGAGAGTTTTATAATTGTCAGGATTCTTCTGTAATTATTTGATCCTTAAAATAATGTTGTGAAAGTAAATGTTACAGGTCAGGCAAGGTGGCTCACTTTGGGAGGCCACCATCAGGTGGATCACCTGATGTCAGGAATTTGAGACCAGCCTGACCAACATTGTGAAATCCTGTCTCTACTAAAAATATAAAAATTAGCTGGGCATGGTGGTGCACGCCTGTAATCCCAGCTACTCAGGAGGCTGAGGCGGGAGAATCACTTGAACCCAGGAGGCAGAGGTTGCAGTCAGCCGAGATTACACCATTGCACTCCAGCCTGGGCGACAGAGCAAGACTCCATCTCAAAAAAAGAAAGAAAGAAAGAAAGAGAGACAGAGAAAGAGAGAGGGAGGAAGGAAGGAAAATGCTACCCCATTTTACAGAGCAGACAACTGAGCTTGGAGAGGCCAAGTGCAAACCCATGGCCGGTACCAGCAGAGCAGGAGCTCGGCCACCGAAGCCCACGTCCTCCCCATACTGGGCACAGTGTTGCTCTGAGGCCTGGATATGTTAGATAGGGCCTAAACAGTGAGAGATTTAGGTGCTTTTAGTGGAGAAAGAAACTGGGATGGGGAGCCAGCAGGGGAGCCTGGCCCTGGAGGACCCCCTCATTATAGGTGATGACATCTCCTCACCCAGAGGAACAGGCCGGAAGTTGTGGTGGTCAGAGAACTACAAAAACAGCAGCCCTCATGCTGCTTCCTACACAAGAGGAACGGGTGGTTCCAGGGCAGATAAGAATGACTTTACAAGATGAAAATGATCAGTGAGGGCACGCAGGTCTGGAGAGGAGCGGAGTTGGCATTTTTTGGCCCTGCAAATAGCTGCCCATCTGCTCTCTGTCAGAATATGTTAGGGGTGCATCTGGATTGCTGCCCCTGAGTCTCGGCTCCAGGCTGGTCATGTGGTTGTCTCCACGACAACTCCAGGAGCGGTGTAAACGGCTGTGCTTGGAGCCAGATGCTGCTCTGCACATGTGGTCTAATTAAACGGTGTTCCCTGTCTCCCTCCGCCCTCCCCTGCCCGTCCCAGCACACACATACATTCTTTCTTTTCCCTCCCTCCCTGCACCCCTCCTCCTCCTCGCATCCTCAGTCAGCCTATCTGGCTCTCCACCCTATGTGTCTGTTCTTCAGAAATGTTCCTGTTGCCTGATCTGCAATAGAATAATTCATGCAACAAGCGTCAGAGCGCTTGCTCTGACCCAGGCATGGGGCTAGAAGCTGGAGGTGCAGAGGCGAGTCAAACATGGCCTGTGCCCCTGAGGAGGTCACCATCTAGTAAGGAACTGACGGGCAGCCAGGCAATGTAATGCATGGCAATAAATGCTACAGCAGAGGTGAGGGTAGGGCTGCAGAGCCCAGAGGAGGGATACTGACCCAGCCCTGACGGGGAAGGAAGCATCCCAGGGCGGCTCACTCTGGGTTAATCCTCCAAGGGTGAAGGGCAAGGGGGACTCCCCAGCCTGATGAAGCAGGGGATGGGGTAGCCACCCCACAGACAGCCCAGCACACACAAAGGCAGGAGACTTACAGACCTACCTGGAGACCCGTGGCTGGCGCCGTGTTATGGGAACGCAGGATGTTTGGTGAATGAGGAGCCACGGTGGGCAAGGTGGGCAGGATCACGCCTTGGGGGCCTTCTCTCCAACACCATACTCTGCTTGCTTCTGCGGGCACTGGAAACCAGGGAGACGGGAGCAACTCAGTGGCTGCCTGGCGGGGCAAGGGGCCCTGAGTGAATGAAGCCTCCTGGGCATATCTCCCTCCATGCCGTCCTGCCCTGGACATCCAAGGCACTGTTCAGGGCTGGGCGGGGTGTGCCGGACATGCTGAGGAGCTATTTTGTGTGTGTATTTTGAGGGTCTGGCACCCACCACATCTCAGATCTCTGGCTCTCAGGGAAGATGCCCCCAAATGAGGAAGAGGGGAGCCAGCAACTCCCTCGCTCACCCTGTCCATGACGTGCCCATCAGCCCCACTGACACAGCTCCTCGCTGCGAAGCCCGGGCTGGCTGCTCCACCAGGCCCTCCACCTGCTTCCCAGTTAGGGAGTACCTGCTTCTTCCTGGTCCTCGGTTTTTATGCCTCCCCCTCCCCAAGTGGCCTTTCTTGGACCCCAGCCCACCTGGGCAGAGTCCCCTCAGTCACACATATTTGTGGAATGACAGGTACAGAAGGCCCCATCCAAGATGTGATGCCCTGCTCACAAAGGGCATCTCAAAAGAGCCACAAAGGGTGTTGATCTCCCCTGAGGACCTGCTGTGTGCTCTGCAGTATGGGCAGCTTGACATGCATCGTATCACCTTAAACCTCACTGTATGAAGTAGGTAGGTTCCCCAATTTATAGCTGAGGAAACTGAGCTCAGGGAAATTCCCTTGCTTCCCCATTTCTTTGGAGGCCCTGGGCCGTACAGAATCCCCATCCAGAGATTCTGGTTTCCTCAGTCTGGGACTGCAGCTGCAGTACATGGAAAAGGACATTTTTGTGTAGAAAATGGTCTAATGTATCTTCGGTTTCCCAGAAGCCCAGGGGAAAACCGTGTTTGGGTAACTGAGCATGCCCAGAGCTTGGGGGTGTCGTGGGAGGAGCCTGGGCTTTGGGGTCAGAGAACTGACTTCAAGTGCAGCTGTGGTTCTTCAGCTCTGTGACCTTGGGCAAGTCACAGCTCCTTCCTCTGTAAGATGAGGCTGAAGAGCCTGTCTTTGTAGGGTTCTTACGAGAAGTCAACATGCAGCCACAGAGAGTTGCCGTGTCCTGTGGTGTCCCAGCCTTAGCAGGCAGCTTTGTGGAGGCTCCTTTTCTTCTTGCTGTACGTTGCGGTCTCACCTCCACTGCCCTGTCGCATGTCCTGCACAGATAGCGCGTGTCACATGCACTGAAACAGGGCTGCTTGAGTAGAATCACTTCCCATGTGCTTTGGGCAGGAAACCGTCCTAATTTAGGGTGGAAAACAGATTCTTTCTTAGCCCCTCCAGTAAGAGTCAGTCTCTCCACTAGGCACTTTCCATGCATCAATTGTCAATCCCTGCACAGCCCTGTGAAGTAGGAAGTAGCTCCCCAATTTGGCAGATGAGAAGGCGATATCTGAGGGGCTAGGGACTTGCCCCACGTTCCAGACATGTTAAGTGGCAGAGCCTGCATTCCCATTCAGCGTCTTTCACTGTTCCCGACTCTACATCAAGCACTGTGCGTCGTGACACATTTCTCTGTGAGAGGTTGTGGCAGACCTCGTAAAGAAAAGCCTTTTCTATATCTAGGAACAATACATTCGCATTAGAAAGCACCTTGGAGATTTTCCAAGCTTCCCATTTTATAGAGGAAGAAACCAAGGCTTAGGCAAGGAAAAGGAATCCAGACCAAGTCAGGCGTTTGACTCCCCTGGTGCTCTTTCCACTTCCTGATACTGCCACGTGCTCACGACTAGAAACTTCCTACTGAAGCCTCCTGTGGACCAGGCCCGTTTCAACACCAGAGACTCAGCCCTGGACGAGTGACATTGTTAGGAGGGGTAATAATAAATAAAGGAGTCACAGGGCTAATAAGTCTAACAATTAATCATATAGACAGTGCCACAGAGCACTCCCCAGGGGGGACTGTGTCACCAAGTGATGGGTGGGCAGCACACCTTCAGGGGGGCCTGTCTCCTCAGTTAGGGGGTTTGGGCTTTTCATTTGTAGAGACGAATCTGTGCCTCTTCTGTTTTATCACTATGTCCTTTTTTACCTTGAGATCTGTGAGTCTCATTCCCATTGCTGCAGCTAACGTTGGTTCTGCTGCGGATTGCGTTTCGGGTAGATTTCTGTTGTTCTAGGGGCCTATCAGGTCCCTGATACCTGTCCTTTCTCCAGTGCACTCCCTCAAACCGTGTTCTCCTCACTTGGCAAACGGAAATCTCTAGTCAGCTTGGCACTTCCTTTCTTGGGACTTTGGATGCGAGTGTCATTGTGTTGAAACCAGGAATCTGACCCCCGGTGAGAGTGAGGCAAGCCCTGGTGCTGGCCATGTGGTTGAGCCAGCAGGTGTTTGAGGTTGAGATTTCAGTGGGCCCCCATTTGGTTTCCATACCAGGAGAGAGCTGTAGCTCTGCGGCAGCACAGGGGTCGTCACTGTCTCGCTCACGTCAGCTCTCACCTTGCGCCACCACTGCTCTGTGGACTCACCCTATGTAATGGGGTTGAATGCGTAGAGCATGACATAGCTATTATTTCCATTGTATCTGTAAGCAACAGATGCTCCAAGAGCTGAGGTGGCTACAGCAGGCATAGAGTGCAGCCAAAACCCACTTCATTTCTCCAAAGCCTCTTCTGTTCAACATCACCTTAGAATCCCTGTCTTTGAATTGCTACTAGGGCAGCCCTGAGTGGCCACTGATACATCAAATACAATCTTGTGATTACTTTTCTTAATCAAACATAAATAATATTGTGCTGCATGAGTCCCAGCACCAGACAGACTGCGCTTCAAACTCTGGCCCTGTCATTGCCCAGCTCTGCACCCTCAGGCAAGTGACATCCCCTTTCAGAGCCTTGATTTCCTTATCTGTAAAATGGAGATCATCATCCTACCTACCTCACTTGATGCTGTGAGGAGTAAGTGAGCTAATGCATGTAAAACCACCCAGTGCAGGTTTAGGGCTCAGCAAGCGGTAGCTGTTTTTAATCACTGCACCTGCTTTCCTCTTAGAGCCGATTCCCATCTGCATTTCTTATGGGAAGAAAATCTTACGCTAGTATGCATGAAGACCACCTTCATTGTGTCTCCTCATCTTCCACAGGCCTCCCAGCTCATCTGCCATTCCTGCGCTAATCAGAATTTCCTGACTTCTCCCTGTTTGTCTCGGTTAATGCAGAAGGAAGGGGCTGCTGGCACAGAGGAGCCGAGGCGTGGGCCGACACGCCTGTGATTTGAATGTCTTTACTGTAATCTAGCAAGGGGCTTCTGTCAATACCAGAGCGGCTGGCCAGAATGGGCAAATACCGGCAGCCCGGCCATGCCTGCCCCTGCAAATCATCAGAGTAGCTCTGGGCTGACACCCACATTTCCCCTAACTTAAATCATCTGAACAGTGAGCTGGCTTCACAATGAGACATTGATTCTTTGTTTAGGGCTTGTTATAGTGACAGGGGCCCAGGCTGGGAGTCTGTTTCTGACGTGCCTCAGCCGCTGTGCAAATGGTTCAGAAAGCTGCCTTGGTCCTGTCACCCCAAAATGTGGCATGGCCCGGCCCAGCTCAGCCAGAGTCATCTGACTGTGGCCATGCAATGACCTACCTTCCCAAGTCCACTTGGTGATCCTGGGATCCCTGGTAACACAGGCCCTCTGAGGGCGGGGAAGGAGTGTATGTGGGCTCGGGGGTCATTAGACCTTGAGCCCTGGGACCACAGGCAATGCACTTCACCTGTGTGGGCATCCCTTCCTTATCCATGAAGTGGGAATCATTTCGGAAGATCTCCCTTCTGGCGAGGATTTGGTGAGTGAAGGATGCAGGTCATCTGGTCCCAAACAGGAGCTCAGCAGACATTGGCTGCCTTCTCCCCACCCTCATGCCAGCGTCTGGCTAACCTGAAGTCATTGTCATCTAAGCCTGCTGGCCCCACTCTCCCAGCCTTCTGGTAAACAAGGTCTTGGCATTCTTTAGGCTAGACACCACACTAACCTTTTCTGTGTTGGCTGGGACCTCACCCTGGCTCCTTGGCAGCTGCCACAGCTGACCCTGTAAGAAGAAGCCCTCGAACCAGGACAGCGTTCTCCCAGCTCTGGGAGGGATGCTGAGGCCCCAGCAGGGAATTTGGAGGCATTTAAACAAAATGCAACTGAGATGGGACTGCTGGTGAGAAATGGGGCCAAATTCCCTAGCTTGCTTTATTCTTAAGTTTTTAAAAAGACTTGTCAAGTGGGTCTAGGCTCTGTGCTGGTCACTTTCACCTGCACCAGGGGTTGTCCGCCTTAACTGCACTGGAGTCCGTTGGGGAATTTCAAAATCTGTGACTCTAGCATTGGGGATTAAAGTAACCCAAGTAATTCTGGTGCATAGCCAAACATGAGAACTGTGAACCTCCACCATCTCATTCATCCCTGCTTAATCCCCCAGCAGTCCCCAGAGGCAGGTAGGTCTCCCCACATTACAAGTGATAAGGATGAGATCTAAGAGGTATAGTCACTTCCCCAGAGTGGCACCAGGGGCAGCAAGAAGCTGAGACTGGAACCCAGCTGTGTGCCCCATCCCCCCAATCTGCCGCTTCTCGGAGTGACCTTGAATCAGACCCTGCCTTCTAGGAACTTGTACTATGATGAGGACAGTCCTCCTGGGCACAGGTGGAGACACTGAGGGGGAAATGGGGTCCTCTTCATCTGAAGGATTCAAGTAAGGTTTTCCCAAGGAGGTACCATGAAGAAGGCAGTCAAGAGTGAGAGTACACAGAATGCCCAGGGTGCAGTGGACAGTCCAGAACCTCTGGAGGAGGAGACGTGTGTGCGAGTGAGGTGGACAGGGTGTCATCGCAAGAAAGGCAGCTGGAGAAGGTCACTTAGAGCCTTGAGTGTCATGCTCAGGAGCCAGGGTGGCCCCACCTGCATGGACCTATGCAGTCACACAGGGCCCCAGGCTTGGCTTAATGCTCTGCTGTCCCATCCTGAAATTCCTAACATTTTTACCTTTGAACTTGTGTGGGGTTTTGTTGTTTGTTTTGGTTTTTTGAGACGGAGTTTCGCTCTTGTTGCCCAGGCTGGAGTGCAGTGGCGCGATCTCTGCTCACTGCAACCTCTGCCTTCTGATTTCAAGCAATTCTCCTGTCTCAGCCTCCTGAGTAGTTGGGATTACAGGCACCCGCCACCACACCCAGCTAATTTTTTGTATTTTTAGTGGAGATGGAGTTTCACCATGTTGGCCAGGATGGTCTCCATCTCTTGACCTTGTGATCCGCCCACCTCAACCTCCCAAAAGTGCTGGGATTACAGGCATGAGCCACTGCACCTGGCCTGAACTGGTGTTTTATAAATGGGACAGTAGAGTAAGGACATTAGCAATGGAGACATGCACAGAACATGTGTCTCCATGGGGCCTCGCCATCCCAACCCCATACAGCTTTCCAGTGCCCGCAGCACCGAATTCCAGTGGACCCAGGATGTGGGGACATTCAGCAGGACTCTAAGTGCTCACAAAGTAAACATTCCATGTCCGACAGCCCCAAAAGGCCACGCTTTCCATTAGAACCAGAACTTGCTTCAAATACAGAGAGAAGGCAATAATGTTTTTTTGTTAAGTTTTTGGTTTTTTGGTTTTTTTTTTTTCTGAGACAAGGTCTTGCTCTGTCACCCAGGCTGGAGTGCAGTGGTGTGATCATGGCTCACTGCAGCCTTGACGCCCTGGGCTTAAGACTTCTTCCTGCCTCAGCGTCCTGAGTAGCTGGCATAACAGGCTTGAGCCACCACCCACACCCAGCTAATTTTTTTTTTTAAGAGATGGCATCTAGACGGGATCTCTCTGTGTTGCCCAGGCTGGTCTCAAACTCCTGGGCTCAAGAGATCCTCCCCACTCGGCCTGTGATGTTCTAAGAAATATGAATGACCAAGGAAACCTATAATATTTCTTATTTATGTTATTTTGTACTTAGCTAATCATTTATCCCAAAAATGATGACATAGAAGGAAAGGAAAAGATAAAACAACCATGGTTCCTTTTCCTTTGTCATCAGTAAGCTGGAGATAGATAGAGAATGTGCAGATAGCAAGAAGTGAAATAGGCCGGGTGTGGTGGCTCAATGCCTGTCATCCAACACCTTGGGAGGCCGAGGCAGGCGGATCACTTGAGGTCAGGAGTTTGAGACCAGCCTGACCAACATGGTGGAAACCTATCTCTATGAAAAATGCAAAAATTAGCCAGATGTGGTGGCAGGCGCCTGTAATCCCAGCCACTCAGGAGGCTGAGGCAGGATAATCGCTTGAATCCAGGAGGCAGAGGTTGCAGTGAGCCGAGATCACATTGCTGCTGTCTTACCTGGGAGAAAGAGGTAGACTCCGTCTCAAAAAAAGAAAAAAAAGGCAGACACAGTGGCTCATGCTTGTAATCCCAGCACTTTGGGAGGCTTAGGCAGGCGGATCACGAGGTCGGGAGATGGAGACTATCCTGTCTAACACGGTGAAACCCCATCTCTGCTAAAAATATAAAAATTAGCCGGGCATGGGGGCGGGCGCCTGTAGTCCCAGCTACTCGGGAGGCTGAGGCAGGAGAATGGTGTGAACCCGGGAGGCAGAGCTTGCAGTGAGCCGAAATCGTGCCGCTCTACTCCAGCCTGGGCAACAGAGCGAGACTCTGTCTCTAAAAAAATTAAAAAAAAAAAAAAAGCAAAATAAAAACAATGGAGTTAGTTTCGTATGGTGTTTCCACTGTCTAATAATAACAAAATACAAATGCATGTACAAGCTATAAAATGCAATTCTGCATATGAGTTAGCATTTAAAACTGGCATTGCACAAGGCCAAGCTAAGTGATAAAGCCCATGCAAATATAATTTACATTTTTATTTTTCCTTAGAATGACATTAAATAGTAAATTTAAAAGCATCATGATAAGTCTTAAAAAGACACCATAAAAGAAAAAAGGTTTATATTTTAGTTCGGCACTTCTATATTTTAACAGCACTTTTTTCCTACATATTTATTTTATATTTGGTCTTGCATATTATGTTGCCAGCCCTGGTAAGACCCAGTCTCCACCCTCAGGGGAAACAGTTATTTGTTGAAAGTCTATTGTGGAAGAATCTATTTGTTATCATCTGTTTTAATCTTCAAAGCAACCCTGTGAGGTAGGTTGGCATTATATAATTGTCACAGATGAGGAGGGACAAGTTAGTCACGTAAGAGCACACAGCTAGTGCAGTCAGAGTCAAGGTTCAAATGCAGGTCTTTCCACCCAGGACACATTCTCACTCCACCATGTTGTGTCATCTAAATGGATCAAATAGAAACAGAGTTTTAAGTTTCCATAAAGATGTCTCTGCAAAAAAAAAATTCAAAGACAAAAGCCAGCCCTCTGGTGTGCTAGCTGTCACACTGTACTGTTGCTATTTGCTCCCTGAGCTAGACAGGATTCCTTGATAACAGGAGCTTTTCTTTTCAACTATTTTTTTTTTTTTTTTTTTTTTTTTTGAGACGGAGCCTTGCTGTGTCACCCAGGCTGGAGGGCAGTGACGCAATCTTGGCTCACTGCAACCTCCGCCTCCCTGGTTCAAGCGATTTTCCTGTCTCAGCTTCTCGAGTAGCTGGGATTACAGGTGTGTGTCACCACGCCCGGCTAATTTTTTGTGTGTATTTTCAGTAGAAATGGGTTTTTGTCATGTTGGCCAGGCTGGTCTCAAACTCCTGACAATTTGCATGCCTCGGCCTCCCAAAGTGCTGGGATTATAGGCGTGAGCCACTGTGCCTGGCCTTTTTAACTTTTTATTATGGAAAATTTCAAACTTACACAAAGTCAATGAACCCATCTCCCAGCTTCCACTGCTATAAATATTCCATTCTATTTTTTTAAGTTAAAAAAAGTTTTAATTAAAAATTTTAATTTGTCCTTAAATATACTTAAAAGTTGCCATCTTAACTATTTTTAAGTGCACAGTTTAGTGGCATTAAGTACATTCACATTGTTCCATCTCCAGAAGTTTTTTTGTCTGGCAAAACCGAAACTCAATACCCATTTAAAAACTCACCCTTCCCCCTGCCCCAGCTCCTGGCACACACCATTGTTTCTGTCTCTGTGAGTTTGACTACCCTAGGTACCTCATACAAGAGGAACCACGCAGTGTTGATCTGTTTGCAACTGGCTTGTTTCACTTTGCATAATGTCTTCAAGGTTCCTTTATGTTATAGCATGTATCAGATCTCTTACTTTTTAGGGCTGAATAATATTCCATTGTGTGTCTATGCCACATTTTGTTTATCCACAGATGAAGCCTTGGGTTGCTTCCCTCTTTTGGCTGTTGTGAGTAGAGCTGCTATGAACATAATGTTCTGCCATTCTTACATTATCTGTATTTTCATCCACTTCTCATCCCTCATTCAGTTATTACTGTTTGTAGCAACTCTATTTTATTCATGTTTGCATTCCCCTAACACAGAGCCTAAAACATAGTAAATGCTTTAAAAATGTTTGAGTGTATGGATGGATCTTCCAAAATTATGTGTTTTCTTAATTTTAATTTATATTTTATTGTTTTTAAGTTCTGGGGTACAAGTGCAGGATGTGCAGGTTTGTTACACAGGTAAGCATGTGCCACAGTGGTTTGCTATACCTATCAATCCATCACCTAGGTATGAAGCCCAGCAGCCATCAGCTCTTTTTTTTCTTAATTTTTTATTTGTTTGAGATGGAGTCTCGCTCTGTCACCCAGGCTGGAGTGCAATGGTATGATCTCGGCTCGCTGCAACCTCTGCCTCCCAAGTTCAAGCAGTTCTCCTGCCACAGCCTCCCGAGTAGTTGGGATTACAGACACCTGCCATTATGCCTGGCTAATTTTTGTATTTTTGTAGAGATGGAGTTTTACCATGTTGGCCAGGCTGGTCTTGAACTCCTGACATCAGGTGATCCGCCCGCCTCGGCCTCCAAAAGTGCCAGGATTACAGGCGTGAACTACCACTCCTGGCCGACATTAACTCTTTTAAATGTTAAGCAAAGTCCATAACGAGGTCTGAGATTCTTTCCACTTCTCATAAGAATCTCATAAATGTACACATAGAATTTTGATAAAAAATTAAATCAGTAAAGGAAGAATGTAATACTCTATGGGTCTTCAGAACAAGGAAACTTGCTGAAAAATCTGATGAGAGATTTTATTTTTATGCCAATAAAAATATCAGCAATGCTGTGGATAGAGTCATTTATTTCTGGAAGTATCAAAAACCTTTGAAATCACCAATTTTACCTGTTAACAAGGATTCAGCTCTTAATGATAGTGTGTCCAATGGATTCCATATGTCAAGAAGATAATCCAGGAGTAAAATTTGTCTTTTTCTAGCAAAGTTCTTGACAGGGTTAAACAGCTGTGTTTTACTGTCCTTCAGGTCACACTTGGAAAACTCTGCTAATGTGATCTAAGCTTGAACACTCACGGCCTGAATTCCCTGAATTAACATTGCTGTCAGCCAGTAGCCCCAGCACCTAGAGTGTCACCTAAGAAGACAAAGGGCTTAATCAGCCTCATAGGAGAACTAAATCAGCACTTCCTCCAAAGGGGAGAATAACGAGACACCTTGCCTTACTCTTCTCCATGCACAGTGGAGTGGGGGCTGCCATTTCTACTTGCAGAACGCAGGTGGACGAGCTGGTGGGAGTGGCTTGTCACCTCGCCTTGGGCCTGTGGCAGAAAGAGCCTTCACAGCAGCTTGTTTACTCCCAGGAGCTGTGTGTCTCTGAAGGGCTGGTGCTTTGTGTGTCCAGGAGAACCTAAAGGGATCCAATTTTATTTTTTTGTTTTTATTTTTTGAGATGAAGTTTTGCTCTTGTTGCCCAGGCTGGAGTGCAATGGCATGATCTCGGCTCACTGCAACCTCTGCCTCCAGAGTTCAAGCGATTCTCCTGCCTCAGCCTCCCAAGTAGCTGGGATTACAAGTGCCCATCAGCACGCCCAGCTAATTTTTGTATTTTTAGTAGAGACAGGGTTTCACCATGTTGATCAAGCTGGTCTCGAACTCCTGACCTCAGGTGATCTGCCCGCCTCTGCCTCCGGAAGTGCTGGGAATACAGACGTGAGCCACCACGCCCGGCCAGGGTTCCAATTTTAAAGAGAACTCTCCTGTTCAGGGAGGTCTAAGGGCAAGCAGTTAGGACTGAGGCCGCTGGGAGGAGCCAGGCCTGCGGTAGACCACATGCATGCTGCACACCTGGACTTGGGAGACCACCGGCTTTTAACCCGGACTCTGCAATGTCTGAATCCTGTCACCTGGGCAGATGTCTTTACCTCAGTTATTCCTCTGTAAAATTTGAGTGTAATTTTGACTTCATAAAAGTTTCCAGAATGTTGAAAAGAGTTGTGAAGTGCATAGCACTGTGCCTCACACAGAGTTAAACTATGATTATTGCCTTTGTCTTACAAGGTGAGTTGCTCCAGGGAAAAGAGCCCTCTGTGCCTGGTGCCATGCAGACCTTTATGCATGGTTCTGGGTGACAACGTCACTGCCTTGTGGCAGGATTAAGATAGAAGAGTTGGGCCCTGAACAGACAGGATTTGCTCACCTAACTCCTATTCACCCTTCCAGGCCCAGGTGAAGTGTCCACTTATCATGTTTTCTGACCTGCTGCCCTGGGAGGATTCGCCTTTTCCTCCTTGGACTCCTGTGGACACACTGCCGCCCACCCCACCCCACTCTGGTAACACTACACTGTGTGGTAGACTTTCTTCCCATGTCTGATTCACACATCTGATGCTGCTCTTCAAGCTCTTTTCAGAAAAAACCCATTGTCACATTTCCCCTGATCTTCCCCTTCCATGTCATGTCCTGTTGCGTTTTTAGGGCACAGACATCTGGCCCAGGGGATATCACCTCCCGTGAGTACACAACAGGCCCAAAATGTTTATGTCTCCCCAAAGGTGAGATTCTTTCTGCTCTCCTGCAGCTAAATTCTGTCTCAGGCTACCCTTGTCTACGAATCTGGTCGCAAACTCTCTTGAATGTATCGGGCCCTCAGCAGATGTCTTCCTGGCAACCCTGGGCCAAAGCTCCCGGAGTGAATGCCAACAACTTCGGTGAGCATTTCCTTGGAGCAGCTCAACTCACTGTGCATGGGTGGTACTTGCCTGGCATTGTGCTCTGAGACCTTTTTACCATCAGGCCAAGCAGTGTCAGAGACACACTGAGACCACAAGGCTCCTGTGGCTGGAAGCAGGGTTCAACTCATTTCGTGCTTCTTTAACCAACATCCCTGAGCTTCTAATTAGGTGCTAGGCTCTACCTGGGGCATATAGAGATGAGTTCAGCCTCTGGCCCCTTGAGCTCCTGGTGAGAGGGGATACCAGTGAAGACTATCCCAGTGTCCAGGAGTGCACGCGGCACTGGGAGCAGCAAGCAGGGATGAGTGACTGCCACACAGAGGCCTGCATGTGTCAGGAGGACAGTCCAAGGAGGAATAGAACTGGCAAAAGCAAAGAAGAAGGCGGGGAACGAAGGATGTGGCGGGTGATCATGGGATGTGTTTGGAGCATGAGGTATGTGGAAGGCCAGAGGCAAAGTGACACAGAAGGACTCTAGGAAAGGAAGCCAGGGTCAGCTTCGGGAGGGTGCGTTTGCTGGTTAAGGAGCTCTCCCCCTTTCTTCACCCATATTGGGCCCTTGTGTGGGCCACACATGTTGCTAGGCGCATAGTGTTGAACAAAACAGACACCATTCCAGCCTGTGTGAAGCATATTGTCTAGTGGGAAAAAGAGACACTCGTCAAATAATCACACAAAGGTAACATCTGTGCAGAGTTCCTGAATAGGATAGTGATGTGGTCTGGTTTGCATTTTAGAAAGCACTCTAGCCAGAAGAATTGGAGTAGAATGGGAGGGATGAAACAGGAGAGGAGCATGGAGTTAAACCTCCACCATGGTTTAAGCCTGTCCAGGCGTGCTCCAAGGTAGTGAGATGGAGAGCCAGGAGTGAGTGTGAGACAATTCTCAGGTAAAATAGGAAGGAGTTAGAAAGTCTGATAGGTCCACTGTGGGTAACCGTGGAAAATGACAGTTAAGAAAAAAACAAAAATAGATTTGGGGCGCAGTCTTGATGGGATAATAATTGGAAGTTTCAGGCTATTTTGAGTTTGAGACGCCAGTGGGCCATCAGGTGGAGGTTGAGATGGATGGGTATAGAGCTTCGGAAAGGTGTCTGAGCTGCCAGGATTTGTCAGGAGTCATCAGTGTATGAGTGATGCTGGGTGCATGGATGAGATCACCTGGAGAGAGAATTAATTGCCCTGCTCTGGTCCCAAGAGTGAGAACAAAACTTCCAAGCCACAGGAATGGAATTCTAGCTGGGCTTCTGTTAGTTATCACTAGCTGGTTTCTTGGCTATTGAGCAAGGAAGATGTAAACCCATGCCAACGTAATAAATGGAACATAAAGCTATTTTTCCCAAGGAACTAGTGTGGGTTTTTTTTTTTTTTTCTTGTACACAAAGTAAAGTTTACATTGTTTTCCTTCTTGCTCCAGCAGCCGGGAAGTTTAGAGCTAATTTTGTAACTTGGAAGCCACATAGGACCTACATACCCAGCTACTTTTTTCCCAAATAAATACTTTTTATATATCTATGTATTTTGCAGCCCTGATGTTTTTCTTTGTTGTTTTAGATGCTCATATAAGCTGTCTCAGATCATTTGTAAAATTAGGTAGGGTGCAACTGTATAAAAATAAATATTCTCCTTACCCTAATATTTTTGGGTCATCTTCACAGCCCTTGTGCAATAAGTCTGCCCAGTTTCTGAGTTCATATTGGCTAGATTTAAGCAGGAAGAACTCTTAGAACTTACAGAAGCTCGACAGTAAATTTAACACTCATGCAACTCATTAAAATAGGATAAAAGTGGAGCTTCAAACATCTCTGTGTCTGCTACCAAGGCTGGGGGGTGGGGTGTTACCCTTAATTCAGCTCAAGATCTGAAAGTCTGATCTTTCAGAATTGAGAATACACCGCTGAAATTAAAGACTTGTCTGTGTAGACAAGCACTCCAGATGTGTTCAAAGAAAGATTAAGGTGTTAACTCTATACGGATAGGAATTTTTTTTAAACTCAGGGTATCGTCGTCTTGACTCATAAAATATGGTTTGGTAAAAGCAAACTTGCTTATCAAACAGCATAAGCACAAAATCGATTGGATAGTATATTTTATTTTTTATCATCCCTGTTCTTTAAAATAATTATTTTAAAATTTCAGTTCGCTATTGGTTAAGATCACCGTGTAAATCGTTTTCAAAGTGTGTCCCACAGCCAGTGGCCTAGGGACTGCAAAGATGCCTGCGATGTGGGGGGATGAGAAGGTGGCTAAGCCTGGAGAACCCAGCCACCACCCCTGCTCTATGCCCAGGTTCTCCAGAGCAGCTGAGCTCTGCATTATGGAGCTCGGGTAACAGGGTTCCTTCTATGTAACTTTTTTTTTTCTTTTTTGAGATGGAGTCTCACTCTGTTGCCCAGGCTGGAGTGCAATGGCGCTATCTCATTTCACTGTAACCTCTGCCTCCCAGGTTCAAGCGATTCTCTTTCCTCAGCCTCCCGAGTAGCTGGGCTTACAGGCGCCTGCCAACACACTCGGCTCAGCTCATTTTTGGGTTTGTTTTGTTTTGTTTGAGACGGAATTTCGCTCTTGTTGCCCAGGCCGGAGTGCAATGGAGTGATCTCAGCTCACTGCAACCTCCGCCTCCTGGGTTTAAGTGATTCTCCTGCCTCAGCCTCCTGAGTAGCTGGGATTACAGGCATGAGCCAGCATGCCTCGCTAATTTTGTAGTTTTAGTAGACAGGGTTTCTCCATGATGGTCAGGCTGGTCTCAAACTCCTGACCTCAGGTGATCCACCTGCCTCGGCTTCCCAAAGACCTGGGATTACAGGCATGAGCCACCGCGTCCAGCCTAGCAGGGCTGCTTCTGCATAAAATCCTATCTGAATAAAGGGTTCTGCTGCTAAAAGGGAAAAGTTTGGAAATCTTCACATTGGAAGGCATTTCTCCCTAAATAGCCCTTGGAGTATGGAAGGGGAGATGGGATATAGAATCTGACTGTTGGTTCCTGCTCTGCCACCCACCCTCTCTGTGACTTTGTAGGATGACTCTTCCTCTCGGAAACAGCTTCCTCATCCATAAAGGAAATGAATTCCTTGATAATAGCTACTGCACTCATGAGGGTTAGAAAAATTAGCAGATGGGGGCCAGGCAGAGTGGCTCACACCTGTAATCCCAGCACTTTGGGAGGCCAAGGTGGGTGGATCACTTGAGTTCAGGAGTTTGAGACCAGCCTGACCAACATGGTGAAACCCCATCTCTACTAAAACTACAAAAATTAGCCACTCATGGTGGGGGACACCTGTAATCCCAGCTACCCGGGAGGCCGAGGCAGGAGAATGGCTTGAACTTGGGAGGCAGAGGTTGCACTGAGCTGAGATAGCGCCACTGCACTCCAGCCTAGATGACAGAGTGATATTCCATCTCAAAAAAAAAAAAAAAAAAAAGAAAAAAAAAAAAAAAAATAGCAGATGGGGAAGCTCTGCATATAGGAATTTCAGAACTGATGGCTCTTACACTATGCCAATGACCCTCCTCTCCCCTCTGCACTTCCCAGGAGGAGCCGATCACTTTCTGTGAGGAAGCCTTCGTGTCCCACTACCGCTCTGGAGCCATGAGGCAGTTCCTGCAGAACGCCACGCAGCTGCAGCTCTTCAAGCAGGTGCCACCCTCCTTGGTCTGGCGTGGGTCTGGCTCCCTGGCGGGGATTTCTGCAGCTGTCTCCACTCTAAGCACTGAGGCCACAGGCATGGATGGGACTCAGGCCCCAGGCAAAAGAGGCTCAGGGGAGGGGGATTGGGTGAAGAGGGCAGTCACTGACCAGACAGACCCTTTGCAGATCTGCCGTGTGGTTTTCCAAGTTATCATAAACATGCAGCCGGTATTTTAGAAAGAAACTTGCCTGTTGAACCTTACTTTTAGAAAACTCCTACCTTGGATACAGTAAGGTGCCCAGCTGAATGGTTTTTCCCCCTTTTCTTCGTAACAGCTGTTGTGCTTTTGTTCTTTCTTTCTATAGTTTATTGATGGTCGATTAGATCTTCTCAATTCCGGCGAAGGTTTCAGTGATGTTTTTGAAGAGGAAATCAACATGGGCGAGTACGCTGGTGAGAAGCATCTCATTTTCCTTCCGGGGCTGCAGGCTGCCATCGTATAGGGCATATTTGACAAGGAGTGGCAGTGACTTGCTTTTCCTTTACTGGGGCTTAGGAAGAGACTGATTTCAAGCTTGGCCTTGAAATGTTTGAAGAATTCTTCTTCGTTTTCTGACAAAATGCACACTGGCCCATATGAAATCCTCCAGCCTAGGGTCAGTTGCTTCCCCTGTGTAGACAGTCTAGTTAAAGTAGTGGCCAGCGTGGTCCACTGGGAAGCACGTGCAGTATTCAGTTAGGAGGCCTGGATTCAAGTCAGGACTCTTGTCTCCTCACAAGCTTCGAGACCCTGGGTGAGTCATTTCCCCTCCTTTAGCTCAAGTTCCTATCCATGCCCTGAGAGTACCATGTCCTACCTCACAGGATTCCTTTTGAGATTAAATCAGAGTATATGAGGGAAGGTTTATACAGTCATCCAGGACAGTCCCTGGCATGGGGACCATGTACAGTAAGCTTTTTTTTTCCTTTTCCTTTTTCTTTTCTTTTCTTTCTTTCTTTTTTTTTTTTTTTTTGAGACAGACTCTTGCTCTGTTGTCCCGGCTGGGGTGCAGTGGCGTGATCTCTGCTCACTGCTGCAACCTCCGCCTCTCAGGTTCAAGTGATTCTCCTGCCTCATACTCCCAAGTAGCCAGGATTACAGGCATGTGTCACCACGCCCAGCTAATTTTTGTATTTTTAATAGAGATGGGGTTTCACCATGTTGGTCAGGCTGGTCTCAAACTCCTGACCTCAGGTGATCCACCCACCTCGGCCTCTCAAAGTGCTGGGATTACAGGCGTGAGCCACCATACCCAGCCCTGTTTCTTTAAAATATGACAAATTATTGCTGAGTGCCTGGTCTCTGCAGATCTGAAGAACTGAAGGGCTTGTCTTCTCATTTTTCAGAGGAGGTATCTGAGGCCCAGAGAGGTGTTGGTGGCTGAGTCGGCCTCCTGAATGCCAATCTGACCTTTCCAAATCCCATTGCCTCAGTCTTTGGCAGCGAAGGCAAAACCAGATGCAAAATAACACCCATGCTGCTGGCTGGTAGTAGTCCAGAATAGACACACACCCCTTTTATTGCTGGGTGTGTGTCTATTCTGGACTACTGTGATAATCCAATTGGCAGTTTTTAAGCTCACAGAGCAAGGCACAGTATCCACCTATAAACGTTGCAGGCCCTCCCAGCCTGTGCTGTATGGAAAGCACAGTTAAGAAAATCACCATGAAGTCTACGAACAGCAATAGCCAGTCACTGATAAGCATTTCCTGAACACCTGCTATGTCCAGAGCCCCATGGAGTAAAAAGCGGAGGACCCAGTTCTGCCCTCAAGAAGTGTTAGGTAGGAGAGAGAAATGCATGACTAAAGACAAACAGAAATTAAACCAATGCAGGAAAAGGAGTAGAAACAGATTTCAGTGCAGTTAGAATGGGGCTCTGTTAATCCTTACTGTGTGATGTGAGGGCTTAACAAAGGAGGCCAGGCTAGAGTTGTGTTCTAATGGTTGCATGTGAGTTCCAGGAAAACAGGCTTTAGGTGTTGCTAAACTGAGTTCACTTATTCAGTGGATTAAGACCCACCATTTAAAATGAACGGAGTTTACCAACAACACTTCCGTTTTCTTACCGTCTCATTCTCTGAGGGTTCAGTGTGTGTCCAGCAGGGTCCTTTCAATGGGACACACAGCCCTGGGGGTCCCTGCTCTGGTGCCCCTCATAGTACTTCCCACAATATGGATGTCTCAGTGGCTGTTACCTATTCCAGAGGGCTGTTCAGAGGAAGACGCTTGCAGAGGACATCACATCTGAGCCGCCTCCCAGTTTACTAAGCAGAGAGAGTAGGGTGTGGTGACCAGGCAAGGGAGCTGTATTTGCAAGGGCCTGGAGGCCTGCGAGGATGCTGGCTTATGGACCCCGTGGTCCCTTAAGTAGTTCCCCGTGGTGGGACATAATGTAAGGTGGTGCAGAGTCATAGCAGCACAGGATGGAGAGCTCATGAGGCATGACTAGACGTGAGTGGCGGGGCAGCCTCGGAGCCTGACCTCCAGCCAGCAGGCAGCGGGGTGGCGGCTGAGTTTGCAGTCAGGGCACTGCATAATCGGCTCTGTTTGAGAGGGAAACCTGTGACAGTGGCTCGCTGCCGCCTCCTGTAAGAGCAGGATGTGGGACCCTCCACAGGGATCTCCAAGTCCTGAATGCGGAAAGCAATTTCGGCCAGGCGTGCCGGCTCACGCCTGTAACCCCAGCACTTTGGGAGGCCAAGGCGGGTGGATCACTTGAGGTCAGGAGTTCGAGACCAGCCTGGCCAACATGGTGAAACCCCGTCTCTACTAAAAAAAAAAACAAAAATTAGCCAGGTGTGGTGGCGGGCACCTGTAATCCGGGAGACTGAGGCAGGAGAATTGCTTGAACCCAGGAGCTGAGATTGCACCAGTGCACTCCAGTGTGGGCGACAACGTGAGACTCCGTCTCAAAAAACAAAAAAGCAATTTCAAGGACTCCCAAGGACAAATCACCTATTTAAGTAACAGCTTCTCTGACTTCTCTTTCCCCAGGCAGTGACAAACTGTACCATCAGTGGCTCTCCACCGTCCGGGTAAGCGTGCACCCAATTCTGAGCCCCCTGGACTCCTGCCTTAGCTTCCTGGCAGCCTTCCGCTTCCCTATACTTCCCCTTCCATCCCGAAGCACTCCATTCTCTCTGCTGGAGATGCCTTTGTTTGTAAAGCCAGGCTCTTCTCATGCCAGATGGAGACTAAAAGGGTGGGATTGTCCAAAGCCATCACTTGGTGGGGTCAGAAAAAGGCATGAGAGGCTTCCTCCTCTGCAGGAAGCCAGCCAAGGAGAACTGAATGGAATGTTGCTGTTTTAGAGCATTTGGGGGGGTCTCCTTCTAGGGCCAGAGCAATTGTCACGATCACAGGCAAACCAAAAATGTGCCCTCTTGCTGCTGTGTAACCTCTTTCACAGCAAAGGCTCCTGGGAAGATGGAGAACACATCACTGGGAGGTTGACTGTTGTTGTGAAGTATCTTGATGTGTCAGAAGCCAGTGGCATAGGGCTTCTGAAACCTCTAAAGAATTTGAAATATTGACTTTCCCTTCCATCAGTTTATAATTGAGGTGTCCTGAAGGCCTACTGTGTGCCAGGCACCATGCTGAGTACTAGGGATGCAGCAGGGAGCAGGGTACAGGCCCTGCCCTGGGGGAGCTCCCTGTCTTGCTGGGGAGGCCGGCACGAAGCAGGCAACTCCAGCATCAAGTGATAAGTGTTCCCTCCTGCTAATGCGTCAGTGCACTGCTGCCAGGCAAGTCCCTTGGAAGTGGCTGCAGTTGGCGGAGAGTAAGCAATTCCTTCATGAAAGACTTCCTTTGTTCCTCTTGTATGGCCAAACACAGCACTTGGCAAATCAGAGAGGAGTAATAAGGACTTGTTGATTGATTGATAAAGGGAGTTTCAATACTCCAAAGGACCATTTAAATGGGATACTGAGTAATTTTGGAAAGCAGTATGGAATAAATGAGTGGGTGAAAATTTCCCATTGTCCTACAACATAGAATGCTTTCTAGGTCAAATTGTAATGTTTTTAATTAAAGCTCAAAATTTCTAATGTGGGCAGTTACCAAAAATTTTGCTAAATGTTAAGACCAATAATTACATTACTATATCTTATTCTCTTAGGTACCCACTGGTTCCAGCCTCTCTCCATCCAAATCAGTTTTTTTAAACCAACACAGACCTGATTCCGTGATGAATTTGATTAAAAATGCTCCATAGTGTAGACCCCTTAGCCTGGCATTCCGGGCCCTTCACGAGCTGGCCTCATCTGGCCTCCCAGCCTCACTTACTGCTTCTCTGATGTTATACTCATGGGAGTGTGTCATGGTGCAGTACAGGAGCCACTTGTTACAGCATACACCATGGCTTTTCAGCTTCTGCATTTTCTTTTATGTGCTATTTCCTGTCCCTAGAATGTTCTCCTCCCATCTCCTACATCAACTCCTATTTATCGTTCATGGACCAAGTCCAATGTTTCATCTCCAAGGCCTTCCCTGATCTTCCAAGTCTCCGTGCTCCCTGTGCACACAGCCATTACAGCCATCATCACCTGCTGTTGTAATTATTTACTGTGCTGTCCTGCCTCTCCAACTGGAGGTTTTGGAAGGCAGAGACCAGGCCTCCCTCGGCCTGGTGCCTTCAGAACCCTCACGATGTATCTGCAGGGATGAGACTGAGAAACGGATTCACGGACAGTTATGAAAACGTGCCCTGTGCACTTCAGGTCCCTCCACTGTCTCCTTTAGGAGCCGGACGGCCTTCCCTCCTCCTTCCTCCCACTTTTGCTCCTAAAGAAAGTGAGCGAGAAATTGCTGTGTCGGATTTAACTAAAGCCATGGTGAACATTTGTGGCTATTTATTCTTTCCTTTTCTCAAGATTTAGATGTTAAGGAAGGCAGCCTACCAGAGAGATTTAAAAAAACAACACAGAAAACCAAGGCAAGAAAAGGAAGTTGCACGGTGAGGGCAATGTATTTCCCAACAATCCTGGCTGATCAGGGCCCCACTTTCTGCCCCGGCTTGGTATCAGCTGTGGAGTCCATGGTTATTAAACTTACCTGAGTGTCATCCGTGGTAACTAGAATGTCTTGAAAAGCCACAGATGCCCATAGGGAAGCCCTTGCCTTAGGCAGCCTGCGATGCAGTTCCCTCCAGCCAGGGAACAGGTGCCAAGCAGAGCACTGAGACTAGAGTCCCCCTCCGCCAATTCACACTCCTCATCCCCAGTCCACACACACCCACCCACCCACAGCTCCTACCCACAGCCCTTCCGCCAGGACCATAACTGGCTGGCTGGGACCAGCTATCATCCAGGCCTATTTCTCAATGTGTGTTTACATACCTTTGAAATGTTGCTTAGCCTGATTGAAGAGAAGCAGTCTTTGTTGGTGTTGGATGACTCTATCTTCAGCCCAAATTGCTAATTGACATTTTTATTATAGAAAGGAAGTGGAGCAATTCTGAATACTGTAAAGACCAAAGCAAACCCAGCCATGAAGACTGTCTACAAGTTCGTAAGTACTGGTCTTGCTCTCAGGAGCCAAAACAGATCAGTCCCTTAGCATGATGAGACTCTTTATTTATTTACCTATTTTTGAGACAGGGTCTTGCTCTGTTGCCCAGGCTGGAGTGCAGTGGTGCGATCACAGCTCACTGCAGCCTTGACCTCCAGGGCCCAAGCGATCCTCCCACCTCAGCCTCCCCAGTACACCAGGAACTACAGGTGTGCACCACCACACCTGGCCTTTTTTTTTTACACAGACATGTCTCAGTATGTTACCCAGGCTGTTCTTGAACTCCTGGGCTCAAACAATCCTCCTGCCTTGGCCTCCTCCCAAAGTGCTGGGATTACCAGCATGAGCTGCTGCACCCAGCCAAGCGATGAGACTCTTAAGTATACCTGGTCCTCTGTTGCAGAGATGACTCAGGCTGCTGAACTCTTTCCTGAAGGTCTCCATGTTCTTCAAATTATTTAGCAGATTATTATAACCGGTTCAGTGACATTTTTGATTTATAGTTTTGGTGCACACATTTGCCACAGTAGAGAAATGGGAGGCTACTGGTTTTAGCTTTTAAAGTGCAGACCAGGTGGCTGCACCCTGCCTCTGTTTCTGAGACCCAGAAGCATGGTCTATCTGGTGTCTGGCAAAGCCTTCCTGCAGGCATACCCATTATTGAGTCAAAATAAAGCAGCTCCTTTGCAGGTTACTGAAGAGTGTTCGTGATGGCATACACCACTTAATTTTTGTCCCCAATTCTTCATCATCTCTCTGATCACTGCCCTATAGGAAATGCATTATTTGTAAGACTCGTGTCCACAGCCGAGTGAAAATAGGAGAGCACATCTGTTACCGGCGCTCCGTCTTTCACAAGCATCGTGTATTTTTTCTTGTGACTTCTCCTGCTTGCTAATTTGACCGTGAGCCACTGAAGTGGGGTGGTTTTATTTTATTTCCATTTTTAATTGTGTTAGTCCTCTCTGTGCTTAAACTGTGGTTATTTTAGCAGGGTTGGTGGCTGCCAGCAGAACCACACAGGTCTAAAATGACCTGAAATCAAAGCCAGGGTCTCTGCCAAAATGAGATGTAGGAAATGCACTGTAGAAACCCAGCAATGTGTCTGTTCCGGCCATTCAGCCTGGGCAGAAAATCGGTCCTGGGGCCGTGCCCTAGTGAAATAGAATGGATATTCTGAATCTTCCAGCCAGAAACACGGCTGCTGTACTCTTACTGGTAGCTGTCACCAGGCTGCCGAGATAAATAATTATAGAGAGCAAAAGAAGGGCTTTGGAAGGGAACGAAAAAAAAAATCTGTGCCATCAAAATGCAGAAAATAAAATCTCTCCAGCCTCTTTAAGGGTTGTTTTTTTTTTTAACCTTTTACCGTTATATTTGTTTTCATAGCCATTATGTTTTCGACTTGATGATCCCATTTTTCCTTCCTTTTTCTAGTAATCAGAGAAGGTGATTCTCGACGGACTGAAATCAAGCATAGTCCCTGCTGGAAACAGAAAGGGAATCTTAACTTAAATTAATTTTTCATGCAGGCAAAAGATCATGCAAAAATGGGAATAAAAGAGGTGAAAAACCGCTTGAAGCAAAAGGTACTTGAAGTTCTTATTCAAAATGTATAAGCACCATGTATGAAATGCATGGCCACAAAAAAGTATGAGGGGATCAATAGAGGGCTGTTTGATACACTGTTGTTAACACACTTCAAAATGCATTACCAGCTGTCCGGGAGTTTTCACACTGTTATAAATATTCACAGACAAAAAACTGTCTTCAAATAACATTAAGAATCTGGCTTAAACCCACAAAGGCGAGCAAGTTCAGAGTTACCACTGTCGGGCTGTCCCTTGCCCACCCCACCAGGCCTGGGTTCACAGGCGTCTGTAGAAATTGGCTTGGTGTTCCCATCTGGCATCCGCCCACCCGCTATGGCCGACCTCTGCCCCAGGGCCGGTTGTAACCAAAACCAAGGAGCATCTCTGGGGAATGATTGCCATGGTCCAGCATGCACATGGCCACCGCCCAGACACAGCACAAGGGGTGGGGCTGAGCAGAATGCTGTGGGCTTACCTCGCCCTGAGGGACCAAGTGAGCGTAACCCAGTGGGCGCTGTTGAGACTCTGAGTGTGGAGGGGAGGGCTCTGATTGTCTTCACCCAGCTATGTCCTAGCTAAGATTCCTCCAGCCTGAATCTCTTTTTTTCTTTCTTTCTTTTTTTAATCTGACATTTTTTTTGTATTTTATTTTATTTTAATATTTTTATTTCCATAGGCTTTTGGGGGAACAGGTGGTATTTGGATACATGAGTAAGTTCTTTAGCTATGATTTGTGAGATTTTGGTGCACTCATCACCTGAGCAGTATACACTGAACCCAATTTGTAGTCTTTTATCCCTCACCCCCTTCCCAGCCTTTCCTTGAGTCCCCAAAGTCTATTGTGTCATTCTTATGCCTTTGCATCCTCATAGCTTAGCTCCCACTTATGAGTGAGAACATACGATGTTTGGTTTTCCATTCCTGAGTTACTTCACTTAGACTAAGAGTCTCCAATCCCATCCAGGTTGCTGCGAATGCCATTAATTCATTCCTTTTTATGCCCCTAGATTGAATTTCTAGACTTAAGACAGTGAGGTTACTGTAACAGGGAGGGCTTTTTTATATTATTATGAATGGCATCATCATTATTATTGTTGCCACCTTTTTTTTTTTTTTTGAGACAGAGTCTCACTGTGTTGCCATGCTGGAGTGCCTCAGCCTCCGAAGTAACTGGGACTACAGGCACACGCCACCACACCTGGCTAATTTTTGTATTTTTAGTAGAGACGGGGTTTCACCATGTTGGCCAGGATGGTCTCGATCTCCTCACCTCGTGATCCGCCTGCCTCGGCCTCCCAAAGTGCTGGGATTACAGGCGTGAGCCACCGTGCCTGGCCTGTTGCCACACTTCTTTAAGCTCCTCTTAAGGGTGGTCCAGGCTAGGAGCTTTCACACTTAGTCCTCAGAACAGCACTGTGAAGTATTGTTCCCATTTCGTGAGTAAACAGACCACAGTTCAGAGGTGAAGTCATTTGCCCAGGGCCACACTGAGCCTAGCAGAGCCAGAATTGGATTCCAGCTCCATTGACATCTGGTGGCTGTGTGTTCTTATTGCTATTGCATTGCACACTGCCTTCCTCAAACAACTGTTTTGTTTTCCAAAAGATGTTTGGGATCACCTACTTCATTATCCCTATGCCCCCAAACGTACCACTCTAATAAGGCCCTTTGTCTAGCTCTGCAATTTTTAAAAAATTGAAAGCAGTTTTAATTTTCTGAAGTCAGAAAAGACCTCTAATTAACTTGAAAGGGTCGAAGGAATTGATTCCTTTCTTTTAATTGGAAAATAATTTGCTCTGACTAAGCATTTAAATTCTTAGTTTCAGCTGAGAGTGGATTTTTAACAGCTGAGATTCACATCCTGAAATAAAAGCTCTGTAATGTAAATCCAGATAGACCTTAAACTGTAGTCTGTTTGCACCCTGCCAGAGACTGGCAGGTGGCATTCTTTACTTGGATGTTATTTAAGTCCCTAAATATACCTTTTTATCTCCCATCCCAGTTGCATGTAGCTGAATTGGATTGCAGATATAAAACAGAGTGGCAGGGAGTGGGGAGTTTTCCCTCCTTGATGCCTGGATCGTAGGCTCTGGTTGGTATTAGAATATCCCCTGAAGTAAGCAAAGAAAGGGGTCCCTCCTCAGGCAAAGGCCCCATGCGCCCTCATTGGTCAGATCCACTCTCTGCAGACCATTAAGCTACAGACATCACCTTACCTCCCTACTTGTATGTGCAAGCCTCTGGCCTTAGGAAAATCCCCTTCTTATGATAAGTAACATTTCTGCAAATAGCCAGTTAAGCTCAGATTTTGTAATGTGGTTGTTCAAAGGTTTGTTTAAACAGTCTAGATCACTTTGCTTCCACGCTCTCTCCCTTTCCATTCCTTGATAGTATCTAAAGCAGATGTCTCCCTCCCCTTCCCTTCCCCCTGCCAGTCTTTTCAAGAATAGCTTCAGGAGATAATGTTCTATAGAGAGTGTCAGTACATTTCAGGTGACACAAACGGTGAAGGCATTTTATAGAAATGTGGCTTGTCACCATTGGACTGTTGACAGATCTATTAGTGCACCCTTTTCAATTTTCACTTTTCCCCCCTTCGGTCGTACAGATTTCCACAGACTTGATATTTTGCAGTTGTTCTTGGAAGAGAGCTATTTTGTAATTGAAACTCTAGCATTGTTCGCATCTACGGGACTTGGACTCCAGCACTCTCCAGCGCCCTTTCTTGAGCTAATTTAGGATCTGGCTGCACCTGACCTCTCACATAGCAGTAGAAAATATTTCCTTGGTTTTTTTGTCCTTCTCCCCTTTCCCTCCTCCCCTTTATCTGGCAACGAATGTACCTCGTGGCTCCCCAGATGCCTCTAATATAGACATCTCAAGTTTGGTTTCTGCCATGAAATTGAGGCAGTTTCCAACAAAGATCCAATTTTCAAATGTGCTGGGTTGCCACCTGGCCTCCTCTAACTCTGCATAGCAATGGTGACCTTGCAGATATAATCAAGAACCCAAGCTTGCCCTCTTCACCCTCGCCTTGGGTTTGAATTGCAAATAGAAAATGTGGGGCCGACCTGTGGAGAGGTCACCATGGTGTGTGGAGGGTCCATCTCTAATATGACTGAGCAGGGCCCCTTCTCCATCCCTTGTTCATTTGTGCTGCAGATTTTCAAAGCATTTGAAATCGGAGCTTTCAGGATATCTGTATGACCATTGGCAAATAATTGTTAATAGATCCGATGATGTGGCTTTTTTCCATATCTGCTCTGCTTCAACCCAACAACAAAAAAACAAGGATGGATAACATATTTCTCTAGATAAATGGAGCAAGGTGGTCAGGTTCTTCTATAGCTTGGCCTCCTTTGAAGTCTGACTTGCTCAAAATTAGGAAAAAGAAGAGATGGCAAAGATGCTACCCCGCCATTTTTTTCTAAGGAAGAGTGTAGTGCTTTCATCTGGAGTGTCTCCCTGCCAGAAGAATGCCTCCTGGATGGCTCGTGACTGTCAACAAATAGCCTTCCGCTGCAGCACCAAGCAGGGCTGGCATGAGAATGCCCCGCTTTAAAAGCAGTGGCCGCAAATACATTTCTCCTCACCTGCAGGCAATGTTAAGACAGCCACATAGGGATGTCCTCTTTTGCCTATTGAGGAACCCCTGAAATTTTTCTCTTTTTTCTTTGGTATCAAAATGATTTAGCCAAATGGGCCCATTTCACAGCCCTTTGTAAAGTTTCTGAATCTTTGATCCTCTTCTTTTCTTTTTGTTTTTTGTTTTGTTTTGTTTTGTTTTTCTTTGTTTTGAAACAGGGTCTCACTCTGTCTCCCAGTGCAGTGGCACAATCACTGCAGCCTTGACCTCCCAGGCTCAAGGGATCCTCCCGCCTCAACCTCCAGAGTAGCTAGGACAACAGGCATGCACCACCATGCCTGGCTAATTTCTTTTAAGGACAGAGTTTTGCTGTGTCGCCCATACTGGTCTCAAACTCCTGGGCTCAAGCGATCCTCCCTCCTAGGCCTCTCAAAGTGCTGGGATTACAAATCTTTGATCTTTAAAAGCCAAATCGAGCTTGTTGATTTAGAGTCTCTGTGATTGAAAGGAGCAAATTCACAGTTGCTTTCACAGAGGCTTGAATTTCTGGCCAAACTGTTCCCATTGAAGGGAGTGAGTAAGCATGCGTGGGGCAGGGTGAGCTAGGTAGACTCTGGTAGAACAGACGTTTTCACACCTTATCACACAACTGTCAGCTCCCTGTCTCCCGACACATTAAAATACGCTGCAGCCTCAATCACAGAAATTCCAACTTTGGTTACTATCTTGATATCAATATTCATATTTTAATTTGCATTTGCTGTGCTGTGAAGTAGCCTGGGAAAAGAAGGGTGCAGCACGAGTCTGTAAATGGAGACGGGAGTTCTCACACCCGCAGCGTGAGTCAGACGGGAAGGCCTCTGCCCATAGGGGCCTTTCAACTCCCCCACATGGTGATGTGGTGTTTGGGCTTCTGAGGCAGGCAAGCTGGGCTCAGTGCTGGTTGTGTAGGATATTAACCGTGTGACGTTGGGTAAGTTACGAGACCTCTCTGAACCTAGTTTTTCTCATCTGTTAACTAGAGGAAATACAGGTTTTTGCTGGATCGTTGGAAGGAGTGGAAGAGATAATGTGTTGAAATAACAACACTTAGTAGCCACTGAATAATTGAGAGTTTCCCTTTTGTCTGTCTTTTGTTTGTATTTGAGATGGAGTCTTACTCTGTTGCCCAGGCTGGAGTGCAGTGGTGTGATCTCAGCTCACCACAACCTCCACCTCCCAGGTTCAAGTGATTCTCCTGCCTCAGCCACCTGAGTAGCTGGGATTACAGGCACCCACTGCACCTGGCTAATTTTTGTAGCGACGGGGTTTTGCCATGTTGGCCAGGCTGGTCTCGAACTCCTGACCTTAGGTGATCTGACCGCCTCGGCCTCCCAACGTGCTGGGATTACAGGCATAAGCCACTGCATCTGGTCCTCTCTGTCTTCTTATGTCCCACATCTGGAACACCCAGTCTGCCCAAATACCCATGCATGCACATCTGGAGACCAGTCCCTTGAGGTTGTCCATACAATCACCAGAGGAATCTGTGTAGGACCCAGCACTGACCAAGTCACTCCCTTGGTTAAAACATTTCAGACCTTTCAAACCTTCCACCTCCTTGCCTGGGGGCAGCCCAGGGGTGGAATGCTCTGGCCGCTGGGCCACAGCAGGCCCTGCTGTCTGCCTCCCTGGGCCTGGGGCTCTACTCTCTCATCGCTGGCTCGTAAGTCCTTTCCTCGGTTCCCACCCTAGCCCCTACCCAAGGCCACCCAGAACCCTCTTTGTCCTCTAGTCTTCTGAGACTCTGGGTCCTTGCCTCCCTGATTTCTCATGGAGACTCATGTCCAGAGACTTACCGTATGCTGTGCCTGCCTTCTCCGCAGAGGGTTGGAGGTTAGAGCATAGTCATGGCTTCTGATTCCAGTAAACGCTCAAGGAAAATAACAGGAATACAATGACTTTCTGACTGCCTTGCTTTACCAAGGGACAGGAACTGGCAGGGCCCCCGTAACTCTCTGAGCTGAGCCTTGGGGCTCCAGGAAGAGATTTGCCACCCTGTGGTGGCCCCTGCTCTGTAGCTCTGTCTGGCGTCTTCCTCCTGTGTGACCCTTCGGGAAGGAGCAAGTTTAACTCTCCTGCTAGCTTCTTGTTTCTGCTTTTTAAAAATGACATTTAGAAGGTCGGGTTTTTTCCTGTTTCAAACAAAATGCATGTTTATTGAGGAAAACTCAGTGAAACAGAGGAACAAAAAATAATCTCATTTTATAACCTGCATTTTCATGTACTATATCCTGGGCATTTCCCAGACCACTAAATATTTCTTCAACATGTCTTTATTTTATTTTGTTTTGTTTTATTTTTTGAGACGGAGTTTTACTCTGTTGCCTAGGCTGGAGTACAGTGGCACGATCTCGTCTCACTGCAACCTCTGCCTCCCCGGTTCATGCGATTCTCTTGCCTCAGCCTCCCAAATAGCTGGGATTACAGGCGTCTGCCACCACACCTGGCTAATTTTTATATTTTTGGTAGAGACGGGGTTTCACCATATTGGCCAGACTGGTCTCAAACTCCTGACCTCAAGCGATCTGCCCACCTTGGCCTCCCAAAGTGCTAGGATTACTATGCCAGGCCCACGTGTCATTATTTTAAATGATTACATCAGTTTTATCTGATGGACATACATACATTATTTAATATTCCCATTGCTGGACCCTTACATGAGTTCCAATTTTTTTCTAGGCAAATATCCGCATAGGCAAGACTTAGAAGACATTCTTATTATTTCATTAGGATAAATTTCTAAAAATGGGAGCAGTGGGCCAAAGGGCATGTACATCTTTTAGGTTTTTCATATAAATTGCCAATTTATATTCCCACAAGAAGGGTTTGAGAGTATCTGTTTCCCAAGCCCTTTGCTGACAGCTACATTAGTTCTTAGGCCACAGTTTCTTTAATCATGGGAATCCAAAGTTGCTGTTATTAGCTCCCTACCATATGTAAGATCTCTACCAGGAGATAGAACAGAGAATTTGAATGCCCCCTGCCTTATATTTTTCTTTTTTTTTTCCTTGAGACAGGGTCTCACTCTGTTGCCCAGGCTGGAGTGCAGTGGCTTGATCGTGGCTCACTGCAGCCTCAACCTCCCCAGGCTCTGGTGATCCTCCCATTTCAGCCTCCCAAGCAGCTGGGAATTCAGGCATACACTACTGCATCCAGCTACTTTTTATATTTTTTTGTAGATATAGGGTTTCCCCATGTTGCCCAAGCTGGTCTCAAACTCCTGGGCTCAAGTGATCCTTCCACCTTGACCTCCTAAAGTGCTGGGATTACCGGCGTGAGCCTCCATACCCAGCCTCTCTTTCTTGACTTGGGCTCCTCCTATTCTGCTGCCTGTGGCATCCTGAGAGGAAGCTGTTGTCCTTCTTCAGGTGGAGGAAATAGTAAAGAGGCTAATAAATTGGTAGCCTGCACCACAGGACTTTATAAGAAACCTTTTGCATCTTTGGATCTTCTAATAAATGAAGGTGCAGCACTGCTTTTTGACACACACAGGTACATTTGTGTATTGGACACATTTCCCTTCCAAATGTTTAACTCCACTTTACAAAGCTTTATTTGGAGCATGTACTAAATTCAAGGCTCTAGGTTAGAGAACCCAGACCCCAATGAACTTACAGTTGATAGAGATACAAAAGTAAGATAGTGCTAAGCATGGCAGCCTATGATCAGTGTAACCAGGGGCTTCCGAGGAGATTACATCTGAGGACTTGTTGAGCAGCTCCTCAATTCAGAATACCTTCACTTGTGCTGTCGTTACGGGTTGATGCGGCATAAAAGCGCCAGGGCGCCCATAGCTCTGGGCTCCTCCACCTTCTAACTATGTGGCTTGGGTAAGTTACCCCTTCTGAGCCCTATTTCTTCACCTATAAAAGCAGGATAATCCCATTTACCTTGTGATCATTGTGGGAACTAAGTGTGAGAATGAAGGTCAAGGGTCTGGAAGAGCGCAGGGGTGGGCCGTCCACACAGGGAAGCTCTGCTTTTTAGCAGGCGCTCTCTCCGTTTTGCAGATTGAGGTTCAATTTGCACAGTGCTGTGACATTTTTCAAAGCTTCCTCATATCTGATTTCACCCGTTCTCCCAGTAGCTTTGACATTTGCCAAGCAGGTGGTAGTCTCCCATTGCAAAACTAAGGCAATAGGTGCAGAGAGATTGAGTGAATTGGAAAGATTAGACAACTAGTTAATGGGAAAAACAAAACTATAAGATAGTACTTTTACTTAAAAGCGTGAACTAAGACACTTTTTCCAAAACTGCTACGTGAATTGTTCTTTTTTTTCTAAATAGCTATTACCTCAGAGTTTTCTATTAATACCAATATTTTCTTACCATATTACCTTGCAGCTTCATTTTTTTTTCAGCCAAACACAAACAGGCACACACACTCATGCACAAAATTTTACCTGAACCAAAAGTGAATTTGTTCATGTTTGACCTTATTCACTCTCTCATGTCTATCCTGTAGGATCTTCACCTGGATCCAAAATGCCCCTTTTGTCCATTGTTGTTTTCTAGCACAGATGGAACCCCTCCCTGTCTTCTTCCACTTGACCTGAGCACCTTTGGACAGCCCCTTTCCAAAAGAGCTGTTTCTGTTTAGCCATCGACAACCTCTTTCATCACTGAACCTCAGCCTGGCTGAGACTGGCTGATCAAACGTGGGCCACTTGATCCAAGCCCTCCCTGTAAAGCCAAGAGGTCATCATCTCCCTTTGTTGTTTACCAAGCAGTACAGATTCCTCAGGTCTGGCCTCTACAGGCAGCCTTGATTCCTTAGGAAAGGAGGCCAGCTGGTAGGCAGCTGGATGTGTGAGGTCAAATATTGGTGGTGGAGGGTAGGTTGTATAATTTCCATAATTTACTGAATGGCTAATAATGTTCTTGACACTCAGTTGTATTATCTGTCTCCTTTAATCTTCATGCTACCATATGCCCATTTCACAGATGAGGAAATTGAATCTTAGAGATGTATATAAGTTTCTTCCTTAATGCATTATTTTTCAATAAGGGACCACTTTCCCCCATGTCCCACCATTCTCTCTTAGCTGAGAAGTTAGGAGCAACCAAGTATCAAGTTTCTCATGTGCAGAATTTAGTCAGTACTAAGGGGATATGTTTTGTTGACCAGAGTATTTGCTTTGCAATGAAAATAATTGGAACTTGTGTTCATTACATAATTCTGGCTGAGTTATTTTTATTTGGTAAGAAAAATGAGTATTTAAATATTTATTTGTACACGTATTCTCTGCCTGGTTCCAATGAAGACTGAAGCAACTTCCTTGACTTGAGTAAAACACGGGACCCTTGATGCATGAGTGGCCCCATCCATGCTCCAAATGACCCGTGTGTATAGTCAGCTGCCAGCTTCAGCCACCAGAGCCGTAACCTGCCTTTTGCACATCGGGGTTTTCCTTTTCCTGATAATTTGACTTCAGTCATCGGAAGCACAAATTAAATGTAAATTTCTGGATTTAAAAAGATTTCTTTGGTCCCTAAATGTTTCCCAAGTCATAGAGTGCTGATTCAGACTTCAATCTTTTTATTTTCTGCGAGAAAGATTAGGGGTAGGAAGAGGTAGGAACAAACACATCTTATTCACAAACAGCAACATCATCAGTAAACAAATGTGGAAAAAGTGTCCATACTCATAATTAAAGTAATGCAAATTAAAGCAACAAGGAAGTCGAATTTTTCACCTATTAAATTAGCAATACATTTTTAAAATGATACAGCTCACAAATACCGTGAAACTGGTAATGCATCCATTGTTGGTAGTTGGTGTAAATTGGAAAGCAATTTGATAGAATGAATAAAAAGCCTTGAAAATGTTTATATCTGTTGACCTAGTAATTTCATTCCTGGGGATTTCCATAAAAAGAAATAATATGAAAGAAAGAAAAACTGCAGTATTTATCACTGGCATTTCAAACGTTTAAAAAAAAATTAGAAAGAGCCCTAAATGCCCAATAGTAGTGGAATACTGAATTGTGTTGTATTAAATTATTGTATATCCGCTCAATGAAATATGCATTAGTAAAATTATTTTTGTAATGACTTTGTAGCAACATGAAAATGCTTGTAATATATGGGGAAAAGCAGGATATAAAATTATGCATGAGCTGTGATTGCAAGTAATTTTTAAATGTCTGCATGTGGACAAAGTGAATATATAAAAATGAAAATAGCCGCGTAAGAGAGTAAGATGAACAATAATAATTGTTTTCCCCACTGTTGTGAATTATTATGTTATCTTTATAGTTTGACATGGATGGTTTGGGTTTCTCTAGTTCTTAAAAGTCAAAGAGCCAAATTAGCCCTCCATTCCCCCCATCTTCAGCAGGAGGACAGGCTCCAAATGTCACAGAGAGAGGCATGTGGCAGGCCTCTTCCTTGTGGGGTGAGAGGGAACACAGGTGCCAGAACCCCAGTGCCAACCCTCGACTATCCTTCTCCCTGCAGGACATTGCTGAGAATGGCTGCGCCCCCACCCCAGAAGAGCAGCTGCCGAAGACCGCACCATCCCCCCTGGTGGAGGCCAAGGACCCCAAGCTCCGAGAAGACCGGCGGCCAATCACAGTCCACTTTGGACAGGTGTGTACCCTGGCCCTCCTACCTGTCCGTTTGGGGTTTTTTTATTTTCACTTTTAGCAGCAGCTGTAGCACATGCAGCAGACGGTTTTTCATTTCAGTTCTCTTTGGCAGTGCAGCTCCATGGAGATTTTCACATCTTTAAATGTTTATTTGGTGCAAACATGTTTTGCAGGCAAATTTTCAAAAATTTTGAGGAGACAGCACGGCTGAGGTCATAAATGAGCGGGACTGTTGAATGAAGTCATTAAATGCACTGCTGCCTCCCTTACTTCAAGGCACTCTGCTTAAGGTGCCTCTGTTAGCTAAGCATCTCATTAGAACACTTTAGCATCCCGGGCCCTTCTTTGCACACTTCAAATAAAAGGCAACAAGCGAAGTCTTAAAAAAAAAAAAAATCAATTAGGAGTTCTTTATTAATGTACTTCCTGAAAATCAATATCAGAAGTCGTGCTTCTGAGAGTAAACACCCGCACTACAATTCTAGAGATTCAGTTTTTTAAGCAACTGTTTTCAACTACCTGAGCATTTGAAAAATTGTCTATTTTTTTCCCTTAAGTAAAACATTGCAGTCTGTATAGAAACTAAAATTTTGTATCCCCTTCCTATTTGTAATTATATTTTTGGTTAAAAAGGATTGTGTACCCTTTCCTACATCTCTTGAATTGACTTTTGGTTACTGAAAGTCATCATTTGGAGAGATCTACGAGAAATGGCTCTTTTGGCAAGATATGGCTGTAACAAGAGTTTGCAAGGTTATTTATTTTTAAATCACCTGATTCTGTAGCCATTTATTAGATGACGCATGATTAAGAGTCTTTATGATTTTTATCTTAAATATGATTGCTATTTCACCACGTGTCAAGGACCTAGAAGCCTACATTCCTGTTTTTAACAGACCTTTATCAAGTGCCTACTATGCACCAGGCATTGAGCTATTCAGAAATGAACGAAACTAACAAAATTCTTGCTCTAGGTTATTACTGTAAGGGGTGAGTTGGTTGGAACATAAAAGTCACTCTTCTCTAATCAATATTTTCAGATAATATATGTTTATACATCTTTAACTTGGGGAGGTTCTTCCCTTTTCTGATTTTATACTTAAAAGGGTGTTATAAAAATTGAAATGAAATGCAAGGAAGAAGAATCCACAGGGTGATACTCATTTAGTTAATGAGTATTTTCAAATTGCACTGGTGTCTGCTCCCCTGAAGAGCTGCCTCCCCCCAGCCCCAGGCGCAGGCCCTGTTGGAGAAATCCGCACCCCAGTTCCCTGGCTGTGTTTGCTGAAAGCGCAGCCCCTGGTTGTCGCCAGCGTGGCATTCCAGAGTCAGCTTCCTGCTTTCCTTTGTCCTCATTCCTGCACACACCAACCTTCCCATGAAAGGAGCCCCTCACTGGAGTTTGGAGCCCATTACAGAGAAAGAGGGGGCGGGGGAGAGGGATTTCATGGTGTTAAACATTCCATTTTCGAAACACAAAAAAAAGAGTCCCTATTTGAAATGGAGAAAGACCTTCTTTCCATTTCAGCCAGAAGTAGAGATTCTTTAATGTCATTCCCAGCTAAATGCAGAATAAGAGTATGTGTGTGTGCACGGGTGGGGATAAACAATGAAAAAAGCCACCCCAAACTCTGTTGAAATAAGAGCTGTCTGTGCCTTCACCGGTCTGCAAACTGGAGAGGATGAAAGTGGCTTTTTTTCCCCGTTTGTCACTTCCCTCACGTGGCTGCCAGCATTATGCAAGTGTACAGGAAGGCAGGATTTTTTTTTTTTAATGCATGCATGCGGATTAAGGTCAAGCCCCTAGTATCAGCCATGCAGCAGGCTCTCCCTTCCAGCTGCAGCCGCAGAGCCTACCCACAGCCGCGAGATGCCTTAATTGAGACGTGCTGTCAAAGTGACAAACACATTTGCATACAGTCTACACTCTATTTATTTTCTCTGGAAAGGTCTACAGTCTGCTGTTGGTTGAACATTCTTAATCAGTTTGCTGTAAGTGAACTGCCAGCTAGCTCACTTGTGCCGGCCCCTTCTTCATTAGGTGACAGATTAGCTGCGGGGGGAGGGGGGTTGAGCCAGGGAAACCACAGACCCCTTTCTTTTAACTCTTTCCAGCTTTGCCCTCATGGTACGTTGTCCTTGAGTCTTTTCCTGGGTCCCTGGTTTGATGGGCTGTTGACCGTAACAAGTACCGTTTCTAGAGCACCTACTGCCAGCAGGAATGAGTTTTAAGGACTCGATATTCTTCCCAAAGAACAGTCTCTTGAGTTTCATTTCAAAAGTTTTTACCACACTCTCTTATCGTCTATACTATTTTTTTTACTTGGTAGTTTTCTTTAAACAAGACTCAGACCTGACATCTATAGCATCTTAGCCTCATCTTCAGAAACGCCATTGGTGAAATTATAGGTTTAATATACTAGTACAAGTTTTTTCTAACATATAAAACAATTTGAAGTGTTTATCTGTGGATCACCTAATGCACTCACGTAGCCCTAATGGTATATATTCTCGTTTTGGAAACCAACAGACTCCTCGGTATCTTTTTTGTTGTCTCCACCATATCCCTTTGAGGAAGGGACCATTAGCCGTATTTTATTGACCCAGAGCTGGAGCTCACAAACATGAAAGAACCTGCCCAGGGCCACTTCACCAGCTTGGAAACCCAAGCCCAGACACCTCACATTGAGCTCACACCAGCTCTCAAACCAAGCAGGGACTGCATGTGATATGTCTATTAAAGCTGCTGTACCCCGCCCTGGCAAAATAATCTTAACCAGCCAGAGAGAGCACCTATTTTAACCTCAAAAGATATCCTTGCCTTGGGTCTGTGTTTCTGTGGATTTCATTCTTTAAGAACACTTAGCTTGCCAGTGGGGATGGAAACCGTTGAGACTGTTGCCTCCATCTCTCCACCCGGCAAAGCCGGTGCCTGTGCAGCTAGCCAGGGCAGCTCCACAGAGACCTCTGACAACAGCTCTGCAGCGGGGGCTGGCAAGAAGGGAGCTTAGTGTTGAGGCAAGAGCTGCTACTACCAGGGGAGAGAAGGTGCTGCCTTGCCCTCTGCCTCAGTGGAGTATTCCTCCTTCCAGGCTGTGATCATTCCTCCATTTAAGTATGCGTCTATTCATCTGTCTATGGAGACCTACCATGTGTAAGATGCCATGTGTAAGATGAATAAGTTCTCAGTCCCCACCATTGTGGGGCATATTGATGAGACAGACCAGCAGATGGACAAGCCCAGTTGGAGCGATAAAGACAATGAGGCAAGTAGGCTCCAAGCACTCCCAGGGCCCCACAGAGGCTCCCTCTTCATCTCCAGGCCCACTTCGTAGTCATAGTCACTTCATAATCAGTCATAGTCCACCTCATAGTCCCAACTTGGACACTATAATTAAAAGATATTTTGTCAATAGCCTGATCAACATGGTGAGACCCCGTCTCTACTAAAAATATAAAAATTAGCCGGATGTCATGGCGGGCACCTGTAATCCCAGCTGCTCAGAAGGCTAAGGCATGAGAATTGCTTGAACCCAGGAGGCAGAGGTTGCAGTGAGCTGAGATCGTGCCACTGCACTCCAGCCTGGGTGACAGAGCGAGACCCTGTCTCAAAAAAAAAAAAAAAAAAGATATTTTGTCAACAAACCGAACTCGCTAATAATTCATTTGTTTTCTAAAGCAGACATGTTAGGCCACTCAGCTTGTCAGAGCAAAGTAAATAGATTTTTAGTTAGCCTCTGCCTCCTGATCCTGTAGTTTCTTTAAGAATTCAAAAGTATCAACTTGAGAATGCCTATTCCTGCTTTGGAGGATGTTGCAGTTTAGAGAGGCTTTAAATTACTGTTTTTCCCCTTCTCAAGTTTAGTATCATTTGGGAAACAAAGCCCAGGGGACAGTCCAATGAGATAAAAGTGTTTATTGATAAGCCTGAAAGGAGAATATTGCATTAGACCTGAGGGCAAATGTTGCAAACACTTCACCTGAGAATGTGAAGACTGCATTCCTCCACTCGGAATAAGTAGACAATGGCAGGTCTCTCCAGCATGGAGCTGCCCATAAACTCCTAGCAAGGAGGAGCTGCGGGAGGGCCTTGCACTGGCTGCTCCCCAGGAGGGAGCTGGAAGGGGTGATGGAGCTCAGTTCCTTCTCCCAGACTCCCCCGGAGGGCATTCCTCCTCCTTCTCTGGGCAGGATTGAACAAGAGGGTGCCTGGCAAGCCAAGGATTCCCGCCGTGAATTTCTTTCCTAGGGTAGGAAATGGAAGCTCCTCCTTCCCACAGCTATAGAAGGAGTGAGGGAGCAGTGTTCTCCCCAGCAGCCCTGGGCACCCCTTGGTTAGAATAGCTGGCCTTGACCCGCTTCCTTCCCAAGGACCCCTGTGGAAACTGCTCTGCTCCCTACACTTAGTAAAATGGGTGAGCCATAGATGCTTTCACATCCGTGGGCGTTGACTTGAGATTTTGCCATCAGCAGGTGAGGAAGAAGGCATTTTACCCATCGTACACATGAGGAGGCACGCTGGGACAGCGTTGCTGGAATGAGTAGCTAATTCTTACTCCAAAGCCAGCAGCAGCAGCACCTCTGCTTCTCTTGGCTGTGTGCGGCTCTCCCTCCTTGCTAGGAAAATGACCTGATTGTGTGAGTTCAGTGACACCGGACCCTAGTCCTAGGTGCAGATGGCCAAGGCTCTACGCCTTGGCCGAGATTGAGGCTTCCCTGAGAATATCACAGCAAACCCCTTCCAGAGCCCCCTTCTTTGTGTTTCCCCCAAATGATTGATCCTGCAAACAAAGTAGTTGCCTGCCTTGCAATCTGATAGATTCCAAAAAACGTGTATTGAAAGGTGCTGCCTCTATTCTTCTCCCATCTGAACAAAGGTTTCTAAACCTCTTTAATGTAAAGTTTGAAAAGCTGGTTAAACCAAAACCAAGCACCACTGTGGCTTTCAGAGAACTGCGGCGGAGAGGTCTGGATAGCAGCCCAGGAAGTTCTTGGGATGTGGCTGCCGGCTTGTCTGTGCGTATGGAGAATTCTGGCATCAGGAGCATGAGCCGGGTCATTTAGTGCCAATCCCATGCTAGGGTGGAGAAGATGCCGAGCTAGCAAATGCCTTCTCAGCACCCTTGGCTCTGAGTGCCCTAAGAGATTCCTCCTGCCCCATTGAGCTTGGAAACCACACACAGTTCCCTTCACTTCAGCCATTGCCTCCTCACCACCTCCAGCAGGTGCACACCCCAGGCCTCTGGTCTGAACATACACTCCCCACCAAACTCACTCCTTCATCTTCCACCCCAGTGAATGACACAGGCTGTCTATCCAGAGCCAGGCTCCACCCTCCCCCTCCCCAGATCCTCTCCTTCCGCCCCTGAAAACTGCTTCATCTTCTCCTCTCCATCGCCTTTGCCACAGCTGTGGTGCAGGCAGCATAATCGCTCACCTGGACTGTTTCACAGGCTCCTAACTGGCACTCCCTGTAGACTTCATGTGACCTTGCTGGGGTCCACTGTAAGCATGCACTAGTGGCCGCCTCACCCCTGCTCCCGGCCTCTCCTAAACATTCCATCTTCCCGCCCGGCCCCTTCGTGATATGCCTGTCCAACCCCAGAGCAGGCCTCCCGGTAAATTCTCCCAACTTCCCTAGGAAGAGTGAGTTGCTCCTGTCTTCATGCTACCCCAGAACTTTGCACACACCACTTGTCACGCAGCCCTGCGATTTTTCTTTAATGCTTGTCTTCCCACCAAAAGTCCACTGCAGGGCCTGGCACTGAGCTGGCAGTCAGTGCACATCCTGGGGTTTTATTATTGGTGTGGATGTTTAAATTAAGGAATAATTGATTGTTGTTGAAGCACTTGCTGTGCATTCAGCAAGTTATTTGGTTTCATTTCTGTTGCTATGCTTATAATTCTAATTCATTTGAAGAAGAAAAATGAACATTCTCTTAGTGGTCACAAACTATTTCAAATTCACTTTCCATAAATAAGGATTTTGAAGTGAGGCCGGGCGCAGCCAGCACTGTAGGAGGCCAAAGCAGGTGGATGATCTGAGGTCAGGAGTTCAAGACCAGCCTGGCCAACATGGTGAAACCCTGTCTCTACTAAAAATACAAAAATTAGCCAGGCATGATGGCATGTGCCTGTAGTCCCAGCTTCTCAGGGGGCTGAGGCAGGAGAATCACTTGAACCCGGGAGGCAGAGGTTGCAGTGAGCCGAGACTGTGCCATTGCACTCCAGCCTGGGTGACAGAGCGAGACTCTATCTCAAAAAAAAAAAGGATTTTGTTTCCATACAGAAACAGCTTTGTGTTATAGCAATTTAGATCCATATGTCTCATTTTATTTTGTGTGTTTTTCTGAGTTCCTAAGGTCAGTCATATATGCCCCCAGAAGGGAATGGAGAGGAATGAGGCGGAAGACTGGGACCCCCCTTCTCCTGTGCCCCAGGGATGGGCAGAGCTGTGCGGGAGCAGCACAGTGGGGAAAGCAGTCAGGGGAAGGGAGGGGCCCATCATCCCTTGAATCACATCAAGTGAAGCAAGCAACAGGATAAATTAGGCATAAAGATTTTATCTGTGAAAGACACTAGGATACATGCCCAAGTGCAAAGTGTGAACCTAACTTGGATTTTTTTTTTTTTTTTAAGGAAAATAAATCTTTAAAGACATTCTTGGGAAAGTTGGAAAATTTGAAGATGGACTGGAATGTTAGATGATGATATGGGATTAATGTTAATATGATAGTTTTGTAGGGGTTAATCATTATTCCTAGGAGAGGCAGCCTGAAGTCTGAGGGGTGAAGTAACACGATGCTTGCAACTTACTTTCAAATGGCATTTGAAAAAACATTACACATCATGTACACACACAGGCTCACACATATATAAGATCCATTTGTAGAGAAGAGAGAGAAAGCAAATATAATCTCCTGCTTCCCCAAGATGTACCTGCTGAAAGGCAAATGTGGATCAGTTCCTGGAGACAATGAGGTAGAGTGGACAAAGCACAGGTTTTAGAATAGGGCAGTTCTGGACTTAAGTTTCAGCTGTGCCACTCACTACCTGGTGACCTGCAGTAAGTTACTTAGCCTCAGTGAAATTCCGTTTCCTCATCTATAGAGGGGTCCACGTCATAGGTTGCTATAAGGATTAAATGAGACATTGCCTTTAGTACCTAGGTCAGCGCAGGCGCACAGGCCCCTGGTAAATATCAGTCTCTTTCCCCAGTGTGCAAGGGGGAGCTGGCTGTGAATCATTTGCTGACACTGCCTCCCACCCAACCCTGTCTGCCCAGTCTTGGCCTTCACCGAGGCTCTCAGAGCACACACTCCCTCAGGGGCGGCCGTCTGCATGCAATACATGGCAACACACCTCTGGGTGGGAAAGGCAAAACCCAAGCCCAGAGGAGGCCCAGTGCCACCAGGCAGAGGGAGAAGGCTCAGAGCCAGCACCAGCAAGAGCAGATAATGCTGCCCAAGCCTGAATCAAACATGTGGAAAGAAGGGGCCATGGGGCAGGTTGGGGCAGAAGGTACCTGGTAGTGAGCATTGTGGTCTACAATCCAGCCATTTTTTTTGCCTCCCCCAGTCACGCACCCACAGTCCATGAGGCAGTACACCCTGCACATGTCTCTTTCAAACCCTGTTGTTTCCAAAGCCTATTTCTCCTTTTCCGTTGCCCCTGTTTCTTCCCCTCTCATCCATGTCTTTGTGTGAGAGAGCAGAGGTAGGGTTGTGATCTCCCCACTCTGCTCCCTCCAGCTTCTCCTGCTCTGATCCAGCCTCTGTGCCTGCTATAGGGTGACCGTGATACTGCCCTCCCTTCAGTCCTGATAGGGTGGCTGTCCAGAGTTGTTTGGGCTCATTTGCTGCCATGACCAAAAGCAGTGTGGCCCCTAATTGGTGGTGCATTTGTCAGGTCTCCCTGATGAGGGTGGCTGGCTAAGCCTGTCTTTCCACATGCACTCACCTTTTCAGAGCCCAGGCTAGCCCAGAGACAGCTTTCTGATGAAAGGTTAACAAGGCTGGGGTTTGCTCCTTTGAGCCAGACATATTCGATTTCAAGAAGAAAAACTTGCCAATCAAAAAAGAGAAATCAGATTCTGGAAATTCGTAATGATTGAGTTGAACATTCAGAAGCTGTGTGATTAGGCATTCAGCGTGGCCTCCTCAGGTGGTATTCCTCTCGTTATAGAGAGCTGGAGAAGGCCAGAGAGCTCTGCAGTGAGGCCAGGGCTCCTGATGTGCCATGGAAGAACTGAGAAATGTCAGCAGCCGAGTGAAAATCCAGGTGCAAAATAGTAATTTGCGCTCTAAGCTACACTACCTCTGTTCAGCCGGAGTTTAGGTTGGCTGCAGAAGGGCTAGGGACCAAGCTCAGTCCACCCCTCTACACCTTCCAGATCATCCCTCCTTCTGGAACTTGAGCACTGTAAGGTCAGTTTAAGCATCCCATATGTGCAAGGTGTTGGGATGGCCTAAGAGCAGTGTGAGAGGGTCATGGAGATAAATTGCTCACCTCCCATCAAGCTCCACACTGAGACCTGGAGGGAATGGGTCTCTGTTTCATCTCCAGGGACCATGCTAGGCCATTCCAGTAGATTAGCCTACTGAATCCCTCCAGCCAACCTGTAAGGGTCTCAGGTGGTATCCTCTCTTGCAGAGGAAGAGACAGGCTCACAGAGAATGGGGCCTTAGTCAAGGTTACACAGGTCAGAATCAACAGGATTCAAAGCTACATTGTTTGTTCTAAAGCTCGCTTTCTTGCCCAACTCTATGCTGAGAACATGGCAGTTTCCTGGGTTGTAGTGAGAGGGCCAGTGCAACCACCTGGGCAGGTGGCCCAGGATCACAGAAGGGTGGACCACAAGTGAGACTGTTCGTGGTATCCTTACAGATCTCAGGCCCTCCTTAATGTTTGTGGGCCTCAGTTGGAACCGAGACAAGTAAGCTGGTATCCTGCACCTGGTGTAGGTTCTGTACATCAAACTCACCCCTAGACCCCAAAGGCATGTTGGATGATATTCTGGTGTGTGTGAGAGAGTAGAATGCAGGATAAAAACTGGGTATGTGTGGGAGCTAGCACTGGAGGTACCAGAGGGCAGTCCAGTCCCATACCCACAATTACTTTGGCATCAACCTAATACGTTTAGCTGTGTCTACATTTAGTTAGGGTACATGAGACATAAAACCCAAAAGAGAAATTGTTGGCTTATACTAGCTTCAGGTATGGCTTGGTATCCAATCATGTTTGTCAGACCCCAGTTTTTTGGGTTTTATTTTTTGCTTTTGCTTTGTTTTGCTTGAGACAGGGCCTCATTCTGTCACCCAGGCTAGAGCGCAGTGGCATGATCTCGGCTCACTGCAGCCTCAACCGTCCAGGCTCAAGCCATCCTCGTGCCTCAGCCCCCCAAGTTGCTGGGACTATACAGATGCACACCACCACACCTGGCTAATTTTTTTTCTTCAACTTTTACTTTAAGTTCCAGGGTACACATGCAGGAGTGCAGGCTTGTTACATAGGTAAATGTGTACCATGGTGGTTTGCTGCACAAATCAACCCATCACCTAGCTATTAAGCCCAGCATCCCTTAGCTGTTCTTCCTGATGCTCTGGCTCCCTTCACTGACCTTCACTAACAGGCTCCAGTATGTGTTGTTCCCCAAGTGTGTCCATGTGTTCTCATCATTCAGCTCCCACTTGTAAGTGAGAACATGCAGTGTTTGGTTTTCTACTCCTGCACTAGTTTGCTGAGGATAATGGTTTCCAACTCCATCCATGTTCCTGGAGGACAAACGACGACATGACCTCATTTCTTTTTATGGCTGCATAGTATTCCATGGTGTACATTTTCTTTTTTCAGTCTATCATTGGTGGGCATTTGGGTTGATTCCATGTCTTTGCTATTGTGAATAGTGCTACGGTGAACATACATATGCATGTATCTTTATAGTTAAATAATTGATATTCTTTGGGTATATAACCAATAATGGATTGCTGGGTCAAATGGTATTTATGCTTTAGATCTTTATGGAATCACCACACTGTCTTCCACAATAGTTGCAATAATTTACACTCCCACCAGCCATATAAAAGCGTTCCTTTTTCCCTACAACCTCTCCAGCATCTGTTGTTTCTTGACTTTTTAATAATCGCCATTCTGGCTGATGTGAGATAGTATCTCATTGTGGTTTTGATTTGCATTTCTCTAATGACTAGTGATGTTGAACTTTTTTTCACATGTTAATTGGCCACATGAATGTCTTCTTTTGAGAAGTGTCTATTCATGTCCTTTGTCCACTTTTTAATAGAATTTTTTTTTCTTGTAAATTTGTTCAATTTCCTTGTAGACGCTGGACATTAGGCCTTTGTCACTGGATCGATTGCAAAAATGTTCTCCCATTCCGTAGGTTGTCTGTTCACTCTGATGATAATTTATTTTGCTGTACAGAAGCTCTTTAATTAGATCTCATTTGTCAATTTTTGCTTTTGTTGCAATTGCTTTTCGCATTTTCGTAATGAAATTTTTGCCTGTACCTATGTTCTGAATGGTATTGCCCAGATTTTCTTTTAGGAGTTTTATAGTTTTGCATTATACAATTAAGTCTTTAATCCATCTTGAGTTAATTTTTGTATACGGTGTAAGGAAGGGGTCTACTTTCAATTTTCTGCATGTGACTAGCCTCTTCTGCCACCACCATTTGTTAAATAGGGAATCCTTTCCCCATTGCTTTTTGGTTTTTTGTTTGTTTGTTTGTTTGTTTGTTCGTTCGTTTGTTTGTCTGAGACAGAGCCTTGCTCTGTCACCCAGGCTCAGGGTCAGTGGTGCCATCTCGGTCACTGCAACCTCCACCTCCCAGGTTCAAGCGATTCTCATGCCTCAGCCTCCCAAGTATTGGATTATAGGTGTGTACCACCATACCCAGCTAATTTTTGTATTTTTTAGTAGAGATGGGGTTCCACCATGTTAGCCAGGCTGGTCTTGAACTCCCAGCCTCAAATGGTCTACCCTCCCAGCCTCCAAAAGTGCTGGGATTACAGACACAAGCCACTGTGCCTGGCCCCTATTGCTTGTTTTTGTCAGGTTTGTTGAAGATCAGATGGTTGTACATATGCAGTTTTATTTCTGAGTTTTATATTCTGTTCCATTGGTCTATATCTGTTTTTGTACAAGTACCATGCTGTTTTGGTTACTGTAAACTTGTAGTATAGTTTGAAGTCAACTAGCATGATGCCTCCAGCTTTGTTCTTTTTGCTTAGGATTGTCTTGGCTATTCGGGCTCTTTTTTTGGTTCTATATGAATTTTTAAATAGTTTTTTCTAATTCTGTGAAGAATGTCAATGATAGTTTAATGGAAATAGCATTGAATCTATAAATTACTTTGGGCAGCATGGCCATTTTCATGATATTGATTCTACCCGTGAGCATGGAATGTTTTTCCATTTGCTTGTGTCCCCTCTTATTTCCTTGAGCAGTGGTTTGTAGTCCTCCTTGAAGAGGTCCTTCACTTCCCTTGATAGCTGTCTTCCTATGTATTTTATTCGTTTGTAGCAATTGTAAATGGGAGTTCATTCATGATTTGGCCCTCTGCTTTGTGTATAGGAATGCTTGCTATTTTTGCACATTGATTTTGATCCTCAGACTTTGCTGAAGTTGCTTATCAGCTTAAGAAGCTTTTGGGCTGAGACTATTGGGTTTTCTATATATAGGATCGTGTCATCTGCAAACAAAGATAATTTGACTTTCTGTCTTTCTATTTGAATACTCTTTATTTCTTTCTCTTGCCTGACTGCCCTGGGCAGAACTTCCAATACTATGTTGACTGGGAGTGGTGAGAGTGGGCATCCTTGTCTTGTGCCGCTTTTCAAGGGACATGTTTCCAGTGTTTGCCCATTCAGCATGATATTGGCTGTGGGTGTGTCATATATGGCTTTTATTGTTTTGAGGTATATTTTTTCAATACCTAGTTTATTGGGAGCTTTTAATATGAAGGAATATTGAACTTCATCAAATCTGTTTTCTGCGTCTGTTGAGATAATCATGTGGTTTTTGTCTTTAGTTCTGTTTATGTGATGAATTACATTTATCAATTTGTGTATGTTGAACCACCCTTGCTTCCTGGGGATGAAGCCAACTTGATCGTGGTGGACAAGTTTTTGATGTGCTGCTGGATTCAGTTTAACCTGGTTAATTTTTGTATTTTTTTATAGAGACAGGGTTTCACCATATTGCCCAGGCTGGTCTCGAACTCCTGAGCTCAAGCGATCTGCCCACCTCAGCCTCCCAAAGTGTTGAGATTACAGGCGTGAGCCACGGCGCCCAGCCTAGACCCCATTTTTTTTGCTTCATTTATTGGCCTTGCCTCTTTTGCTACAACCATTCTCAGGCAGGCTTTCCCCTGCTGGTGGCAAGATGCCTGCAATCCTTCCACGTGCAAGACCAACAGGAAAGTGATTGTCATATCCTAGTAACTCCCATGCAAGGCATGGCGTTGACTCGCTGGGCTGACTTTGATTATATGCCCATCGGAACCAATTACTGAGGCCAAGGGTTTTTTGTGTGCCACAGGTAGGGCCTCTCCTGAAACACATACCTAAGGGGTCATTCCTGAAAAGGAAATTGGGGCCATTTTCAAAAGAAGGGAGAGAAGATCAAGTTGACAATGTGTACAGAAGCCAAACAGGAGACACTGTCTCAGCTCTTTGTCCATATGTCTCACAGCAGAGAATGGTTCATACCCAGAGCTGTGGGGATCCTAAAACCAAGAGAGCATGCAAGGCTGAGAGTCAAGGTCAGACATTAATCAGGGCACCAGAGAGAGGAGGGACAGAAGAGAAATGGCAGGTTAGCGCATGGCAGACCAGGGAAGTAGGAGGCAGGGGATAGGGATGGGCACAGCTGTCTGCAGTTGCCTGTGATAGCTCCTGGAGACTCAAGTGTGACAAAGTCCACTGCAATCCCGGGGCTAGGAGAGGAAAAGGGTAGAAGCTAAGAACCTAGGTCATTCGTTCAGCAAATCATCACTGATGCCTACTCTGTGCCACATCTGTGAAAACAGAGATGGCAATGACAGGGTTCCTGACTTCAGGGGTCTAACATTCTTGTGGTGAGTGGTTCAACTTAATTCTGATGGACAGAATCCATCTGGTAATTTTGAAAGGCCCAGATTTGTGCTTGTGTGATCATGCCGTAAGGCATCTCTAAGTCCCCTTTTTGTTCGTTCTAAACTTCAACAAGTTTGGTCCTCAGGGTGGTCTCCCCACCAGCATTCTCATGAGGTGAGAGAATGCTCCCATCAGCTCCTCATGGCCAGCTTGCTGGAGATCACTGGGAAATAGATGGAATGTTTTGTTAACACCCTTGCTTTTTATCTGTTTCAAGGACTAGACAGAGAGCTTGTCTTTCTAAGATGGGAGTGAGCATCTTCTTCAGGCTGCATCTGAGATGCATGGGGAGGGTTCCAAACCAGAGAAATTAAACACGGTGGCTGTTCCAGGCTGCTCTGCGATGAAGTGGCAGCTGGTTTCATGCGAAGGGTCTGCCCCTGGTCTAGGCAGTCCCCACTTGCTTTCCCCAGCCAGTTGCAGTGGGCATTTCTCACCTTTTAAATCCTTTCTTTGGCACAAGTTATGGTCTCCAGAAAAGTTCAAAAGTTCAACTAAAATACACAAAGAGGAACAGAAACTAGACTGGCTGCAGCATGGCTGACTGTTTGAAGTGTAGAGTCCAGCCAGAGAGGGAGGTCTGAGCTGGGCTTTGCACCTAGGACCTGTGTTTGGTCCTCCCTTCCCTTAGATGGAGCTCCTCCCTGGCTCTGTTCTGCCTCTAACTCCACTCCCTTAGGAGCCATGAGGCGCTTTACCTGTGGTTTCTAGCACCATCTTTGTTCCGGGAGCTCCAGGTTTCTGTTTCTAGCTCATTCCTCTTTCACAAGCTTCAGCTACTAGAATGTCTTAGTCAGACTTCCCAAACCAGCTGCATCCCAGTTCCACCAAGGTGTCAGCCCCTCTGCACCCGTACATTCCTCATATCCCTGGGGTCCTGTGTCTCTCTCGTCGACTGGTCCATGAGGCACAGTGGGCATCAGAAAGCATCAGCACTTAGTTGATATAGGCAGGCCTTGCAGCCTCCTGAATGTGGGCACCTCTCCAGGATTCTCTCCCTGACCACTGGTTTGCCTGTATGGTCAAGAGGACGTACCCAGCCTCCAGGACCCTCCCTGCCAGAAATCACTACCAACCCTTCCCAGCCCGCCCTGACCACAGCTGGGCCTTCTAGACTGGAGCTCCCTGCCATCCTCCACTCCTGGCACTTCCTGCCCGCCCTGCAAGACTCTGCGAAGTGCCCGTGCCCTGGGCAGAGTCCCTCCTTCTTCTCTAGTCCCCAGCGCCTCATATTTATTTGTTCACCAGCTCTTCATGGGCATCTGCACTGGGGGACCCAGGGATGAACCAGCCCCTACTATCTCCACTGCCAGGAATGCTTTTCCTCTTCTGTTCCACCTGAACAGAAAATCCGCCCAACCCTTCCAGGCCCTGCTCAGGCACCACCTTCCCTTACAAGCCCCCGCCCCACCGACTTCTCCAAGCCCAGTCATTCCCTTGCTGCTCTGAGCTGGCACTGTCCCTATGCCGGCTTGCTGGGGGTGCATTTATACCCTGTCCCACAGAAAAGGACAGAATTGGCCTTCTCTTTATCCTTGGCACCCTCAGGGGGCCTGGCACAGACGGGCTGCCCCATGAGAGTTTGGGGCACTAGTGATCAAGTGGTGAGTGAGTGCAGGCAGGAAAGGCAGTGATGCAGGGAAGAGGCGAGGCCTCGTCCACTCACTCCTTGTGCCCTTGAATAGTCAGTCAGTTCAGCAGAGCAGGAGAAATACAGCAAAAGGCAGTGGCTCTTGTTCTGCAGCTCCTGCCCTCGCTTTAGAATCCCCGCATGCGGCGCCGGGTTGTGAGAGACAGGATCCTGAGTCCCCCGAGGCTCCACCTTCAGCGGTGTGACAGCGGGGCTTCTCTGCCAAAGGACTGGCCAGAGCCTGCAAACAGCATTTCTTTAAAGGTCTGTGTCAGAGCTGCTCAGAATCCAGCTCCCTGCCGGGGAGATATTGAGCCCAACAGGACAAGAGCAGGAAATCTGATTCAGCGAGACCAGAGGAGACATTTTCTCAGATTAGAATTCTCTGTGCCAAAGGTGGGGCGTTTATCACAGCAGGGAAGGGGAAATAAAACATAAAATATTGAAAATAAATTATATCCCACAAGCAAGATCCTCCGAGAGAGTCAGCTCTGTGTCTGTGGCTGTGCGGGGAGTCCCCGCCCCATGGCCACAGGAGTGCTGTGCCAGAGGCTGCTTGTCGCACATCCACCATCAGTCCCTAACCCTGGCAGAGCCAAGTAGTGCCTACAGGCTAAGGAAATTATTAACCTGGCCATGCCCAGAGGAAGGGATGGCAAGGACTAACCAAGACATGGAGAGTAAAAAGGGGTTGGGTAGACTGAGGGGTTTTCATTTACAATGTAGACCTCCCGTGTCTCAGCCAAGCCCCTTCACAAGCTTTGTCTCACTTAATCTTCTCAACAGCCCTCTAAGACTGATGCAGTTATGATGATCCCCAGACAGCTAATGCTCAGAGAAGTTAAGCACCTTGCCCAAGGTCACACAGTAAGTGGCAGAGCAAGAATTAAAATCCAGGCCCATCTGATGCTGGAACCTGGGCTCTCCCCACCCTTCTCAGGGGTGGGGGAGCTTGAATTTTATCCCATAGGTGCCTAGGAGCCAACGAGGGTTGTATTCAGAGAAACAGCAGCTGGGAACACGTATGCTGGGCCACTGTGGAAAGGGATGGAAGTAGTTGAGGCAGAGAGACCACTGATGATCCCATGGACGTTGCTCAGGCCAGGGCTGGTGGGAGCCTGATCTGGGACACTGCTTATGGGGGTGAAGAGGAGAAAATGATCCGAGAGACATTTAGGAGACCCAAAGGACAGAACTTGGCGGGCAGCCGGATGTCCTGCGTGGGAACTGTTGAAGTTGATCATAGAACAGCACGGGGCTGGACACAGGCTATGTTCCTCTTCATCCAGCCAGCATGCTCCAGTGAGGCTTGAAGTGCAATCCATGAGGAAGGGATGTCCCTTGGGGTGTGCAGGATTGATGGACACCTTCCCTCAGCAACCCACGAGTAGAAGTTTCTGCTCAGGGGCAGAATAGCCTGCTTGGAGGAAAGAGGGTACAGCTCCCCCGACCCTCACTGTCCTTGCATTTTCCCTGGGGCTGTCTACCAACCACCTTCCTTTTTATACTCCCAGGGTGCTGTAAGCACCAGGATACCCGTAACTTACTCCACCCCCTCTCCCCAGCCTAGGGTGTGGAATGTTATGGCTGCTTCCCTCCAGGTTGCCAGCTCTTCAGCCCCCAGGTCATTTCCACCAAGGATGATGTACAGTATTATGCTAAACCAACTTTATGGGCAGCCCCTTAAAATGCAGGCCTGTACCTATGATGGATGGAGAACATCCAGTTGTTTAGCCAACCACTTACAGTTTGTTGCAAACTTGCAAGAACCACACGTGGGCCTCTTGTTAGGCCTGTTACGCCAAAGACCCCATAAATAAATAGTAGCGTGTATCTTGGTGCATCAGGACTGGAGTATGGAAATAGAGGTACTGTATAAATAATGCATATTTACAAAATAAATATATCCCATACATGAGTGTGTGCAGCCATAACCAAAGCACCTGGCTTAACAACCACAGAAAGCTTTGAGGGTCTGCCAAGTGATCGGCTTCCATCCATCAGTGTGCACCAGCATTAGAAATGACCACCAAAGGGAGGGGGTCCTCCTGCACACTGACCTTGAGGCCTTTGCATTGAGGCAAGTGGTGAGATTGCAGGTGGGCACCCTGACACACAGCTTTTCTGCCAAGGTGTGAAACCTACCGCAGCCATGTGTTCCTGCAGATGTCTTAAGGTCTACCGCCAAGCAGAAGGCTGATTAGCGCCAAGTTGCAGGACGTAATGGGTTGCACCTACAGGAAGAGGGCTGGCTGGGAGAGGAAGAGATTTCCTAATTATGCAGATTCACTTAGGCTTGCGAAAGGAGCTGGTGAGTTGCCTTTCCAGGGGACTCTTACCAGAGCCCTGTAACTTTCAGCCATTCACCCTGAAGGCAGGGCCAAGCTTTCGGGAAGTCAGTGCCCCATCTCTGCCGCCCCGTTTTGAGCTCTGAACCCCACCGGGCATCCGGCTCTAGCATCTGGAGCTCGGAGGAAACAGCTGACAGAATGGCCGCTGGAGTGGACGCCCCTCCCCTCGGTTGTAATGGCACAATGCTGGATTTCAGTATTTTAAATGAAAAATATATGCAGTTAGCTGTGCGCTGACAATGTCCTTGAGGATTTGACAGTGAGATTTTCCAGCAGTTGGTCTTCGTTAGGATCCTGGCGGTGTTTAATAAGGCAGTCGAACTGCTGGCACCTTGGGTTCCTGTTTGTTCTCCGAGGGCTCAGGGGCTGCTGCGGTAAGCACATCGACCAGAGCTGATCATTACAAGGGCGTACGCCACCATGAATAAAAATGTCACACGTTTTCCCATCTCACAGCGGTACAAAATGTCAGTCCTGTCAAACACACATTGCAGGGAGCTGTGTGCAGTCCGTACAAATTGGAGAGCCGCATATTCCCCCAGCCTTCTGATATTCTTCATTTGAAGCTGAAGAAAAACAGTTGTTAACCTATTAGCTAGGATTTTAAACTCTGCTGAGGCGGTGGATGGGTAGACTTTGACACAGATAGAAATGTATTCCAAGGTCCAGGAATTTTAAAACCAGGTTCTCCGTCCATTTGTTCTGAGGGAAGGAAAAAAAAAACAAAAAACCTTCTGTCTGGTGAACCTGACTATCTTTAACAGACACACTAGGGAAATTTTGGGATATTTCATGTCTAAGCTTCCCATTGCTTCCACGTTTGCATTCCACTCGAAAAGTCTATTGCTTTGGGGGATGGCCCTGGGGCTCAACCCGTTAGGCTAGGAAACCTGTAGGTAGAGAATTTTTGCTGATCAGAAGCATGCCAGTAATATTGCCAGTCTTGCAGACAGAGTAACTCAAATGATGGGGACAATGACTGGCAGGTCTGGCATTATTCAGATGCTGGGTGATGGCTTCACTGATAATTTGATGCTAGTTCCCCACTCCTGGGCAGCCATTTACTTTAACTTGACCACGTGCCAGGCCTTGTGCCAGGAGCCAGATGTGAACCCTCAAGGACTCACCTTCTTAGGGGAAGGACAGAGGTAGGAATGCCCAACTTTGTGAGCCAGGAAGAGAGAGAGGACTTCTAGGGGAAGGGAACAGAGTCGTGAGGGATGCAGGAATCCATCAGGTGGTGAGGGAGGGAAGGGCTTATAGGACCAGCACGTGTGCTGTGAAGGGCCATGGCCCATGAGGGGCTGGCTGGAAAGAAGGAGCTGCTTATGGTGGGGTTTCTAGGGGGAAGGGCCGAGTCTTGAATGGCCTGCTGGGGACAGGGATGTGAGCAGCTCCCCTGGGCTGCCAGTGGCAGGGAGAACAGTTGGAGGCTCGTGGTGACCTGACCGAGGAGTCCTGGACTCCCTTTCTAGAGGGTGCTGTGCGCTTGTCTCTGAACCTCTGCAAAATCAGGAAACTGCTTCTAATTTCCTAGTTGCATCCTGTTGGGGTGGACATCATTCCAGAGATGATAAATTAGCCGGGTTTTGCTGAGCTGGCCCTGGCCCTTAAAGGTACTGAGCAAATTCTCACCGAGTGGGGACACAGGCCTGGTGAAATGCAGGCGGCTACAAAGACAAACCTTTCTGTGTGGTCAGAACAGACTTAGCAGGACAAAAGTCTCAAAGGATGTCAGAGGGAGGACTTTCCAGGGAGAGAGAGGAGCCCCCTCGACCCGAGGAGGTATGTTTTAACATATTCCTTCTGCTGTTGTATGTCAGGTCTCCTGGGAGGAGCGCGGGCTTCTTTGGAGTCAGGCATACTTGGACTTGGATCCTGGCTTCGCCACCAGTTAGCTGTCAGGCCTGGCCTGGGCAAGTAACTGAGTGACATGGCCTCAGTTTCTTCATCTTTCACCTTCTTGGAGGGTTGCTGAGATCAATAGAGACCGCATGTAGATCTCCTAGCACGGGGCCTGGTACATAGCAAGTGCCAGAAAATAGTAGCCCCAGGGAGGAGATCATCTCCCCCAACATCTGGAAGCCCCTCCTCTAACCTCACCTTATGTCCCCCTCCTCCTGGGAATGTCACCCAGGCACCCTAGATGCATCCCAGCAGCAAGGCGCCTGCCTCCTGGTTCTGTCTGGGCAAAGAATGGCATACGTCAGTGAGGTCCCTGCCCCTGCCCAGGCACCAGCCGCATCTGGTGCCCGACCTCCGGCTGCCAATGGGATGCCACCTATTCAGACTGTGCACCTGCACCCGACTAAAAACAAAGAGCTCCCCTCCCCCTGCCCCACTGCTGGCCCTCCTCCCTCCCCCGCCTCTGTCCCCCAAGCGGCTAGGGTCACCCGGCCCCCACACAGCCTTCCCTCACAGCTGCCTCGCTGCTTTTGTTCAGCATGTGAACTTCCCCGTCAGCCGAGCTCCTTGCACGGGAAGTAATCAGGGATCTTGACAAGGCTTCAAACCACAAATGCCACTACAAATTAACCAGCACCACTACAAAATACTACTCCTGTCAACATCGGGGAAGAATGCACTGCTCTTCAGGACCAGTCTGAGACGTCTTTCAGCTCAGCACTCACTCACGGCAAAGAGAGTGCCCGGACCCAGCCAGAGAGAGTCGTTGACAGGACTGGTGAGCCCCTGAATCGTGAGCGTGCCCTCTCCGGAGACCATCTCTGCAATACCCCGCGGCAGGTGCTGCAGCTTTTCTTCCAGGACCCCCTTCAATCCTGAGCACCCCCTCATCTCCCTCGCAGGTGGTGCCTCTGGAGGGCAAGTCGTGGGACACCCAGAAAGCTCACCGTGGAGTCCGCCATTCAGAGAGTGAAGCCCAGCCCCACCTCTGTGTGTCCTACCTCTGTGCTGTGCCTTTGGGCAAGAGGCTTCCCTTTCCCTGTCTACAGAGCGGCAATCATAATAGAGCCTCTGTCTCGAAGTCGCAAGGACCTCTGGGATATCCTGAGTAATACCCACCCCTCTCATCCTCCCTTCCTTTCCCTGAAGAAACACGTTGTTGTTGCCCTGTGTGAGGGGACTCTCACCACGTGGAAACCTCTTCCTCAGCGTGACGTGGAAGTCCTTCCTGTACAGCATCTTGCAAGGAACATCCCTCTAGAGTGACAGCTTGTTATCTCTGCAAATGCTTCAGACCTCAGGATCCCCACATTTCCTCTGGGTGCCCCGCTGAGTGGCTCAGGCAAGGAGCACGCTGTATGCTACATGACACGGGGGCCTGGTCTTCTCCAGCTGCCCTGGCTGAAGCTCTGAAGCGGAGGCAAGCATTTGATCCTCCCCAACAAGCAGCACAGCCTCATCCAGGGTGGACGGAGAAAATCGGAGACAGCGATGGGAGCTGGGGGCTAGGTGAGAGCTGTGCCTGCGAGAGAGCTTGTTGGGCATCTCAAAGGAGACACTCCACAAAAATATCGCTTCAATGCACTCCTTTTTGGAGGCATATCAAAAGAAGCCCTCTTTTATTTCCATGCCTTGCATAATAGCAGATTTCCAGTCCCAAAGAGTAGAGGAGGCTTGCTCTCGGCCCAGAGGCCCTTTGTAAAGATACAGAAAGCTTTGTCTTCCCCTCCCAACTGGGTCTGTTTCATGCATAGGTCAGAGCATTGATGTGGCTACTAGCCAGGAAAATTAACCAGGTGAACACTCTCCTCGTTAAACAGCCACAGAGTTTAATTGTGAATTTGCTCTCTTCCCCCTCTCCATTCCTGGCCATGTATTTGACTGGGGCATGTGCCTGGGACAAACTGAGAAATGGCAGGGCCTATCCAGCCTCCCCCTCTGGGGCCAGGCCTCCTTCATTTGAGGCAAGTATGTGCCTGGCAGGGAAGGGAGAATTCAGAGTACACATTGCACACAGAGGATCTGAGACCCCCTTTGGGGCCAGCTTCAGAGGCTAGCTCTGTCATGCACCAGCTGCCATCAGCCACACCCCACCTTCTTGGCCTCCCCTCCCCAGCCACCCCAATCTTTACATGCACAGTCCTCAGCCTTTAGTGAACCTGGTTGGTCCCTGTGACCTCCAGCATCTGTTCACTTCTGCCTCCTTACCTATACCACTCCCCAGTTTGGGTCTGGCCTGTCTCCCACCAACTTTGACATTTCACCTTCTATGTGGCCCTGTTGTCCCAGCAGTGAAGTGGGGATGCTCATTCTGACGGCACAAGGATGTTGAAGGGATGGTCTCAGATGTCCCCTTTACTGGGGACTGAGTGAATCCATGAGTCCATTCCTAAACAGCTGCCTGCCCTCTGCCCCATACACGAACATCATAGCACCCCTGCCCCAGCCCATAATTAACTCAGGATGAGCTCACTGGCCCTCTTCTCAGGGCCTGTCATCCACCTGCTCCAGGCAACCCTGAGCAAGTCCTTGCTTGCCCTCATCTGTGAAATGGGTAGCAGCCCTCATTCCCTGCAGAGGAGCCTTGCACTGGTGGGTGTGCAGCAGCTGCTCAGGCCCTGGAAGCACCGGCAGCAGGAAGTGCCTTGGCTCTGCCCACAGCACAGGCAGGCTGGCTCCCAGGCAGCAGGGACACCGCCTCCCCTCCCCTACACACTGCGCTCTCTGCCCCCAAGTCACCACCTGGCAGTCAAGCATTTTCCACCCTGCAGCCCCATGCAGGGCGCCCACTCATCCATGCCACCCAGGTAATTAAGTTGATATTCCAACACGCCTTCCCCTCCTGACCTTTTGGAAACAATGTGTTTTGCTGCATCAACAAATTAACTGCAAATCAGATGCTGTCTTCATAAATGCCGGTTTCATATCCAGTGACCATACTCACCTAGCCCACACAGCTGACAGATAAGAGATTCCGAGGGCCAGGCAGAGACCAACAAAGACCAAAGAGGTCCCCTCTTCTCGGGGACTTCTGTGTCAATCACACCTTCGGTCTTACGCTCTCTTGTGTTCACATCTCCCAGCAGTGGTGTGGCCAGGGCGGGTGGGTTGACAATATGGAGGCCTGGGCAGTCTCCTGTGATTGGAGGGGAGTATCTGTTCTTAGAATCCCACCCATTCTCTTCCAATGCATTTTCTATACCAAGGGCGTCAAGGTTTTCTTATTGTATCTCTGATTATATCCCTCCCACTGAGCTCAGAAGAAAATCCGCACTTCTCAGCCTGACATTCAAGGCCCTCTTTTTATCTGACCTCCCCCAGCCCCTCCCAGGTCCTGGCCTGCCCTGTCCTCATATTCAGCCCCACTCTTGTCTGATTGGACCACTGTGGTTCCCCTGTCCCTGCACTCCCTACCACCTCCAATCCGTGTCAGAGACCTTCCTCTGCACCCCCTGCATGACAGCGCCCTCTACCAGAGTCTTGTTCAGACATGTGCCCCTGTGCCTGGGACACCACGCACTGTTTGTTGAATGAATAGACAAATGAATCACATGCCTCCTTTGGAAAGCATCACAAAAAGATGCTTAAATAAGGAAAGAAGGAGAAGGTGTCAGTTACTCTGTCATCCACCTTTTCTCTGAGGCACAGATCTCTAACAACAGATTCTAACTTCAGAAGGGACAAGGATTAGAAAAACCATGTCAGAAAGGATTCCAGGTGACTTTGGAAATTTTAGTTGACAAGGATAGCACAATGGGCTAAGAATACCTGCTTGTTTTAGTTTTTGCTACTAGCTGTGTGACCTCATACTAGTCCCTTAACCTCTCTGGGCCTCCTGTTTCCTGTCTCTGTAACAGGGAAATAATCCTTCTCTAACTTGCCTCACCAGGGACCGTGAGGTTCAAAAGAAAGTGGAGAAGTTAAAATGCTTGGAAAGGAAAACACATCATATAAATAGAAGAGATTATTAAAATCCAGTCTCCTTCAACAGAACCTTGCTGATAGCACACAACTTTGGAAAACCAGGGTCCTCACATCCATAGGACTTTTCTGGAAAGACCTGTGGGTCCCATGGGGAGATGGAAGATGGAGTGGTCCCTTTTCATCCTCAGGATATCAGACCAGAACCTCGTGTGGCTGTAACTGTACTCTCATCCTCATGCCAGGGTTTGTAACCTGAGAGTCTTGCCATTTTACAGAAGAGTTCACTGAGACTTAAGAGAGGTTAAATAACTCACCTAAGTTGCAGAGCCAATATTGAAGTCAGCTAGAAAATGACAGAGCCAACTCGTGAACCTGTGTATTTCTAACCCGAAGTCTATTTCTTGGGGTTTACCCCACCAATGTTTCTTTCACTTTAAGGAAGATATTTTCCCATCATGTAGGTCAAATCCCACCAAACTCTGCAGTCCTTAAGGACAAGGACTGTGTCTTATTCTCTGAATTCCCCTCGTCCTGGCCCCCAAATAGTTGTTCCATAAACCCACATAGGGAGGAATCCTTCCACTCTGTGACAGTCCATCTGCTTCCCCTCCAGAAGTGTTTGTCAGGCGGGCAGGCACTTTGCGTTGACCATCGAAGAAACCTCCAACCTTCTCCCTGCTTCGCCGGCCCTCTCACTCCTCCTACCCCGACCCAGCTCAGGAAGTGCCGGAGGAACTGTCGAATTGAGAGTTCAATCCTTAGGAAAAGATCGCCAAAGGCCCAGTCTTTTTGAACTAACTTAAGAAACAGTAGTCTGTGTAGCCACATTTCAACCCGGCCAGGGGACAGAGGATCACATATAAGGTAACCTCAATGCAAAGATGCCCGCTTCAGTTCTCTGCTGCGTCTACGTTAAAGCTCTTCCGGTTTTACCTTCCTTTCCTTCAGCAGTGGAAAGAGCGCTCAAGTGGTCAGCGGTCAAGAGGCCTTCCCGGCCGGGCGCGGTGGCTCAAGCCTGTCATCCCAGCACTTTGGGAGGCCGAGACGGGTGGATCACGAGGTCAGGAGATCGAGACCATCCTGGCTAACACGGTGAAACCCCGTCTCTACTAAAAAATACAAAAAACTAGCCGGGCGAGGTGGCGGGCGCCTGTAGTCCCAGCTACTCGGGAGGCTGAGGCAGGAGAATGGCGTAAACCCGGGAGGCGGAGCTTGCAGTGAGCCTAGATTGCGCCACTGCACTCCAGCCTGGGCGACAGAGCAAGACTCCGTCTCAAAAAAAAAGAGGCCTTCCCGATGACAGTCAACACTCCCAGCTCTGCCCGTTACCAGCTGGGGGTGTTGAGCAGGTCGCTTTACCTGCCTCCAATCTGTTCCTTTTTCCATGGCCACTAGGATACTTAGCGAGACCAGGAGCGCCAGGGTGAAAGAGGAGCAGCCTCAGGGGCCCAGCCCTGGGCTATGGGCCGGGACGCGGAGAACCAGAGTGGAGTCAGGTGGGAGAGAAGCCGCTCCAGGCTCAGAATAACTTTCCCTGAGTCCTGGCCAGCTCTGCCGTCTTCTCGGGCCTCACACCACACTGTTGGAGTCCCTACATTCAGCTAGTGCTGGCTTGAGCTTCCAGAGCACCAGGGCCACTCTCTGGAAGATAGCATGCTTTTCTGAGTTGATCCTTTCCTAGCTCATCTCCTTACCCCCTCTTCCCACCCAAATCACTACCACTCACCTCCTCTGGCATTTAATGGCCTCCAGAGTACTCATCCCCCATCTGTGTCCCCAGCTGGGGACACCCCAGCTTATTTGGGAAACTGCAACCACCATGGCCAATGGCCCCACCACGCCCTGTCTAGGAAGCTGAGGCCTCCCCTGGCAGCGTGTCCACTGTGCCTCTGGCCCTGTGTGAAGTGCCATCAGACGCCCCACATCCCTGCAGCAGGGCCCTCGTGACTGGGCTCACAGATGAGGACACTGAGACCCAGGGAAATCACTTGCTTGCCAAAGTCACTCAGCAAACCAGCTAGGCCTGGAGCCCCTGCGGTGGGAGCAGGAGGGCCCTACACACATCACATGTTCTAGTGTCCGAAATCTGAGACTGCTTCCCATGAGATTACTGTCTAATCCACTGGTGACAGTCCAGCTGCTCATCTGTCCCCAGCCTCAGCTCTGGTCCCCAGGGCCTGCACACTCCTGGCACGGCATCCTGATAATTACTGCAGCCCTCCCCTTCTCCCTGCCCCCAGCCCCAGGGTGGGGGATCTTTAATGCATACCCCCTGGGAGTTCACCTTTCTCTTCCTGGTGGCCATCCCACAGGAGGTGTCCCTGTCCTATGCTCCAGCATCAGAACAAGCCCAGGATCCATGAGTGCAGCCCCCTGTCCCTGTGCGTTTCCTCTGGTGACAGGATCCCTTCGTGCCAACAACCCACAGGGAAAACTCCCCGAGTGTCAGAAGGGGCAGCGTGGCTTCCTGTTCTTGGTTGCCGTGGTTGGGTTTTATCTGTCTGGGTGCGCCAGGACATCTGTACCACATTACTCTTTCTTGGCATCATTACACCCCCGCCTGGCTGACTCTGCTAACTTCTAGGATGGGTGTGGTCAAGAGGCTGCCTTCTTCCCACCATTTATCAATTCAGTTGCAAAAGAACCAGCACTTCCTTATGACAAATAAAAGAAAATAAGTTAATTTAAGAATCTGGAGAAATGGACATTTGGTGTGTTTTTACATGTGCCAGGAAGTTTAAGCCAAATCTAATTTGCTGAGCACCTTTTAGGTATCAAGTAGTCTACCAGACCCTATGGTAAATAGAGCAGTGAGTGAGCTGATACACAGCCGACGTGCTGTGGATGTGAGGCGGGGTTTCACCAGAGGTGAGATTGCTGAGGTGGCTGGTGGAGCCCTGAATCTGGAGGGCTTTGAACGCTTCAGACAGCATTTTCCAGGGGATATTCATGGGTGTTATAGGGAAAGCAAGTCTATGTTCAAATAAACTTGGGAAATTGGACTTTTTAAAAAAGAGTTAATAGGTTTTTGCCTGGTTTGGGTGGGTTTTTTTCTTGCAAGACTCACCAGCCTTTGCTATGCTAACAGGCATTGTGAATCCCCGAAAGGAGCAAGACAGAAGACAGCATTTCTCAGATTTGCCTGACTGGGGAACCTCCTTTTCTCCCTTCATACAATGCATCTCCCAGGATGATGGTGTTTCTCAGCAGACACCCTGTGAGATGCCGGCCTTCCACTGAGATGATTTGAGCTGCCAAGTGCCAAGATTGGGTGGGCATTTTTTTTTAAGTACACTCTGGAAACAAATGTAGGCGATGGACTGGGAGGGGGAGAAGCTGGAGGCAGGGAAACCTGCTGATGGTAATGGTTGCTAATGTCTGTTGGCGGCACTGTGCAAAGAACCTGACGTCCATCATCTCGTTGAATCTTCCTAACAGCACACTCAGGTAGGCGGTGCTGTTATCTGCATGTCACAGATGAGGACAGTAAGGCTTGCAATGGTCAAATCGTGGGCCCGGAGTAACCCGGGGAGTAAATGGGAGAACTGGGGTTCTGTCCAAAACTGTCTGACCCCAGAGGCTGCCTCCTGAGCGCTCTGCTGCACTGACACCCAGCAGGAATGGAAATAGCCCAGGCCAGAGGTGACAAGCAGTGAGGACAGTGGGGCGGGAGAAGATGGTTCCCCTGAAGTAGAAAGGCCAAGCATCAGAGAAGCAGTACTGGGGGGAGTGGTGTAGGAGAGCGGGGTGTCTACACAGAGGGTAGCAGCCTGTGCACCAGTGTGGGGGGCTGGGCTCCCCTCTCCCTGATCACCTCTTCCTCTTGATGAATGGTGTGAATCGAGGGGTGGGGGGCTGTTCCCCTTTACCCCACACACTTCCTGTAAGCCATGAAGGGGAAAAAACATGGTGACCTTGCCTATCCCTAGGCAGCACCCCCAACTCCCCGGTAGCCACCAGCTGAAGAAGGGTCACCAAGCGTGGGTCGGCCCTCACGCCCAGCTAATGGCATAGGATCTGGGAAGCCACAGTGTCATTCTATCCCAGCGTGTTCTCCATGTGCCGCCAGGGAATCCTCCACCAAGTCCCTGGGCCCACTTTCCCCTCAGGCTGCCCCGACAAGTTCCGTGCGGGGCACCAGGGACCCAGGGACATCTGGGACACAGGGGAACCCTCCAGCAAGTCCCTGGGCCCTCTTTCCCCTCGAGCTACCCCGACAGGTTCCATGCAGGGACCCAGGGACAACTGGGACACAGGCCCTGCCCTCTAGGAGTAGTGGGGCAGGTTCAGAAAACAAGTTCTAAGGCAGATTTGAGATCTGAAGCGTCACTCCCACTCAGTAGAGCCCTGTATCAGCGCTGTCCAAGGAAAATATAATGGGAGCTTCATACAGGAGTCACATGTGGAATTCTGAATGTGAAACATAAGCAGATGAAATTTATTTTAGTATTATGAACCTAATATATCCAAAATATTATCATTTCAACATGTAATCAATCTAAAAGTTATTACTGAGGCGTCTGACATTCTTTCCTCGTGCCGAGTCTCTGAAGTCTAGTGTTTTGCATTTACAGCACATCTTTTTTTGTTTTGTTTTGAGACAGAGTCTCGCTCTGTCACCCAGGCTGGAGTGCAATGGCACGATCTCGGCTCACTGCAACCTCCGCCTTCCGGGTTCAAGCGATTCTTCCACCCCAGCCTCCTGAGTAGCTGGGATTACAGGCGTGTGCCATCATGCCCAGCTAATTTTTGTATTTTTGTATAGATGGGGTTTCACCATGTTGGCCAGGCTGGTCTTGAACTCCTGACCTCAGGTGGTCCGCCCGCCTCGGCCTCCCAAAGTGCTGGGATTTAGAGCACATCTTAATGTGGACCAGCCACATGGGACGTTGGCTCCTGTTTTGGCTGAGGCAAGTCTGGATTTTGTCCAGTTAGATGTATCTTTGTGATGTATCTTGTTAGATGTATCAGAAAGATACATCTAACCTGAGCGATACATTCTGACCTGAGTGATGGAATGGGCAGAAAACAACCGGAAGCCACCTGGGGATTGCTGTGGGTCCACGGCCTGGGTCTCGCGTGAATTTTCACTTTCCTTACTCGGCCTCCCTGTCTCCCACGCATGCGAGAGCATCAAGACAGGCAGGCTGTTGAAAGGACACTGCTGGGCTTTCAAGATGAAGGGTTTGAGCGGAGAGCTGAGAAGTCTGTGCTCTACTGGTTTTGATTCAAATCCTGATTTCAGAAGCCAATCATTTTGTACAAATTTTATTTGTTCATCAGACATTTGTTGAGCAGATTTTTTCCCCAAGTACCACAGAGCCTGCAGGCACAGGGATGAGTCCCCTTGGAGACGGACCTGTAAAAGGTTCCGTGGGTGCAGGGGTGAGGGACCACACAGCAGGAGACACGAGGCAGCATCCGACCTGATGGGCTCTTGAAGGACAGGCACACGTTTACCAGGCCAGTCTGGCTGGAGCAGCTCATTCCACCCGGAGGGCGGGCAGGAAACAAGGCATGGGTGAAGGTTGAGAAAGGTCTGTGTGGGGCACAGTGGGGTCCCGGTCTTGGGGGACATGCAGTGCCAGCCCCAAGCCTTGGGCAGGCGTCCAAGGACAGGACAGGGCGTGAGAGGTCTGGAGTGGAGGTGGGCCGGCCCTACTGCAGCTGGGAAGGGCCCCCAGCCTGTGTGGAGCATCGTGGAGGGCGGAGCTGGGGGCCCTGTTGGGAAATGATTGCAGGAACCAGGCTGGAAACAAGGCTAGAAGAAAAGAATGAGCAGAGGAAATGGCTTCAGAAGGTGGACAGTGGGGGTGAGGCGGGAGGCGTCGAGGATGGCCCTCTGGCTCTGGCTTGGGTGATGGGGTGCCTTCCCCCAGGCCGTGTGTAGAAATGCATTGAGCCTTCTCAGTGCGTCCTGATGTTTTAAGTTTCCACTTTAATGCAGCTGCAGAGACTGCGTCCCACCCGACCGCCTCCCAAGATACAGCGCTCGAGGCCCGTGAGTAACCGGTGGTTCTGCCCTCCCCACCTAACACTGCCTGAGCCATTCTCCCCTCAGCCTGACTAAACCTCCAGAGTTTGGACCCTCCTGCCTGGCAAAAGAAAACTGGGAATTGGGTTTTTCAGCTTCCCTCTCTGTGTGGCATGAACTTGAGCTTGCATTTTCTGGGCTTCTCTCGCTTTTTTGTGAATAAGTTTGGTGATTTGCAGATCAGAGCCATAGGTAGCAAGGGGGCCACTGTGTGGTGTGTGTGCTGTGTATGCATCATTTGAGCAAGCCTCACAGGGTGAGCAAGGGGTTGAAAACCTTCCTCCATATCCCTGTTCCTCACAAAGGAAGCAGAAGTCCGGGGACAAGGGTCTCATTCCTGCCAGATCTGGGTCTGGAAATGCATTTGTACCTTCCCATGGGTAGAGGCTATGTCCAGAGAGTACGGAGCCCGCTCATATGGAGACAGGTACCGCTCCCCTGCCAGGCCTTCCTTGGAGATCCACCTTCCCGTGTAAAGTGCCAGGTAAGGGGAGTGGTGGTGCACGCCTGTAGTCCTAGCTACTCAGGAGGCTAAGATGGGAGGATCACTTGAGCCCAGGAGGTTGAGGCTACAGTGAGCGATGATTGTGTCACTGCACTCCAGCCTGGGTGACAGAGCAAGACCCTGTCTCTTTAAAAAAAAGAAAAAAAAAAGCCAGGTAAGGATGGAGAAGCAGGACAACATGTGATAAAGCCACCGTCACCTGGGAATGGGGTGGGAGGTGAGAGAGATCTGTCCATGGAAAAAGAGTGGGTCTGGGTCCCGTGTTAAGCATCAGTGGAGCTGTTTTCCATGGTAGGTCAGATTTCGGCCATGCTGAGCCATGCAAACTTTGGCAGGTGCTTTGAAAGTGGGAAACTTTCCAGGACCTTTTGGTGAGGGCTGTTTATCAAGAGAAAAGTTTCTCCACCTACCATTCAGTGTGGCCACCACTCTGTGGCCAGCTAAAGAGTACCCCACAACCCAGTGTCCTAGCCCTCCCACCCTCTGCAATGCACATGTCCAAATCCATCTCGTGAAGGCAAAGAGGCCAGGGCATGCAGGTGACCAGGTGATCTGTGTCTGTTCACCTGGGGAGATGCACCCAGCATCCACCGGGTAGCTGTTCTCTGGGTGGATGTTGGCCGTTCTGTGGCATAGTTTTCCTTCCCTTCCCTTACCTGCTGTGAGTGGGAATTAGAGGGCTAGAGGGGAGGCCTGGGGGACTTAGATACCTTCCCCTATAACCGTGGTGAGTCCACACTCCCAGCCACATGTGACAATGGATCCATCGCGTATCCCCATCAAACTGTGGTTGGCCGAAAACCCCATCGGCACAGCTGGCAAGGAGCTAGAATATGTCTGCTCACTGTTACTGGAAAGAAGACAGAAGCAGCAAAAAGAACTGCTTTGGGGGACAGGAGGCCCCTTCTAAGCAACCTTGTGTGACTAGTGAGAGTTTCAGTATAGTCCTTAACAGCACGGATTTGGGAGGCCAACAGAGCTAGGCTTGAATGCTGAAGTCATGTGACTCTGGCAAGCACTGAAGCTTTCTGAGTCTGATTTCACCTCCGGGGCTGTGCCCTCATTCCTAGAGGGGGTTCGTGAGAAGGAAAGTGGATGACATTTGTAGAAGACACACAGTAACAGTTCTTATTTTTATTTATTTATTTTTTTTTTTTGAGACGGAGTCTCACCCCGTCGCCCAGGCTGGAGTGCAGTGGCGCGATCTTGGCTTATTCACACCATTCCTCCTGCCTCAGCCTCCCAAGTAGCTGGGACTACAGGTGCCCGCCACCACATCCAGCTAATTTTTTTGTATTTTTAGTAGAGATGGGGTTTAACCATATTAGCCAGGATGGTCTCGATCTTCTGACCTTGTGATCCGCCCGCCTCAGCCTCCCAAAGTGCTGAGATTACAGGTGTGAACCACCATGCCTGGACAACAGTTCTTATTCTTAACAGGTTTTTGCATCTTACAGCTTCTAAGGAATGGCCCAGTTTATTAATAACCATCACTTGCCTAGGATTTTATAGTCAGCAAATCATTCTTAGGTACCTCATCCCAGCTGCGCCTCACAGTAGCTCAGTGAAGTAGGCACTGTCACCACTCAGTTTAGCAATGAGCAAACTGATGCTTGGTAACTTAACCCAGGTTCCTCAACTGCAAATAAGGTCATCTGGACTCTAGAACCTGTAGTCTTGCCACTATTTCAAGCTCTGTGGACCCTCCGTCTTCTGCTTGGGACCAGAAGAGTTTCAGCTTTCAGTTTGTTTCGGATTTTAGAATATTTGCATGATACTTCCTGGTTGTGTGCCCCTAATCCAAAATCCAGAATCCTCCAGTGAGCGTTTCCTTTAGCATCATGTTGGGGCTCAAGAAGTCTTGGATTTTGGCGTGTTTCAGATCTCTGATTTTCAGATTAAGGATGCTCAACCTATATAAAATGCTGGGAGAAGAAAAAAAAATTCAGTCAAGAAAAAAAGTAATGAATAGCGGCTGAACTGTCTGCGGAATCTCCAGTGCCATGTTAGGTCTGGCAGAGACACAGAGGAGAAGAGAATTAATATTCATTGAGCACCTTTTCTGGTGCCTAGGACTGTGCTGGGCACTTGTGTAATTACTGTCTCATTTGTCCAGCCCAGAGCAGGCAGATGCCATCTCCCTAATTTGTAGCCAACACCACAGGGATGATGACAGGCCTGATGATAAGTCCTGCCTTTGAGCCCAGCTTGCCTCTCTCCAATGTCTCTTTGTTTTCTACCAAACAGCCTCCCCTTAAGCCAAAGTCAGCAGCAGGTAGCTCTCAGCATTCCCCTTTGAGGCTTGGGATCCAAGGCGGGCACAGAATCTTGAAAGTCATGATTCAGGGAAGGATCACTCCCCTTGGAAGAATTCAAGTATTGGAGACAGCAACAGTGGACTCTGTGTTTTCTCACCGGTGTGGGGATCTGTGCAGATTGGGGGGTGGGCCGCCACATCCATTGGCAACGGAGGACTCGGGAGACAGACGCTGTGAGAGACACTGAGTAGCAGCTGCCTCAGGCTCTGAGCTAATGCAGGAGGTGACTAGCCTGGTGCTAGCTTTGGCCGAACCTCCTGGATTGATGGCATGCTGAACAGGCAGGATGCCTAGGAGAACCAGCTCTCCTAGGCTTGGAAGTCAGAGAGGCCTGCCCTGGTTTGAATTACAGCTTGGCCACTTCCTGGCTGTGCGACCTTAGGCAGGATCCTCACCTTCTCTGAGCCTTAGTTTCATCATCTGTAAAATGGGTTTAACAATAGAGGTTGTGTATGTATAGCGCCTAGCACGGTCCCTGGCGTGTCCCCCGAACTTATTCTGCCAAGCAGCAGCACTAAGAGACCAATCTGGGAGTCACAGAAGGTTTATGCTTTCTGGGCCCCTAAGGACCATTGATTCTACGTGCATTTATGCAAGCATTTCCAGTGGACCCTGCTACAGACTAGGTGGGAACCGGGGAGACTCAGCATATAGAACCCCATGAGGGCCTCGAAGAGGACAACCTACCAAGCTCCCATGTGAGGAGCCATCAGCCTCCAGTGTGGCTTTGCTGGGTCACGTAGCCACAAACGTTCCAGACAGAAGTGCAGCCGTTGGCCCGGGGTAGCAGGGGCCGGGGAGGGTCTAGCCATTCAACCCTTCTGGAAGGAGCTTTGTAGCCTGGCACCTGTGGCTGGAGTTCAGATGTTACCCGAGGATTTGGGTTTTCTTTTTAAAAACAAGAAAAAGGAAAGAGCAGAAGAAAACCATGCCAGTGTCTCCTGGACGAAGGGGTATGGGTTGGGGCCTGCCAGGGAGAGGCAGGCTGTCGTCGGCCTGCGTGTGAAGCGCTTTATAAGCTCGGTATTTATTATTTCTTGCTCACCATTAAAATCAAATGTACTCAGTGCTTTTGTATTCAATACACATTTAACCCTGCCGACTTAGATTTCTCAGGTTTTAAATCCAGTGGGGAATTGGCTGGCTTCCCAAGTTTCCCCTCCAGTCCCCCTTGAACAGAGCTGGAAATCTCTGTTTAGCATTTTCTCCCCCGGCGCGGCTGGGATCCTCACACTGGTGGGGCCAGTCACTGTTGTGTGTGCCTGTGGGTTTCTTCCTTCATCCCCAATACCCAGCCTTCCTAAGCACCCCAGAAAGATGGGTGTGATGGCTGAAATATGACAAGACTTGTCTGCATAGTCTGTGATTCAGGCTTCATTAATAAACCGTTTTGTCTGTATGTGTCTGTGCCTGGTTGTGGTCCGCCGCCATGCATGTGCGAGGGTGCGTGTGTGCGTGTGTGTGATTCATACATGTGCCTTCACCTCTTGCGCGTGCCTCTGTGAGTGTGTATTTCTGAGATAGTGTTTACATGGAAGTTTGGAGGCCTCAGTATATCTGAGGATGGTCATGTCTGTGAGTGTAATTTTGTCTCTGGCTTGTCCACACCAGTCAGGTGTGTATAACTCTGGGTAGGTCAGCAGCTGTGCTGGTGACCAACCGCCTCTGGGTCTGGCGTGTCTTTCTCTCCCTCCCCAGCCTCCGAGGCTCCGGCTCTGTGCTCCCCACCCCTGCCCCTCCCCCACTGCTCTGTCTGTTTTATCATCCCTAATGAAGCAGTCTCCTCCACCGATCCCGCTGATTGCCAACCCATTCCTTTTGTTTGTTGGCGCTGAGCCATTCAGCGGCACTCTGACAGCTCAGCTCGTCTAATTAGCTCTGTTGTTCTTTTTCCCCATGTTTCACCACGTTGCAAGTTCAGTTGAAGTTGCCACAAACTTAATCCCCCCATTTCAGCCACAAGTTCACATTCTTAACCCGCCTTTATTGTAGCAAGGAGCAGCCCTGTGCAAGGACGAGCTGACAGGCCTTAAAGTCTGACCTTTCCTGAAAGCTCTGCCCCAGGGCCCCCCAGGGCAGGGGCAGGACTGCTCCTTCACCCTACCCACACTCCCGCCTTTTCTGGGAAGAAGTTGGGGGTGGGGATCATTCCAGCCAGGTGACCCTGTTGACCAGCTGCCAGAGCTGGGGAAACCAGTTCAGAGTTAGAAGAGGTGCGGGGATATCCACTTGTTTATTCAGCACATGTTGCCTGAATGTGAGCTGTGTGGCAGGCACAGTTCTAATCACGATGATACTAGCAACGTCATTATGCACTTCTCAGATTCCGAGCAGCAATGTTCACTTGTTTCTAAAAATCTTGCTGAGCGACCATGACATACCAGGCAGTCCACAGAATGCGAGGCAGGGATAAGAGAATCCTAAAACTCATCTTCTAACTCAGAGACACCGACTTTTCGTCTTCCTTTTGTTGTTGACAAGAAGGGACATCCAGGTCACAGAGGAGCAGGATGAACATTTATTGAGCCCCCACTGTGTACCAGACCCCCTGCGGGGACTTTCCCTGTATCTGGTCTTCACAATCACCCCATAGACGAAGACAGCCAGTTTGGTGGAATGCCTTTGGTGTTTACCACATCCCTGGTCTGCCAAACCAGTCTGAGATCAGACTGGCCACTCCACAGGAAAAACTTTGGTTAGATCAGACGTGCACAGACCTGAGGGCTTGACGAGACTCCATAAAGACTTGTCTTTTATGCAGCCAGCTTCTGTCATCTGTGTTCCTAAGCCATTGTGCCATGTCACCCACAAGCTTCTGGGGGGCAAGAGGTGTGATGTTCAGGAGAAAGAGCGGGCAGGAAATGGAGTGTGTGCCTGCTCTCCTTCCCTGTCTTGTCCTGGAAACTCAGCACCTGTGGCATCCCATCTGTGGAGAAAGCAAGCCCCCTGCCCCGGCAAGCTTGGTTGTTTTTATCGGCAATGAAATTCAGAGATAGACTTTCTCGGCTTAGCTCTCAACCCATCCCTCTCAGGCACTGGGAGTGTACAGAGATGGCCATGCCAAATTAAAGCCGTGTAATGTCAATTGGACCAAATGAGTATACTTCTAAGGGTACCTACAAATTCTCAGCCTAACATCCATCACGGGCTCTGGCAGGGGATGAGGGTGTCCTTCTCTGTGGGCCCTCATCTTGGTTTTCAGAGGCAGTAGGTCAGAAAAACCCATTCCGCTGCTGCAGCAGCAGCTGTGGAGTTAGGAAGCTGGGTCCTTCCTAATGTGCCCCCTGGAGACCCTCCCACTAGGTCTGCTCGGTGCACGTAGCTACACAAGATGGGCAGCATCCAGGCTGAACCCTGCTGGGAGGACCGGCACGGGGATGCCCTAGGAAACAGAAAGACAATTCGTAGTGGCACTCTCTCATGCCTCTCTTATTTAGAGAGGAAAATAAGCACCCTGTGATTCAGTTGTAAAAAGAGCAAACTAAGCATGTGCACCCTAAAAACAAGTGTGAGCACAACCTTTTCTTTCTACAAAACCAGCTTCTGGGCGTCAGAGGAAGATGAGAGGGAATTGTCATTGATAAGGGCCTCTTTGTTCCGGGTCCTGTATAGACATCATCTCATTGGACCCTCACCGCAGCCCTGCAAGGAGGCCAGTGGAACTATCCTCATCTTGCAGATGAAGAAACCGAGCTTTCCAGGAGCACCTTTCTGATTCAAATAGGCCGCAGAATTCCAGTTAATGTGTCTATCCGCTGCCTATTAGATGGTGATGCTTCTGTGATAGGCTGGGCTATTGTAGCCTGTAGCTTTGAAATTTCCTAAACATTTCTGGGTTGGGGGCGTTTATCCAAATCTTCAGAATGTTCCTGTATGGCTTTTCCAACTCACTCCTTCTTGGGGTCTCCCCCTGTACTCCTCTAGGTGCGCCCACCTCGTCCTCATGTTGTTAAGAGACCAAAGAGCAACATCACAGTGGAAGGCCGGAGGACGTCTGTGCCGAGCCCTGAGCAGTGAGTATCGCGCCTCTCCCCTCTGTCTGCAAGAACCCTCTGTCTGCCGGGCCAGCACTTTGTGAATCTCAAGCGTGTAGCCCTGGCCTTTGTGAGGCTTCCCCGGGGCCCCCAGTGGGTGTTTCACAAAGGGGTCATTCAGGGAACAAGGCTTGATCTCTTACTCGGTCTGGTTGTCACACCAGCGGGAGGCCCCAGAGGCCAGGGAGCCAGGCACTTGGGCTGGATTTCGAGTGGTGGGGTCCAAAGGGTACTTGGCTGGGTTCAGAAGAAGGTCCTAGGCCTCTTGTGCTGAACATACCGAGTCAGTAGGTGAGGGTTAGAACCTGGTGAAGGAGGCCAAGTGTTGAACTGGGTCCACCCACCTTCCTAGGCCTCCGTGGCCGCGATCTGTACACAGGACTGCCCTTATCCACTGCCCCACCCCCACCAGGACCCTTTGCCCACCTGTGCCGGAGCATTTATGTTACTGTGGTTTTTCTTACACATCTCCCTGAGATGCGGAGCTCCCTGGGTGTTATGCCCGGCACTTCCCGTAGGACTGGCCTAGAGTCACCCGCCCAGGAGGCGTGGGGTAGATGAAGTGAATGAGGGAGGCAGAAAGACAAGCAGTGGCCTGAGGTGGAGCTGCCTGTGGGGGGCGAGGCAGAAGGCCGCAGACCAGACCAGACCAGAGCCATCCAGACCAGAGCCGTCTGCAGAAGGTAGTGCTGCTTCCCTTTGTCCGCAAGGCGCACAGCCCTCCGTCTCTATCCAGACAATTCAGTGGCTACACCCTGGCTTCCTTTGATGCCTTGAAAAAGTGCATGAGTTCATCTTGGTCTAGGATTGTTGAAGGAGTCAGAAAAATTACCCCAGGGATCCTGAAGTCATTTGGGTGGAAAGGGGAAGGCCCCCATGTCTGGCTGGCTCTCAGAAAATGTCTCAGGGAAAGAAGGTAAGGGACATGTTAGGTCCTAGACAGAATTGGAGTGAGAAGGGGGAAAAATGATTTCAAACTGTCAAGCTGGGGCCTAACCCAAGTTTCAGTTCACTTCAGCTCCCTGGGATTCTCTGGTTAATAGTAAGGGGAAGGAATCAGCCCACCCAGACAGCCCTCAGACTTTGCCCAGAAAGTCCTGGAATTATGTGTGTGTGTGTGTGTGTGTGTGTGTGCGCGCCCGCGCGCACGTGCTTGCACACAAGGATGCTAAGTTATGAGAAATTTGGAAGAGAGGACTCCTGAAGTTGGATTAAGTTAACTTGTGCTCTGCACAATAGCCTGGTGGGAACATTGAGGGATGGATTATGATTGCCCCCTTGTGGAGAGAATGCTGCATGGCACCTGAGTGCCTCCGACTAAAGATTCTTCCTTAAGGGGATGAAATTTGTGACATTTCTTTAAAGTCACACCTTTAAAACTGGACTAAACCTTTTAGACACTGTACCAGGATACAAGGTCACAGGCCTGTTGATATTGAGATGTAAATCCAGAATATTCTTGCATTACACAGAAACACCATTGCAACACCAGCTACGCTCCACATCCTACAGAAAAGCATTACCCATTTTGTGGCCAAGGTCCCGATGAGAGGCTAGACCTCTCCATCACATTGACTTAGGCCGTTGCCTTTCCAGACTGGGCAGAGGGGCTGACTCCACAGTGTGTGCCAAAGAGCCAGTGTCTGATGATCCCGTTTTCCTGCTTATCACCTGAGCCGTGTCAGTATCACTTTCGGGTTTGTTCGTTGGTTGGTTGTTTCAATATGCCCTGTTTTCTACTTCTGTTGGGAAATATTTGGGGTTGAAATAAACCAGTGGGAGCTTGGGAGCCAGTTTGCTGGTTGACAAACTAACAGTGATGGAAAACAAATGACAGGTTTTCTGTGAGCATACGTCACAGCGGCTCGGGCCCACAAGGAGATAGAGGGGTAGGTTTCAGGACGTCATTCCAAGGGTTTCTGTTCAAGTGTGTTTAACGAGGAAGGGGAGATTGTTCTCCCATAATGCCAGTGGCATTTCTGGTGCAACCCGGGTGTTTTTCTACGCCTCTTCCCATGCTGCCTCCCCACCCCCCCACTGTGCTCCGCCCCTTCCAAATGCCATGTCACAACAGCACTTGAATGTGTTTTTCTCAACTGTCATCAGCTCCAGCTGGCAGGACCAACTTCTTGAAACACAGGAAGCATCCAGCGGAAAATATTTTAATAAAACAGACTCCTCATAAAATATTGTTCAGGGGAGGGGGGAAGAAACTGGCTCCACCAATCTGTCAGCATTGTATTGGGAGATGTGAGAAGCCAGGGCGGCAGCAGGGGCCCGATCCTAATGGGCCTTTGTTGGGTGGTGGTTCCGTGTTGGGCACACAGACTCGGTGCCTGGCCCTTTAATCTGGCCTGGGTTTTCTTGAATCACAGATCTTCATCTCCACTGGGAATATGAAAGTGCTTGGGAAACTTAGAGGACCAGGGCGACAGAAGGGGATGCAGGATCTTTGAAGTGGAGGGAAGAGATCCATTCCTCCTGACTTCTTGCCCCGACTCTCACTTCCAATTGCACATTAAATAATCCCAGCACTTTGGGAGGCCAAAAAGGGTGGATCACCTGAGGTCAGGGGTTCGAGACCAGCCTGGGCAACATGGTGAAACCCTGTCTCTACTAAAAGTACAAAAATTAGCCGAGTGTGGTGGTGCACCCCTGTAATTCCAGCTACTCGGGAGGCTGAGGCACAAGAATCACTTGAACTGAGGAGGCGGAGGCTGCTGTGAACTGAGATCACACTACAGCACTCCAGCCTGTGCAGCAGAGACTCTGTCTCAAAAATAAAATAACCAGCTCTGTGGACAGCAAGATGGGGCTGATTGAGAGCAAGATTGTCTCCTGAAATAGCTGACTCTCTGGCCAGTCCACCCGTGAAGTTCATTTCTTCCTTCTCAGCTGATGTCCGTCCCTCCGTCGTTCCATCTGTCCATTCATGCATTCATTCATTCAGCAAGTAACTTTGAAAACCTACTAGGCACAAGCACGTAATTTTTTTTTTAAAGGAGGCCTGAAAAGGGAGTTCCCATGCTGACTCTTGATTGACTTGCATTTTCCCAAAATGAAATTTTCCTGTGTCAAATTTTCTTTCTGAATCAACGGTAGGTTTCCTAGCCTCTTAAAACTGGCCGTTGACAATTGGAAGAAGACTTCAAAAAGATTTCCGGGGGAAACATTCCCTCTACTTTTCAGGTGACATTACTTGGTTAATATTCAGTTACTAAATCTCTTCAAGAAGTACTGGCTACTTCCATTACTATTCAGAGCACAGCTAGCTGATGGGATGCCCGGGGCTTCCCTGGGGCAGGGATCAGGGTAGGAGGGATCCTACAGGAGAGGCTGTGGGTTAGACACCAGTCAGCAGGGGGTGCAGTGGAGCACCCATTGATTTCTAGGCCCTCTTGGGCTAGCATCGTTTCTTTCAGAGTGGGAGCTCAGGCTCAGAACGTGGATTTGACCAGTCTTCCCAAGGTCACCCAGTTGAAAAGTGACCAGGCCAGCATTCACAATTCTTGATTTCATTCTCTCCATGACACTCTGATGCTGTCCTTGGAACGGGGCCCTTGAGGGTCTGTCTTTAGTCTGGCTTTGCCCAGAGAGAGCTCCACATCCTAAAATGAGATGGCCTGTCTAGCAGGCCACCCTTCCTCTCTGGCTTCCTGAAGGCTGGAGTTCAGTCTGAACTGGATCTATTCAGTCTTCTTACCACCAAAGAAACCATGTGCACTCGTGCCTGTTTCTTCTTGGGGAAGGAAAGAGAAATGACATTTACCAAACATCCCTTAAGATTGTCAAAGGTATTAGCTGGGCATGATGGCGTGTGCCTGTGGTCCCAGCTAGTTGGGAGGCTGAGGCATGAGAGTTGCTCGACCCCTGGGGAGTTGAAGCTTGCAGTGAGCTGAGATCATGACACTGCAGTCCACCCTGGGCCTCAGAGTGAGACCCTATCTCAAAAAACAAAATAAAAAAGATTGTCAGAGGTAGGTGGTAGCTTTCCCAGAGGTAGGTGGTAGCTTTCCCATTGAACAGACAGAAAAATTGAGGCTCAGAGAGACTTTCAGGAACTTGCCCAAGGTTTCTCAGGGCCAGAAAATGGTAGGATCAGCTGTCTGATGACAGAGGCCTGGTCCATTCTTCTCTACTATCCGGGCTTTCTGTTAACACCTAATTAGCTTCATGTGCTTCTCTGACTCGTGGGGATGATGGCTGTGGCAGTGAGCACAGTGAGGTTCACAGCTTCCCTCCTATTAAAAGTGGGCCATGGCCAGGTGCGGTGGCTCATGCCTTTAATCCCAGCACCTTGGGAGGCTGAGGAGGGTGGATCACTTGAGGTCAGGAGTTCAAGACCAGCCTGGCCAACATGGTGAAACCCCATCTCTACTAAAAATACAAATAATTAGCTGGGTGTGGTGACACATGCTTGTAATCCCAGTTGCTAGGGAGGCTGAGGCAGGAGAATCGCTTGAACCCAGGAGGTGGAGCTTGCAGTGAGCCGAGATCACACCACTGCACTCCAGCCTGAGTAACAGGACAAGACTCTGTCTCCAAAAAAAAAAAAAAAAAAGAAATAAAACAGGCTGTGGTGGTTTCTGTGGGCTGTGCACAGCTGCCAGGCCCCAAGTTATTTTCCTTTTGGCCTGCCAGATATAGGGGAATTGCCCATCCAGCTGGGTGCTTGGAAAGAGCCAATGGCAGGCTCTGAAAGGCAGCGTTGTGGTCTGAGCTGCCGGGCCCCTCAGGGTGGCGCACTGTATGCAGACTAAGGCCGAGGCAGGGAGTGACACATTGATCCTGGGGAGCATCTCTCTGCCAGGCAGCTAGTCATTTGTTCCCTCTGGGGCACTGGCCCTCACAGAGTTGCTGAGAGTATGAAGGGAGATAATTATAGGCATCTGCCACCTGTTTAATCTTCACAGCCCAGATATAGGGCTGTCTTCTGAGTCTTAAGGGTTAAGGGGCTTGCAGCTGGTTGTGGATCCGACGTGCCCCTCCTGACCACCTGCACGCAGAGCCAAGTTCTTTCCACTGCACACCTTGTCTCCTAGTGGGTGAGACACTGAACACCCTCCAGTCACGTGAGGGTCTTGACTGGCTGCATCCTGGTTATTTGAAGTTCCACTGTACTAAGTAAGAAGGGTCCAGACTCAGCCACCAGGGCCCAGGGCTGTTGCCCAGCTCACCTCTCTGGCCAGATCCATGCAAAATCTGCTCCTTTCAGGTAATTTTTGGCTTGTGAAAATTACCTGGTAGCCTGATAGACAATCTGGAATGTCAGGGGAAAGAGACAAATTCATTCTGAATCCCATTACTTTCATTCCACTACTTACTAGCATTCCTGGAGATCCCTGCCCAGTCTTTATCCTGCATGTCTTCTACAGAGCTGCAACTTCCTTGCAATATGCCAGCATGTGGACTTGTTCCGTGTGTCTCTGTAACCTCTATTGTCTGTGACTGCAGAGGATCTATCTCATTGTGTGTACGCTCGTGGTCTGCCTAACTATTGCCGTCATACTGGATCTTTAGATCCTTTCCAGGTTTTCATTAATATGAAAAAATGCGAGGGTAAATATCCTTATTCTAGGCTGGGCACGGTGCCTCATGCTTGTATCCCAATACTTTGGGAGGCCGAGGTGGGTGGATCACTTGAGGTCAGGAGTTCGAGACCAGCCTGGCCAACATGGTGAAACCCATCTCTACTTAAAATACAAAAATTAGCTGGGCGTGGTTGCGCACACTTGTAATCTCAGCTACTCGGGAACCTGAGGCAGGAGAATCACTTGAACCCGGGAGGCAGAGGTTGCAGCGACAGAGATCATGCCACTGCTCTCCAGCCTGGGCAACAGAGTGAGACTCTTAAAAAAAAGAAAAAAGAAATGGAATTATTGACAACTCCCATTAACTGGGAATGTGCTAAGCACTTTACGTACACCATTTCATTTAATCCTCACAAGAAATATGTAGGGGGAGCTCTTATGAGATCTATTTTATAGAAATGGCTGAGACTTCAAGAGATTGTCACTGCCCTTGGTCACACAGCTAGTTAGTAGCAGACCTGAGCCTCAAACATGCCTCTTTAATACCAAAAGCCTTTACCCTTAACTAGTCATAAGAAGATTTCTGCTTCATATTGCCAGACAACTTTCTGAAGAATTGTACCCCCTTATTTTGTACCCTCACCAGAACTGGACTCCTGGACGTCTGGTTCTGATGGACCCAGAGAAACATATGACTGGCATTCAAACATGTGTCCGAATCCTTCTGGACAAGGAAAACTTTTGCAGGCCATGCTAGCTAGGTAGACAGTGTGTACCCCAAATGCCCAGCCCCTCCTGCCTAGGAATTGGGGTGTCTAATCCTCTGAATTACACTGCGTGACCCCAGCACCAAAGCCCCAGAAGATTAAAATAAGATCAGAAGAAGCTGCCAGAAGCATTTAGTGAGAAAACCCCTCCTGAAGTCCAGGTCTCAGAATGATTTGCAAGGGACTGTTTGGACACTCGCACACATGCTCTGGCAAAAGCTGGCGTGCTGCTTGTGCACGTTCAACAGCCTTGCCCTCCTCGGGCCTGGGCTCAGCACAGCCTCGGCAGTTCAGTTGCTCCCAGCTGTGGATCACGAAAGGGTAGAGCACTTTCCCTCCTGCACAGCCCCACAGCTGCCCAGGGGGCGTGGGCCCATCATTTGGATGGCGGCCTGGTGCATGGGCAGAGTTCTGGCATCCAACAGGCCTGAGTCAGCCTTCTGGCCCACCAGGCACCAGCCTGGAGGTTCTGGGCATGTCTCCTGGCCCTCCTTTCTTAACATGATGCCTATTAACATCTCCAGGAGTGTGGCTGGGGAAAAGGCCCACAAGAGGCACTGGCATCCTGAGTGAGCAGGGCGTGTGGCCTCCCTTCTGGCCTTACCTCTTGAGGTGGCCGCCACAGCCTCAGCACTCTGACACTCCTAACACCTCCCCCACGAACCGCCCACTCTCCTCCCTCCCATGCCCACAATCCCCTGCGCGTCTCCTGATCCGGCAGTGACCTGCCATGTTGTAGTTTTCTCTTTATCACACACACACACACACACCAGGCACACCAGTAGTCTGTGAGCTCCTCCTCAGCTTTGACTCTCCAACTCCTGGACCACAGCCAAGACCAGACCTCTGCTCGGAGATGTTTCCTGGGTGAATGAAGAAAGGAATCTGTGAAGGCAGAGTGTGGCTTGCTGTCAGGTGCCTGGGAGGCCAGGGAGGGGCGTCCAGTGACAACCACAGACAGGTAAAGAGCACCTACTGTGTGCCAGGTGTGATTAGGACGTGCGTATGAAGCTGCCAGTGCATCCCCGGCCCTCTAAGAGCCAAGAACTCTGCTCAGCCCCAGGAGTAAGTCTCCAAGATGCCAGCTGGGCCCTCAGCCCCAGGGGGTAGGGGCAGCTGTCTGGGCTCTACCCCCTGGCAGAGTGCCAGGGCCCACTCCCAGAGCAGCCAGCCGTTCAAACACATGAGCAGAAGGTCACAGACCCAATTAGCAGGGCTAGAGGCCTCTCACTATCACTCTCTCTCTCTCTCTCTCTCTCTCACACACACACACACACACACACACACACACACACACACACAGTGGATTCTGCGCCCTGGAGACAAAACCAAGCCTGAAGCCAGCCGTGGAGCCTGAACCTAGACTGGAAAAGCAGGAAGTGCCAAGGATATCTCACCTCTGCCCGCCCAGCATCCCCACAAGGATCTGCAGCAGCCCAGGAAGACACGGGACCCATTTGTCTGTCACCGCTTCTGCCTGGCGACTCGGAGGAAAGGACTTTTCTCAGGAACTGTCACCACGGGGAGTTAATTCCAGCTGGAAACCAAGCCTTGGGGATGCTTTAGGAACCGGGGCCTCATCCTCAAGACATGACTGATTTCAGTCACCCCTGAAAGGCTTTGCCATCCCACCTGAGCCCTCTGCCTCTTCCAGATGCCACATCGCCATTTCTCAAGTGCCTGTTTTGTGCCCAGCAATTTCACAAGTGTCGTCTTGGCTAAACTCCCTGCTCCCCAAAAAATCTTCACAGCCTGGGCATTCAGCCATGAGGGAGCCACTGCTGTAGCCACCTGGGCAGCCAGGTCCCACGGCCACTGCTTTCTTGCCCCCACCCCATGGTTCCCAGAACTCAGTCTCCAGATCTGGGCTCCAGGATGCAGAGGCTGTCCTCGGGGTGAGGGGCCGTGTTCTGCACAGTGCCTCTTCCCTGCAGAGGAAAGTGTCCCCAAGGCATCCCCAGCTCCATCTTCCCTCCACCACAGAGCCTGAAGCCCACGTCCTGTGCTCGGGCCACTGCCTATGTGAGTGTCCAGCCAGTGACAGTGGAAGCATGGGTATGGATGTGTGAAATTTGCATTCATGATTTTTTTTTTTTTTTTTTTTTTTTGTTCTGAGACGGAGTCTTGCTCTGTCGCCCGAGCTGGAGTGCAGTGGCTGGATCTCAGCTCACTGCAAGCTCCGCCTCCTGGGTTTACGCCATTCTCCTGCCTCAGCCTCCGGAATAGCTGGGACTACAGGCGCCCGCCACCTCGCCCGGCTAGTTTTTTGTATTTTTAGTAGAGACGGGGTTTCACCGTGTTAGCCAGGATGGTCTCGATCTCCTGACCTCGTGATCCGCCCGTCTCGGCCTCCCAAAGTGCTGGGATTACAGGCTTGAGCCACCGCGCCCGGCCGATTTTTGTTGAAAGAAGGAAGGAGTGAACCTACACACTGAGAGGTAATTAAATAAATGCCTGAATAAAGGCTGGAGAAGCCAAGGGCATAACCCAAGAGAGGGGGATGGGCAGCCAGGCATGCTTCCTGCTTGACTGCTGCCACCCCAAGGCCTTGCACCACCCCTAAACTTGCACATAACCTCTCATCCTTGCACTGGCTCCAGGCCCTCCACAACCTGGTCCCTGCCAACCTCCAGCCTCTTCTCTTGAACTCCCCACCCCGACATCAAGTTCCCTGTCCCTGCCCCTTTCGGAGATGCGTCCAGGTCATCATGATACCTCTCCCATACTCAGGATTAAAAGTCCAGCTCTGGTCAGGCACTTTGGGAGGCTGAGGCGGATGGATTGCCTGAGTTCAGGAGTTCAAGACCAGCCTAGGCAACATGGTGAAACCCCATCTCTACTAAAAACATAAAAATTAGCCAGGCATGGTAGTACATACCTATAGTCCCAGCTACTCTGGAAGCTGAGGCAGGAGAGTCGCTTGAACACATGAGGCGGAGGTTGCAGTGAGCCGAGATTGTGCCACCGTACTCCAGCCTGGGCGACAGAGTGAGACTCCATCTCAAAAAAAAAAAAAAAAAGTCCCGCTCCCACATCACCTTCCAAATGGAGCCTTGTCCAAGACCCCTTGAGCCAGGCACACCCCCACCACTGTCCTCTGGCAAAGCAAGTCCCCAGTGGGGCGGGAAGGACCTGGTATCGCACACTCACCCATCTCCCCTACCTCCCCTAAACCAGTTCACTAGACAGGCAGAACAAGCAGAGCACCCTGGTGATCGTGACTTGTTGCAACAATAATTCTTCTTATCGTTGTTGCTTTTAAGTAGATATTCACCTGCAACTGAATATACAGGTTCCTAGGTACAGTAGCTTCCTCTGTCTCCAGCTCTTCCTCCCTGAGAACAGTCCTAGCCTTATCCTGGGTCTCTCAGAGAACAGCTCCAGTCCAATTCCAGTTTCCTCTATGGGGCATGTGCCACTCTGTACCCCCAGAGACCCCGCAGTCTTGGTTCAGAGCCACCTTCTATTTTTTTTTTTTTTAAGATGAGGTCTAGCTGTGTTGCCCAGGCTGACCTGGAACTCCTGGGCTGAAGCGATCCTCCCACCTCAGACTCTTGAGTAGCTGGAACTTCAGAGATTCCTGTGCTGTGGAATCTCTGACAGGAGACTGTGGTTCCCAGATAATCCTGATATGCTGAGATATAGCCAGCTGAGGACCACTAACCATGCCTGGAAAGTTCTGGGAAGGCAGGGACTGCCTTACTCATCCTTGAACACCTAGGAAAGACCCCGCACAGCATACAGATGCCCAGAATCTACTTGTTGGCAGGTGAATGTGGCATGTGGACAGTAGTGGATTATTCACTGTGTGCTCAGCACCATGCAAAGCCCTTTACAAATACAGTGGAATATTCACTGTGCTCAGCGCCATGCAAAGCCCTTTACAAATACTTGCATTTAAGTTTTCCCATAAGACTCTCAGGAGGGCTACAGAATCTCCATTTTACAGATAAGAAAATAAGGTTGCCAAGATGTGGAACAAGCCCAAAGATCCATCAATCAGCAAGTGGATAAAGAAACTGTGGTATATCTATGATGGAATACTACTCAGTCATGAAAAGGAATGACTGAATGGCATTCACAGCAACCTGGATGGGATTGGAGACTCTTATTCTCAGTGAAGTAACTCAGGAATGGAAAACCAAACATCGTATGTTCTCATAAGCGGAAGCTAGGCTATGAGGATGCAAAGGCATAAAAATGATGCAATGGACTCTGGGGCCTCGGTGGGGAAAGGGTAGGAAGGGGGTGAGGGATAAAAGATTACAAATTGGGTTCATTGTATACTGCTCAGTTGATGGGTGTACCAAAATCTCATAAATCACAGCTAAAGAAATTACGCATGTATCCAGATACCACCTGTTCCCCCAAAAACCTATGGAAATAGAAAATTAAACAACAAGAAAGTTAGGTTCAGGGAAGTGAGGTGACTTTTCCAAGGTAGCCTGGCTAGGAAGGGGAGGGTAGTGGACAGTTAGACTGGCACCCACCAGACAGGCAGGACCCAGCCTCACCCTGGGACCTGTCCCTGCTCGTCAGCACCTGCCCACTGGAGCCACGTGACAGAGGGACACAGCGGAGCCAAGACATTTACAAAATGAAGATCCTTTGTGCCTGAGTGAAGTGATCCTTTCAAAAATGGTCGCCAGCTCCCCTTCACCACCTCCGGAGACCAAGTCCTGGCTGATTTTTCCCTGTCTTTATCTCAAGTACATTTAAATGTCAATTAAATTTGAAATATCTACATTTGTCAGCATTTCATTTTGGGCCAGCGTGACGTGCTGCTGATTTGTCCACGCGATGTGACACATGAAAAAAACTCCCGAGATGCAGATCTTCCTCATTAAAAAATAAGCCGGTGCGATCCCGGTGCGGCAGAGAGCATGGAGCACGTCCCCGCTTCCTGACGCCGTGTCTCTGACATGGTATTTAAAAAGGAACAGCCTCGCCTGTCACCACTGTCACACACGCGCGCTAACCAGCGACACGTTAAACCAAACATTAGAAGGGGTTCGGGGAGTCATCTGCATGGGAACTCCGCGCGGAGACGAGGTGGGCAGAGGCGGGAGCAGCTGTGGGGGACGATGGGGTCTGATCCGTGACGGACGGCCAGCCTTTCTTCCACGCCAAGACTCTGGCAGCCCTCGCTGGGCAGCCAAGTTTGCCGCAACCTGCCTTTTCACAGATAGCTCTTTGTGTGTAATAAAATCCAGGCAAGTGGTGGGTGGCAGACTGCAGGGGAGTAGCTGAATTGGGTTAATGAGGGAAAAGGTGCTTTTTTTTTTTTTTTTTCATATTCTGCCTTAAGCTAATAAAAAATTTAAGCCTGGACGTTTTCAATGGTTCATCCTTCATCTCTGACAAATATATGACTGTATGTTTCATGGGAGAACATGGGCAGCTGAATTTAAGTAAGTTTATTTTGAAACCTCACCTTTCATTAAAAGTAAAAGAGGAAACACCCTATCTCTTATTTCGTTGTTTCCAACCCAGGAAACTGAAGAGGTAAGACCCCGTAGTGGTTGAAAGTCAGCGAATCCACATTCAGTTCCCAGCTCTACCTTTAGCTGCTATGTGACCCCAGGCAAGTGACTCGCCCTCTCTGAGCCTTGGCTACTTTGCAAAATGGGGTTGCAATAAAGAATTCATGAGAAATTGTATGGACAGCATTTTTCCCAAGGCTTGTAAGTACTGCTGGTGTTATCGCCATCCATGTGGCCTGAATTTTACAAAGCTCTGGTCTGACCACATCAGATGACAAATTTCTCACCTGGGTGTGCCCTGCCACTCTCAAGAGATGGGTGGTATATTCTGGAGACAGCTGGGTCTCCTGTGGAAACCATTGCCCAACCAGCCTGGCCTGGTCAGTACATCTGACTGGAGAAGGAAAGTGGCCTGTGAACTGGAACCTGCGGTTCCTTCTCTTCCCCCGCCTGCCACAGTCACGCCAGTGTGGGAGCCCCCAGCCCCCTCCACCATCACAGCAGCGTGGGCGGCACTGGATTGTGACACTGGCCTGAATGGTGGCCGCCTGATCTACCGAAGCCAGGGCGCGGCCCAGCACGGAGGGTCCTCGCTCCTAGGTGAAGCCGGAAATTCCTCGCAGGTTGAGTGGCGTTGCACCAACATGTCAAGCTGTGATCTGTGCCCTCTTGTCAGAGCCAGAGGTGGGGGCCTGTGCTTAGATAGATGTCAGAAAGGCAACCAAGGTGGACACGAGGGCAACTGGAGAGCCTCCCTCCATTTGGCCCGAGCAGGGGCTGGTGTCCCCTCGTGTGCATCTAACCCGAGCCCCACTCACAGGAGAGTGAGGACCCTGGGAGTGGACTGTCCGGGCTGCAGTCCCCGTCCTCCACTTCTTGGCCACATGGTCACCTCTTCACCAGTGATGCCCCAGTGCACAGCTAGCCTGGGTCTGCTCACAGCAAGCAGGCTGAGAGTGCCTGTTGCTTGAGTACACAGATGGACAGATGGATGGGTACACTCATGAAGGCCTCATCCTCTAGAAAATCAGTATGGTGACACCTTCTTGTTAGGCTCTTGTGAGGGGTAGAAATGACCTCTATAAAGCACAGTGCCTGCTTGTTGATACCGTTTTAAACACTTTCTGCCTGCCCCTACCTCCCTGGCACCCTCACCTTCAAACATCGTCCCATTCTTCACGTCTTAGCATCTCAGAACAGTCTGGGGAAAGGGGACAGTATGGTGCAGCTCCAGGAAGACGGTAAAGTGGGGGTTCCCCCAGCAAGCTGGCTTTCATTCATTCATAAACTTCCACAGCATTCATGCTGTACCCCAGGTGGGGAGAAAGAGAACAAGCCAGGCCCTGCCCTTGAGAAGCTCGACTCAGAAACGGTGGCAAGAGGCTAAATGGTGTCTAAGAAGTGCTAAGACGCACAGCCAGAGAGCTCTCCTAGACTCCAGTGGGCTTCACAGCAGTCCCATTAAGCTGAGTCTTCAAGACCGAAGAGCAGTCAGTGCTCCAAGCAAAGGTGACAGGGATGGGGAATATCCAGGGCCAGTGTGGTCAGAGATGGTAAGTATGGCCGAGGTGCAGGGGAGGCCAGGAGAGGGCCGCAGAGGTAGGCACAGCTGACACACAGCGTCACTCCTGCCCTGCTTGGAGCCCAGGCCTGGCACGGCTGCTCAGCAGTGCATCCCACGAGCTCCCCAGAGTGCGGCGGAAGCCCACGGCCTGCCCACCCTCCGCCCCTCGCCTGCTCAGGAGAGCAGTCAGTGCTACAGAGTGAGAGTGGGCTCCCCCTATAACTTTGAAACAACTTTGAAATAATATGTCTGAACATATTACTCCTAACCCTTTGCTCCACAGATTTATTTACTCACCATACCACCAACTGCAGCAAGATCACAGTTCAGAATGGCAGATTCGTAGGTTTTAGCAGGAGAGTGACAAGTGTGGGTTTGTGATTGAAAGAGACTCTGGTGGCTGTATGGAGGGTAGCCTTGCTGCTCTGTCTTCTTTGCTGTGGAAGTGGCAGGAGCCAGGTGCCCTGGCCCCAAGATTCCTACAAGTCAGGTCTTCCTGGCCTCTCCACTGAGGCAGGAAAATGCCCCCTGGACCAGAGCCCTCTCTAGTCCAGGAAGGGCTGAGTTGTGTCTTGCCCCTGACAGCCAGCAAGGCAGCCTGGGAGCAGAGAGGAGCCCAGCGCTGCGACCCGCCGCCTCCTGTTACATAACCCTGGGCTACTGGCTTCCCCTCCTGAGCCTCAACCTCTACTGCAGTTCGAGGACAAAAGTCTGCCTGGCCAGCCTCTGGGAGGAAGTGAGGGTTCTGATGTGCAAGTGCTGGGATGGGCACCAGCACTGGCGGATTGCAGCAAAGCGCAGGCACAGGCCACTCGCCCCGTCCCCCTGTGCAGCCACTGTCTCTGACTCACCCTCCAGCTGTGGTTCTTGTGCTCTTTTTTTGGACACATTGCCCTCTCCTGAAATAAAACCTCAAAAGAATTCCAGCATACAGAGCAGAGAAGGGAGACGGCTTTGGCTGGGGGGTGAGGGGAGAGGAGGTAGCCTATGCCAGCCTCCATACCCCATATTCTTCCCAAACTTCCCTTGCCTCAGAGCAAGCCAGCCCACAGAATGGGGCAGGGGTGCGGAACACCCCTGGGTCTGCTCACACCGAGCAGACTCAAAATGCCTCTTGGTGGAACGCACAGAGACACCTACTCCCCAGCGCAAGGGCCGGGATTTGAACCCAGGTCTGCTAGTCCAGCTCGCCCCTGCTGAGCACATGGCCTCTGGTGGGCCCTGGTCAGTATATAATTCATGGGAGCCGGGCGTGGAGTTTCTCCAGGCTGTGTATGTGTTGGTGTTTATAGAGGTAGAGCTCACAGGTGGCTGACAAGGGAGATGCATTTTTTATAGCAATGAATATTTAATTTCCACATCACAGATGAAAAAGACTCTCTGAAGAGGCATCTGAGGGAAACTCCAGAGAGCAGCCGCTAATCAGAAAAGGGCCTTCTCGCGAGAGCTCTTCCGCACGGCTCACTTTTTTCTTTAACTTTTTTATTTTTTATTTCTTCCTGATTATTGGAGTAGATATGCTCATTGTAGAAAATGTATAAGACACAGAAAAATAAAAAGCAGCAAGGGGGAAAGAAATCACCCATGATTCCACTGGCTGTTATTGACATTAGCCATGTACCTTTCCAGTCTTTTTTCTATGAATTTTTCCATAAGCAGATAACAGCGAATGCGGTGTGATTGCAGTTCTGCATCCTGAGCTTTAAATTTGTCTTCATAAACATTGCGTTTCGTGGAAGGACAAGATTCAGCCACTGTGCCAGCTGGCTGTTGCTGACAATGTAGGTTGTTCCATGTTTTAATATTATAAACACCAGTGATGACCATCTTCAGTCGTGATTCTTTGCCAACTTTGAGGGTTGACCAAATGGAAGTGGGATTACTAGGTCCTATGTGATGGGTCATGAGTTGAAGGCTCTGGACACATGGCAAATTTAGTTTCTTTTCTATCTGGAACGAGCTTCCTCTCCTGGGGGCTGCCACCCCAGGCTGGCACAGGGAGCCAGGCATGGAGCCCAGAGGCCTGCTTCTCGCCTGCACATGAAGTTCTGAGGGCGCCCCTAACTGCCTGTTCTCTTCTCTTTTGTCTTCCTCTGCCCCAGCCTGGTAAAGCCCTTACGACACTACGCGGTCTTCCTCTCCGAAGACTCCTCTGATGATGAATGCCAGCGGGAAGAGGGCCCGAGCTCTGGCTTCACCGAGAGCTTTTTCTTCTCTGCTCCCTTTGAATGGTCTCTTCTTCCTTCTTCCATTTCCCTGAGCTCGGCTTGGTGACTCTGCGGGGCTGCATGGGGAAAGCGGGGAGCTGGTGATGCTTGCCTTTGTGTCGGGGGGGAGGGTGTCTGGAGCTGCTGCCTGCCGGTGCCCCAGTGCCAACATGCAGGGTGGACGCCACCTCCGTGTGCCACCTCTCAGGGCATCCGTTCTGCTAGCTCCACAGGGGCTGTGACAATTGAGTAAGGTGACAGGGTGATATGCGAGCGTTGGTCCCCTTAGAGATGGAAATGTGCTTGATTGCTAATGGAACTGGTGACTACAATTAGCCTGGTTGTTGATCTCCAAGTCCTTCTTTATCTCAGCATGTCTTGGAAAGCCATGGAGATGGGAGTCCGAGTTTAAGTTAAAAAAGAAAACGTTCCTCATATGAAGTGTTTGTATTGAATGCCAGCCTATCCAAGTGTTCTAATCTGCCTGACTTTTTGAAGATAATTTTAATCATTATTATTTATAGCCTAAGCCTCATACCAATTACAAGTAGTGATTTTTAAAAGTTTCATCCACCATCCAGCCACCCCTAAAATTAAGCTGCTGTCACCCTCCTTTCTTTGCCCGTTCTTGCCCCTCTACCCACAAGTGTTTCAGAGCTGGGATTGAGCAGACAGACAGACAAAAGCTGTTTGCCCTTGTTAACACGGTTCTGTGTTTTTAATGGGAGCCTCTAAGGGAATGGAAAGTGCCCTTTGCTGGATGCCTACGGTGACCACAGCAACCTTCCAGGGAGCATATTAATCGTTTTAGTCATTGCACAGAAGAGGAGATGCCTTTCCCTCCCTCTCCCTCATGTCCCCTGCACCCTCTCCCTGTTCCCAAACCCCAGCATCAGGTCCCTCCCCATGGGGTGGCCTGTGGGTTCCTCTAAGGACCTTATAAACCCCAGGCTGCTCGGCCCCCTGTCGTCAACCCCACAGGGTCAGAGGGTCCTGACCCTTTCCTGCCACCAGGTCACTGGGGACCCAGACAAGTCACTCCCCTCCCAGTGTCCTCACTTAGAAAGTAGTGGCCCTGCCAAGCACAGTGGCTCACACCTGTAATCCCAGCACTTTGGAAGGCCGAGGCAGGTGGATCACTTGAGGCCAGGAGTTCGAGACCAGCCTGGCCAACATGGGGAAACCCCATCTCTACTTTAAAAATACAAATATTAGCTGGGTGTGGTGGCACACACCTGTAATCCCAGTTGTTCAGGAGACTGAGGCAAGAGAATCACTTGAACCCAGGAGGCGGAGGTTACAGTGAGCCGAGATCACACTGCTGTACTCCAACCTGGGTGACGGAATGAGACGCTGCCTTAAAAAAAAAAAAAAGTAGTGGCCTAAGCTGGTGTCATCCAAGCATCACACATCACTTTTGCTGTATATCAAATCTTTGTTTCAATTGTTTTCAAAAGATTTTAAAATTAGCCTTCTCCTAAGCAATAATATCTATGATATCATAGGCTTAATGTATTAGTTATTATTTCTGTTGCTAATTAATTAGAACAAAAATAGAACCTTTAGCATAAGACATGTTCATCTATGTGTCAACTTAAAAAACCTTTCGGGAAAAGGCACCCTGCTGCCAGCCAGGAGTGCACCAGATCAAGTCCAAGACCCAGCTCCATCATATCCTCTCTGAACTCACTGATGCCTTAATTATTTAAATCATGGCGAGGGCTCGCTTCCTTAGCCCATGACCTCAGAGGTCAGTACAGGCCTTTGTGTGTGTGTTTGAAAAGAAACTGGCCCATCCTAACTCCAAATGGGTTCAAAATGGGTTCCTTAAGTTTCAGAAGCACACTGACTTTAACCCTTTCATTGTGCTCATCTTGATTAAAGGGTCTCTAATTCCTTGGTCAGGGTGAGTGAGGGACGTTTGAAGCCTCTCAAGCTTGGCTTCCATTTCCACCCCTTGGGAGTGCTGTGTGACATAGGTGCGTTATTAACATCTCTGAGCTTCATTCCTCATCCATAAAGTGGGGGTGTAAGTCCGACTTCCTGGCCTGCTAGCATTGCTTCAGCGAGAGAGTACATGATGGAGTCCCTGTCCATCACTGATATTGTTTGATGAGCCCCCCACCCTGCAGTCTTCACTGCAGTCTTCACTGTGAGCCTACTCTTGACCGCCAGGTGGTGTCCTTCCTCCACTTTACCAGTGCCACGGGCACGATCTCTGCCTGACCTAGGGCCACCACCAGCCCCAGACTTGGGGTTAGAAGAGGCGAGCTGTGGCCAGGTGCAGTGGCTCATACCTGTAATCTCAACACTGGGAGGCTGAGGCAGGCGGATCACGAGGTCAGGAGTTCGAGACCAGTCTGGCCAACATAGTGAAACCCCGTCTCTACTAAAAATACAAAAAATTAGCCGGGCGTGGTGGCGGGTGCCTGTAATTCTAGCTACTCGGGAGGCTAAGGCAGGAGAATTGCTTGAACCTGGGAGGCGGAGGTTGCAGTGAGCCGAGATCGCGCCATTGCACTCCAGCCTGGGAGACAAGAGTGAAACTCCATCTTAAAAATAAAATAAAAAATAAAAAAATAAAAATGGTGAGATGCAGTTCCCACTGGGGCTCCACTAGAGGTCAGGGTTGACCCAGGCACTGCCTCTCCATCTACCCAGTGGTGCCCTGGGACTCAGGTCCATGGGAAGGGAAGGCAAGTGGAACCCTTTGTTACCTATACTTGTATCAGCTGCAAAGTAGTGGTGTGGGGTTTGTTTGTGGTTCTTTTTTGTTTTTTTGTTTTGTTTTGCTTTTTTGTTTTGTTTTGAGACAGGGTCTTGCTCTGTCGCCCAGGCTGGAGTGCAGTGTTGTGATCTTGGCTCACTGCAACCTCCATCTCCCAGGTTCAAGCAATTCCCATGCCTCAGCCACCCAAGTAGCTGAGACTACAGGCATGCACCACCACACCCCGCAAAATTTTTTTTTTTTTTTTTTTTTGAGACGGAGTCTCGCTCTGTCGCCCAGGCTGGAGTGCAGTGGCTGGATCTCAGCTCACTGCAAGCTCCGCCTCCCGGGTTTACGCCATTCCCCTGCCTCAGCCTCCCGAGTAGCTGGGACTACAGGCGCCAGCCACCTCGCCTGGCTAGTTTTTTGTATTTTTTAGTAGAGACGGGGTTTCACCGTGTTAGCCAGGATGATCTCGAGACTCCTGACCTCGTGATCCGCCCGTCTCGGCCTCCGGCCAAAATTTTGTAATCTTAGTAGGGACAGGGTTTCACCATGTTGGCCAGGCTGGTCTCGAACTCCTGACCTCAAGTGATCCGCCCACCTCGGCCTCCCAAAGTGCTGAGATTACAGGTGTGAGCCACCGCACCCAGCCAATGGCTGCAAGGTTTTGATGTGTAAAAGTTTAGAAAGCTGTTAGCAGAAGAGCCCGTGTGACAGCCATGCTCACTGGTGGGCGCTGGATGCTGTAACCAATCTCTGCATGTCTGCTGTAACCAACCTCTGCATGTCTGCTGTGTGCCGGGCACCACATTTGCTCATGTAACCACCACCACCACCACCTGAGCGCCTGAGGCTCAGAGAGTTAAGTGACCTGCCAAAGGTCCCACAGCAAGAAATAGCATGACCAGAGCTGGAACCAAGCTTAGCAGGGCAAGCTTAGGCCCAGACAGTTCCCCTGGAGAGATTCCCCAGCTCAGTTCCCCATGAGCTGTTCACAGAACCTGACTGTGGCTGTGCCTAGGCCACCAAACAGCAGAGCAGGGCGGGAGTAAGAGGAGCTTGACTGCTGGCCTGTGAGCCCCCTTCCAGTCCTGTCTGTTCCTCATACCTTGTCTGAATGGCTCATAAGCCCGCTAGCTAGTTTTATGAAAGGACCTGTAGTTTGGGAGAGGCACTAACTGGGTCCCCTCAGTGCAAGTGAGAGCCAAAGCGACTTGCCCCTGTTCACACCCCCAGGCCCATTGGTGTGCCCAGCTTGCACCCTCGCAGCCTCCCAGACTCCCGCTCTCACAGAGACCCTGGGACACTCTCCTGTCCCGAAGGCTCCTGCGTGCACCCCTCAAGCCCTCAATGTGCTTGGGCTGGAGGCTGCTTGCTCCTCCCCTGAAGGCCTGGGTGGGAGATTCCAGCCTGCTCTGTCTTCCCACAGGCCACAGCCGTATCGGACACTCAAGGAGTCAGACAGTGCGGAAGGCGACGAGGCAGAGAGTCCAGAGCAGCAAGTGCGGAAACCCGCAGGCCCCATCCCAGCTCCCACTGACCGGGCTGCCAGCATCGACCTTCTGGAAGACGTCTTCAGCAACCTGGACATGGAGGCCGCATTGCAGCCACTGGGCCAGGCCAAGAGCTTGGAGGACCTTCGTGCCCCCAAAGACCTGAGGGAGCAGCCAGGGACCTTTGACTATCAGGTACGGCATAGGCAAGGCAGGGGATCTGCAGGCCCACACTGTCTGCAGACCCCCATGTGACAGTGGAGGAGACTAACAGAGAAACAGTGACTTTCCAAGGCCCTCAGCCAACACTTAGGGTCAGTGTGACTGTAAACCCCTCCCAGGGTGCCGGGGCCCACACCACCCTAACAGTGACAGTAGGAGAAGATGCTAGAGCCCGATGGAAACTTGCCACACTCTGTGTGTGCATCAGACAGGGGGGCGGGTGCTGCCAACCACTCTCCTTGCACCCCCAGGTGGGGCTGCAGCCCCTGCTGGAACTGGGATTGCATCCATCCCTGCCAGGGCTCCTTGGCAGAGCCTTTGGATGAAAGTTCTTGGTTCTGCATTATGAATGCAAATCAGTGTGTAATTCCCATTGTGACGTCCAATCCATCGCATCCCTTCTCGGTGCCTCAGTTTCCTTACTTGCAAGTGGGGGCTTCTGACTTTGCATCACTGGGTCACACTGTGGGGTTCATAGAGCTCCAGTCATTCATGAGTGTTCCCTGCTGGGAACGAGGACCTGGGCCAGGAGAAGGGGACTGGTGCCCGGGCCATGTGGCTTACAAGTGGCAGAGCCAGGACTCCAACTTGGCCTCCTTTCTCCCCAGCCAAGGTGCCTTCTACCAGGCCCTGAGTCTCACTTACCCTCCCAGGCTTACAGGTGATTGCAGGTGCCTGCGATCTAAAAAGTAAAAAGGGCCAGCCGGTGGCTGGCGTCACTTTCCTAAAACTCCTTGGCAACCACCACTGGTGTAAAGGGACGAGAGCTTTCTCTTGAGTTCCCGGAGCACAGGCTTGCAGTCCCAGCACACCTGGGTCCTCTGCTGGTAACCTGGGGGAGTCCCCAGCTGTTCCAAGTCGGAGGAGCTAATCAGCCGCACACCTAGGCCCAACATACATTCAGCACACAGGAGTGGTGTGGGAATGGGCACACATATGTCCCAACTCAGCCTGTGGTCACTGCCGCCCTCCTTCCCTCCCAACAGAGGCTGGACCTAGGCGGGAGTGAGAGAAGCCGCGGGGTGACAGTGGCCTTGAAGCTTACCCACCCATACAACAAGCTCTGGAGCCTGGGCCAGGACGACATGGCCATCCCCAGCAAGCCCCCAGCTGCCTCCCCTGAGAAGCCCTCGGCCCTGCTTGGGAACTCCCTGGCCCTGCCTCGAAGGCCCCAGAACCGGGACAGCATCCTGAACCCCAGTGACAAGGAGGAGGTGCCCACCCCTACTCTGGGCAGCATCACCATCCCCCGGCCCCAAGGCAGGAAGACCCCAGAGCTGGGCATCGTGCCTCCACCACCCATTCCCCGCCCGGCCAAGCTCCAGGCTGCCGGCGCCGCACTTGGTGACTTCTCAGAGCGGCTGCAGGTGGATTGGGACAGGCGAGCTGCCCTGAGTCCAGGGCTCCGCCCTGGTGGTGTCCCCCAAGGTCCCACTGAACTGCTGCAGCCACTCAGCCCCAGCCCTGGGGCTGCAGGCACGAGCAGTGATGCCCTGCTCGCCCTCCTGGACCCGCTCAGCACAGCCTGGTCAGGCAGCACCCTCCCGCCACGCCATGCTGCCCCGAATGTAGCCACCCCATTCACCCCCCAATTCAGCTTCCCCCCTGCGGGGTCACCTGCCCCATTCCCACAGCCACCACTCAACCCCTTTGTCCCATCCATGCCAGCAGCCCCACCAACCCTGTCCCTGGTCTCCACACCAGCAGGGCCTTTCGGGGTCCCTCCAGCTTCCCTGGGGCCGGCTTTTGCATCCGGCCTCCTGCTGTCCAGCGCTGGCTTCTGTGCCCCTCACAGGTCTCAGCCTAACCTCTCTGCCCTCTCCATGCCCAACCTCTTTGGCCAGATGCCCATGGGCACCCACACAAGCCCCCTACAGCCGCTGGGTCCCCCAACAGTTGCCCCATCGAGGATCCGAACGTTGCCCCTGGCCCGCTCAAGTGCCAGGGCTGCTGAGGCCAAGCAGGGGCTGGCCCTGAGGCCTGGAGACACCCCACTTCTGCCTCCCAGGCCCCCCCAAGGCCTGGAGCCAACATTGCGGCCCTCTGTTCCTCAACAGGCCAGAGACCCCTTTGAGGATTTGTTACAGAAAACCAAGCAAGACGTGAGCCCAAGTCCGGCCCCGGCCCCGGCCCCGGCCCCAGACTCGGTGGAGCAGCTCAGGAAGCAGTGGGAGACCTTCGAGTGAGCCAGGCCGTGAGGGCAGGGGATGCACCGAGGCCCGAGCGTCCCCGCCGCGCCCTCTGCCCAGGTTCTGCTGCTGGGAAGGGATGGGACCCCTCTCTGCTGCCCCCTCCTCCCCTCCACACTGCCCATCTCTGAGGTCTGGCCCTGCGGAGTGGCACCAGTTCCAGTCTGGGAATCAACCCAGTTCCTGAGTGCCCATCCCACCCCGCGGTTGCCCGTCCTCGGCACCCTTGATTGGGTTTTGCACTAAAGAGGTCAGCTGGGCCAATGATTGCCCCAGACCAAGTCCTACCCACCTTCCCCCTGGAAGTGTCCCGAGAGGCTCCGTAGGCCTATCCTCTGAGCCCAGCTCTCCTGTTCCACCACAGCCAGGCCCTGCACACCCACCTCCTCGGACACAAGTGGCAGGGTGACCCTCTAGTGTGAGTTCCTCTGCACGAGACGCAGGCGGCTTGGGGTTGAAGTTAGGACTCCTCCTGGGCTGGAGGACTTACCTGGTGGGGCACTTCCAGACTGTCTTAGCAATATACACACGTTCTTTCCTGTGTCTTCACCCCAAAACTTCAGTTGATTCTGACCTGGGAGGGTCTGGGGACCAGGGGGTCTGGACTGCCTTGTGATGCCCAGCCCCAGCCACCCTGCATGGGGACTGCGAGCACCAGCAACATTGATTTATAGAAGGAAAATAGAAACCCCATCTGAGTGTTTTGGGGGAGCCCCCACCCCCTCATCCAACTCTCTGGTACTCTGATACCTCCAGGTTCTCTTCTCACTGTCAAAGCTGGGTCTCAGCCTCTTGTCATCTGGAGCTTTGTGGGCAAAGCTGAGAAGCTGCGACCCAGACTTCAACTCGAAGGTCGAGCTGAATGCCTCAGACTGATGCAGAGGCAGCTGGCCTTCCTGGGTTGGAACGAGGCAGTGGCCCTGAGCCCCTTCTCCAGAGCCGGGTAGAAAGGACAAACTTGGTCTCTGCCTCAGAGAAGCAGGAGAAGGGCTAGAAGCCAGTCCCTCCCCACCTGCCCAGAGCTCCAGGCCAGCACAGAAATTCCTGAGGCCACCATCACCAAAGTTACAGTGAATGTTTTATTGTTTATCTTTTTCCTTTTTAAAAAACCTTATTGATTTGATGAGTCTTGAAACTGATTCATTTCCATAAACCAAGTTAAAGTATGCCCTGACCATTTAAGAAAACAACCATCTGAGACACGCAGGAAATTGTGAGCGTTTCGACCCGAGCTCTCATTTCCTATTCGGAATGGGTCACACAGTCTACCCAGGGGTGTCTGACGGGACAAGGCGGGGGAGGGGGGGGTCTCTGGAGAGCTGTCACCCAGGGAGCCCCCTCTGTGTCTAAGAGGCCACCAGTGCTGCACATGGTCAGGGAGGCTTGGTGGCCATCCTGGCACATGGCTTTTCCTGGGCCAACCGTGACCTGTCTGCCTCAGGAATGGGCTCTGGCTGCTTGGGGAGCCGTGTCACTCCTGGGCCATGGGGGCACCTCCCGGGCACTTAGGTGTTTCACAGAGATTCCAGTTTCACTCCCTGGGCAGATCCCCAGGCCCCATCCGGGATAGGGCAGAGGAGGCGCTGGCAGCCCCAGGGAAGGAGGGTGTGTACCCCAAGGCCCCCTGGCTGTGCTGGGGGACTGGGGTGAGCGCTCCATGTTCACATGAGCACTGCTGCCTCTTCACTTGTGGGACTGACTTTGCAAACCCAAGGATGAACTTTGTGTGCATTCAATAAAATCATCTTGGGGAAGAGGCTGGCATCCCCGTGTCCTTGAAGCTTTTGGGGTGGGGAGGCCCCACATGGGCCTGAAGCCATCCTCACCACCCGCTCCTGTAGCGGCGGGGGCCAGGCGTGGAGCAGTTAGGGAAGGAGTCAACTTCCCACACCCTCCCAAGCCGGTGCCCACTCAGGGCTCCAAGCCAGCTCATGCTCTGCCCCTCATAGACCAGGCACGCGGTTGGGCTGGCAACAGGCCTGCTCAGCCCTGCTGAGGCCATGGGTCAGACTGCAGGCCACCAACGATGTTGAGGGCACCCAGGAGCCAGGAAAAAGTTCAAGGGGACACCTGGCAAGTCGCCCCCACAGGTCTCATTAGCAAGAACAGAGCCTGGGAATCTGCCTCTGTTGGACGCTGGTGTTTGGAGGGGGTGGAAATGCAGACCAATCGACCACCCATAGTGTGAAACATGCCCAGTCACACCACCCACCCCCTCCAACTCGCCCAGCATCTGACCATGCTCTCCCTTGCAGGACTGACAGGCCTGAACGACAGGCACCCAGGCCAGGCACAGTGGCTCATACCTGTAATCCCAACACTTTGGGAGGCCGGGGCAGGTAGATCATGAGGTCGGGAGTTCAAGACCAGCGTAGTCAAGATGGTGAAACCCCCTTCTCTACTAAAAGTGGGCACCTGTAATCCCAGCTACTCCGGAGGCTGAGGCAGGGAATTGCTTGAACCCGGGAGGCAGAGGTTGCAATGAGCCGAGATCGCGCCACTGCACTCCAGCCTGGGTGACAGAGTGAGACTCCATCTCAAAAACAAAAAACAAAAAACCAGCCACCTGGACCAATAGGAGCCAGGAACAGAGGGCACAGCCAGCTTTCATCTACATGTTGGGGTTCCACATAAAATATCATAGGAGTCACAGCTGACACAGGTTTTCCAAATCCCTAACTCAGTAAACTGACCCTGGAACCGGCTAAGGCGACGGAACCGGATGCCTCCTCCCACCGTTCCCAAGGGTTGTAGAGAAAGTTCAGGGAAAGGTGGTTCCACCCCCTACAGGATAAGGACCAGGCAAGCCCCTGAGCCTGGCGTTCAGGGCCCTCTCTATCCCAGCCTCTGCTGACTTCCCAGTCCCATGTCCCAGTCCCCCAAGTTGTCATGTGGTTCCACCTTGGATTGGACACCCACACCTCTGGGACCCACCGAAACCGAAAGGAAAAGCTGACTGTTGACCCAAAAGCGTAAACGGATCTCCTGGCCTGAGAAGCAGGAAGGACGAAAGGGCACATCTCCAGGTCCATGAAGCTGGAAGGAGGCCAGGCCCTTAGGCAAGTGCCCTTCAGGGATCGGAGGTCACAGTGTGATGGGCATCGCCGGGGAAGGGGCTGGGAGCAAGCAGCGGAGTCTCCCCTGAGTCTGCCTCTGCAGGCCCAGCCCTGACACAGAGGCAGCGCCAGTGCTCACTGAGCTCCTCCACTCAGCAGACAACCCAGAGGGCTTCCTTCGAGTCCTCTCGCCGAATCTGTGTCGAGGCAACTAGTCATCAGGGGAAGGAGCTCGCTCGCCAGGCTGCCAGGGAGGACCGGAGCTGGAGACCCAGAGGTGGTTGGGTGAGCTGGGGGGGTTTGGGGCAGGAGAAGGGTTGCTCTGTCATCCTTATCCCAGAAGGACCCGCAGACGATCCTTCCCATCAGACGGGACTTGATGACGTCCAGATTGTCTCCCCACTGTCGTCCTCTCCGATCCTCACAGCAGCCCTGTGAGGTAGGCGGGGGGTGCCTTCCCCCTTTGACAAAGGACCACAGCAGGGTGGGAAGCTCCAGGCAGCCCCTCCTCTGCTCCCTTGGGCTGCTCCGGCTGAGGGGCGGGTGGGTCTGTGGTTCCCTCGCATGACTGGCTCTGGCTTCTGGCAGACAGACCTGCCTGAAGGGACGTTTGTTCTAGGAGCCTCTGCCAGTGGCCTCCCCTGACTTCCCAGCTGCCTCCACGGCAGAAGCAGTCCCTGGAGGCGGGGAAGGAGGCAGGAGCCCTGGCCTTGGTGCCTGGGCAACCCTGGCCTGGCCTCCTGGAGAACATGCAGCCTTAGGCCGCCCCTGCCCCAGGACTGTAATGGTTGACCCCATGGAGCAGCCACTGCCTCCTGAGATCAGCCACACCCATCACAGTCATAGACAAACAGCAAATGCAGCAGACACGCCTTGGAGCCCCGGCAGGACACACTCACACTAGCATCTGTAGACTAACACGGGCCCAGGTACACACTCAGACACACACTCCTCCAGATACACACACTGTGTGCACCCACATGTGCCCTCCCACGCACAGCCGTACACCTGCCGAGGCAGAACTCCAAGGGTGGGATGAAGTCCGCAGCCTCTCTAGGCCTCTGTTTCCCTGAGTTGCTCCCCTCATCCTCCATCCACGATGGGGCAGAGGCAGAGGCTGCCAGCCAAGGGGACACTTCCATAGCAATGTCCCGAGCCCTGGCAGCAGCTTCCTTGGGTCTCCAGGTAGAAACCATTCAGGACCTCCAGGTGCTGGTGCCGGCAGCCAGGCTGGCCTAGATGAGTCTCTCCTCTGGTGGCACCTTGAGGACACTGTCCATCTCCAGCCGGGCCCCAGCCACCTCCTGCTGGCTTGGGCTGTAGGTGCCCTCGGACTGGCGGCGCTTTCGGGCTGCCAGGATCCCTGAAAGGAGGCCCAGGAGGAGGAGGAGGAGGCTGGCACAGGCTGCAGGCACGGCCACCTCCAGCATCGGGAATGGCAGCGGCAGGGGCACGCCCTTCTGCAAGAGACACAACACCGAGGCCTGAGACCACAGAGAAAGGGAGGACCCTGGGCCCTCAGCAGCACAAGGACCTGCTCAGAGAAAATCAGAGCTGGGAGCAGGCTGCCCTGGGAGTGGTGAAGACCCAGCCCCAGGGGTGTACAGGCAAGTGCCAGGAAACCACCTGTCAGAGCCACTGCTTGGGGGAGTCCTGTACAACAAAGGAGTTCTGGCTAGAAGGACAGAGACGGACACCCGGCAGGAGCTAAGCAGGGTGCGTGGGTTTCACAGAAGCCTACAAGGGTGAGATGAGGCAGAGCGGGAGCAGGGGCAGACTGAGCGGCCCCCTGCCACAACAGCAAGGTCAGAATCCACTGGGGCCTGCCTGCCGGGGCGGGGTGGCACAGGGAGCAGGGGACTCTTCTGACAGCTTGTCCCTGCAAGCCCTGGCCCAGGCTTCAGGGGGCCCAGCAAACCTCCTTGCTGTCTCCAGTCACAGGCTCCCAGGATGCCCCATCAAAGCTTTTACGTGCCTGGGACTCTGAAGTCCCAGGATGCGAGGATCCCAGAGGCACGGGCTCTGGGACTCACCAGCCTCCCTCTGTACCTCCAGGCTTCTCAGCCCGCTGTGACCTGGGTCCTAAAACTAGAGAGGAAAGTCCCTCTGGTCCTGAGAGGGCCCTGCCAGCCTCCACCCCTGAACATTTTAGGGGAGGAGCTGTAAAGCCATTTCCTTCCCCTGCCCTGGGAGGTGGCTGGGTGGGGAAGCCAGAGGCTGTAAAAGTTCAACTTGAAAGGAAACATTCCCCATAAGCGGAGGGGATTTGTGGTTTATGACCCAGGCTGCCAGAAGCCTGTGGAGATCAAGGCTGCTCCCCAGACTACCTTTCCAAGCCTCTCCTGGCCAGCACCCACCTTCCCCCCACCACCCCCACCCCGAGGAAGGGGTGTGTCAGGGAGGGTCACAGCTCCAGCCCCTGCCGCCTTCGCCTTCGACTGTCTGTCCAGACTCCCCCCGGGCTGAGCCCCCTGGGGTTGGGGCCAGCCTGCACAGTGGCCGAACCTGCTCCGGTGCAGACTCCCAGGCCACCCCCCATCGCCCCGGGTCTTCCAACTCAGTCTGGAGTCACCAACCTAAATCCCAGAACACCAACATCCTCTTGGCCCTGAGTCCTGGTTGGATTGGCAGAGACCATCTGTCCTCACTGCCACTGCCCCGGGCACTCTGGGGAAGCCCCTGACCCAGCCAGGAGCTTTGTGCTCTTGTCAATAGATGGTGGCAGCGCCCAAAGCTCTCCCTGGAGTGGAAATACCTCCTGTGTGGGGGGTGTGGAAGGGACCTGAGGCTCCTCTCACTGCCCCACCCCATGACAGAGTGGCCCAGGAACAGTCCCACAGTGCTGTGCTCTCTCCAGCAGCAGCATCTCACCAAGGGCCCAGCAGGCCACGTCCACAGCCCCTCACCCCGGCAACACTCACCACCACTTCACAGAACTGGCCGGAGAATCTGGCATTGCAGATACATTCAGACACCCCTCCAGCTGCCCGGCAGGTGCCCCCATTCAAGCAGGGGTTGGTTTCACAGGGGAGGGCGGGGACCTGACACCTGGAGAAGGAGGGGGGCTGAGAAAGCGGCTCCCCCATGGCTGCCTCTTGTGCTCCCAGCTGCTCTGCTGCCCACCCCCTCTTCAGCAAGCATCAGAGCTTATCCATTCACTGCCCCTGTGCGCTGGTCCTGCCCAGCTGGGCCCTGCCAGGTGACCACCGGAGCAGTCATGACTGAGAAGGACTCTCATCCCATTAGGGTGACTGGGGAGCCTGTGTGAAGGCAGGTGCCCCGGGAGCTGACGCCACTGTCTGCAGGGCCCAGAATCTGCAATTTTACGGTCTCCTGCAAGTGGGCTGAGGCTGTTCCCATAACTGCTACCAGGCAACCACTGCCCAGCAGTGGTCTGTATCACAGAGGATGTTCTTGGAAGACATGGAAGGAAACTCAAGTGACAATGGTGACTGTGATACCAGGGAGGGGTGAGAAGGTGGGCAAGGACCCCCACCCCACCCTGGCTGGAGGAACAGCCCTTCACACTCGTTGGACCCCCTCACAGTTCCCAGGCCTCCAGACCCACCTCTGGCCAGCAAGACCCTCCAGGCAGCTGCAGTTGGCAGCGGGAGAGCCACCCTCACACGGGCTGCCATCGAGGCAGGTGACATTCAGGATGCACTCCTTGGATGGGACAGGCAACCTGGGGAGAGAGCAGAGGCTGGAGTGGGTGCAGGACGCCTGGGACCTGCCCTCCCCAGTGCTGTGACCGTGGGCCACCTGAGCCTGTGTTCTCATGTATGGAATTCAGGGTGCTCCTCTATCGGTCACGGAATTGCAGTCCCTGGTGGGAGGGAAGGGTCGCCTACTTTCCAGAATCTCAGAGGACTCTGAGGACAACAAAAAGTAAGGATTCTGAACAAAAGCAGCTCCTAAACGCAATCAATGCCTGGACATTCCTTGAGGGGAGAGGTTGGGATCAGGCCACAGCCAGATCCCCCTTCCACACACTGGGCTCCAGGGAGAGCCACCGCGAGATGAATAAGGGAAGCGCTAAAGCCTGATCCCCTCCCTCCACCCCACCAGTGACCAACAGGGATGAACCTTGGTGTAAGTGGCAGGCGGCTCCCAGCCCCAGACCTCAGCGCTGTTTATCTGAAATTCCAAGCTAACTGGGTGTGTTTTGATCTGTGTTTTATCAGGAAATTTATCAAATTAAACTGTCCTCCTCATGTCACAGATAAGGACACGAGGATCAGGGAAGGGAAGAGACTCATCCACAGACCTGGCAGACTTCTCTGCCCCACCACAGTCCCAGGGGGCATTCGCAGCCCACCCCTGCCCTGGTCACCCCCTCTCCTGGGCCCGCGCCCGCGCCCCTGCCCAGCCGTCCCACCTGCAGCTCGGGCCCCCGAAGCCGGGCGGGCAGTGACACTCGAAGCGGCCGTCGGGGTGCGCGTGACAGCGGCCACGGGCGCAGGGCGCGGAGTGACAGGGGTTGAAGTGGGCCTCACAGCGCGGGCCCTCCCAGCCCGGGCCGCAGGCGCAGACGAAGGCGTCGAAGAGGTCGCGGCAGGCACCGCCGTGCAGACAGGGCGAGGGCGCACACACTGGCGCACCGCGGCAACCGAGGATGGGGGCCGGCGTCCCAGGCCAGGCCGCGAAGTGCTCTCGGGCGCCAGGGGCCACGCCGGGCCGGGGCCGCGCCAAGGGCAGGGGCAGGCCGCCCAGCGCCACGCGGCCCAGGCAGCCGGTGAAGTTCTCGGCCAGCAGGACGTGTGCGGCACCTGGGCCCTGCAGGAAGCCCAGGTCACCTGCCAGGCCGCGCAGCGCCACCGGGGTGGCCGCACCGTCCAACCACAGCAGCCAGCGCGAGGGAGTGGCCGCCGGGCGCTCCATGGCCAGGCGCACTCGGTGCCAGGCACCATCGGCCACACGCGGCCCAGGTATGGGCAGCACTGCGCCGGACAGGCCGTGGCCTCCGCGCACGCCTCCCGCCAGTGAGCCATTGCGCACTGCCAGCCACACGCCTGCCAGGGCGCCCGCCGCGGCACGCAGCAGCCAGGCCTCGGAGTCGCGCGTGCGGAAGGCCAGCGACAGGCCGCCAAGCGAGCGCCCAGACGACGCGTTGTGCCCGCTGAACGCGACAGGGGGACCCTCGCGGAACGTGGCCTCGGCCACACCTGCGGAGAGAAGGAGCCTCAGGGAATGGCCCACGGAGCCTTCTCCAGAAATGCCACCTCCCCACTTCCCCCAGCGAGTGGGAGACAAGCCACTTACTGGGGGCGGGGCACACTCACCCACCTATCATCTAATCCTGGAAACTGCAGCCGCCCCCGACCACCCTCACTTCTACCCCCAATGTATTTCCTACCCACGGAGGAGCAGTTCTGGGCCAGTGCTGGGGGTGGGGAGTAGGGGGAGGGGTGCCATGCCTAGGTGACCCTCCAGGTCACAGGCTGGCCAGCAGCAACTCCTGGCAGAATCTGGCCCCTTCCCTCCTCCGTGAAGCTGTGCCACCTTAACCGCCAAGGCTTGCCTTTCACTGCAGCCAGTCATCTTTGTAAAATGCAGATCTGGTCATGCCCCTATCCTGCTTAAAACCCTCCGGAGGCTCCGCGCTGTCCTTGGGATAAAGTCAGAGCGGCCTGACTGGGTGTCCTCAAAGCCCCTACCAACTTTCCCACCCCATTCCTGCTGGCCCCTTGCACTTCCGCTATCCTTGCAGACCTCAGGGACTTTGCACACGCTATGCCCCTCCATAAAATGTCCTTTGCCCTGTGGCTCTCAGAGTCTGGCCTTGAAGCCCGGTACAGGCTCACCTTCTCCAGAAACTCTGTCCCTCTACATGCGGTGGCCCTGCCACACTGCCCTGGGGCTTGCCATGCCTGGTCCACCAGTATCCTCCAAGCCCTGAGAGTGCAGATGGGATCTAACCAGCTTGGGTGTCCAGCACCCAGCACGGGAGCTGCGCAGGACACACACTCACACACAAAGCCATCAGGGACCTCCTCACACGTGGCAGGTGGGAGACAGGGCTGGCCAGGACACCACAGCTGCTGGGCACACGTAGGCCCTGTGAAATTGGCAGGGCAGGTACAGTGGAAGTCATTCCAGGTGACGAGGCAAGTCCCACCATTGAAACAGGGGTCAGGCTGTGGGAGAGGCAGGGCAGGGGTTGGCTCAGGACTGTAGTTAGCATCACCCACCATAACCAGCATTGCAGCGCTTCTTCACTGAGCACCTAGTAACAGACACAGTATCTCCTCACAAACGAGTGGAGAGGAAGTCGCTAGCACCCCTATTTTACAGAGGAGAAAACTGAGGCTCCATAAGGCAAAGCCACTTGCCTGAGTCACCCAGCCAATAAAGAGAGGAACCAGAGTTCATGCCCAAGCTGTTGCAACTCCAGGGCTGGCGGAATTCTGTTCATGATCAAAAGGGTGTCCTGTTCCCCAAGTAGCTCCCGCAGAAAGGCTCAGGCAGCCTCTATCTCAGTCAGTGTGTCTCTCGCAGACCAGGACTGGCTGGGGGAGGCACAGGGACTGCTAGAGGGTAGGAGCAGCTGGGCTGAAGAGGCGGTGTGAATGCAAATCTGCCCTGCCACCCTCCTGTAGTGGGACCCCGGGCAGGTCACTTCACTTCCTTAGCCTCAGTTTCCTCATCAGCCAAAGGACACACTAAGCCCCAGTGATGTAGGACAGATCCTAGAAAAAGAACCCCCATCCTCACCCCCTGGACACTTACACTGCACATGTCCTCGGAGACACAGCCTGCAGTGAGGTTCCAGGACTGCCTGCCACCAAGCTCGCTGGGCTGGCTGGAGTTATCCAGTGGCAAAGGAAAGAAGGGGAGGTGGCGGCCATCAAGTCGCAAGTCCTGGAGGCAGCCTCGAAAGGGCCCACCCCAGGGCTGGCTGTCGGCAGCAAGGAGCCTCCCACCCACGTGCATGTGCTGCCCCAGGTCCTGCAGCTGGTCAGGCCCAAAGCTGAGCGTCACCAGGTGACGCAGTCCATCATCCCAGCGCCCAGGGAGCACTACAGCAGGACCGCCTAGCACCTCAGCCCGGATCCGACCCTCGCTCAGGAATACTGTCAGACCAGCTGCGGACTCATTGGCAAACTGGAGCAACAGGCCAGCGGGCTCCCGAGTACGGAGAAGGAAAGACACTGTGAGGTTGGGACCTGGCAGCTCTTGAAGCAGAAAAGAGGCAGAACTTGGGGCGCCTCCCAAGCCAAAGGTGGCAGCAGGAATCTCTGCAGGGAGAGAAGGTGCCAGGTGTGAGGCCTGCAGGCTGAGGGAGCCAGATCTCAGGTGCTGCCTTCCCACCTGGCTTATTCCTCACCATCAGCACACGTGGGACCCCTGTGGGGCCGAGGACAGTTGCAACGGAAATGAGTCCACAGATCCACGCAGGACCCTCCATGGACACAAGGCAGAGGCTGGCACTGCTCTCGGCGCTCACAGCCCAGGAGGATGTTCTCGCCGAGATCCTCAGGCAGCAGGAGGTGCCCATCCACACGCACGTCCTGGAGGCAGCCTGTAAAGTTCGCGTCCCCCAGCTGGGCGGAGGAGATCCCGGCAGGCAGTGGAGTTGCTGAAGCCGTGGGAGCCAGGGCCACAGGACCAGAGGCCACACAGAGCCGGGCAGGGCAGCCCTCATGCCAGAGCCGTAGCTCCAGGGTCGCTAGGTGGAGCACCACCTCCACCTGGTGCCAATGGCCATCGTTTAGGCCCAGGTCTGGCAGTCTCAGGACAAGCACAGTGGTGCCATGGCTCCAGAGTGTGGCCTGAAGTGTGGCTGCCACCAGCGCCAGCTCCAAGCTTTCCTTGGTGTCACTGCGAGCGGCCAAGGTCCCAGCGGGCAGTGTAGTGCGAAACCTCAGTGCCAGACCCAGGGAGCCACCAGCTGGCACTGATGCCTGAATGGGGCTCCCAGCCATCACAGAGAAGGTGGTATTCTGGCCACAGAAAGGTCCATGGGTACCAGGTGGGCAGCGGCAGACATAACTGTGGACCCCAGACTCAAAGATAGGGATGCAGGTGGCAGCCAGTGGGCAGGTGTGGCCCTGGCATCCAATGAGCTGCACAGAACAGTTGCGCCCGCCCCACGTCTCTGGGCACCTGCAGATATAGCCTGCCACAGCGTCACTGCAGGTTCCGCCATGCAGGCAGGGATCTGACAGGCATTCATCCACATCTTCCTCACATGTCGGCCCTTTGGGAGAGACCAAGCCAAGGCTCAGTAATGTCTGGGGCCAGAACCACAGTATTGACCCAGAACTTACATGCCTCTTGTGATGGGGACCTCAGTACCTATCAACCAAACCAATTCCCAAAGGATTTCTCATGGTCCCCTCAAGTCCCCTCTAGGCCAGAAGTCAAGATGTCCCTTCCCTTCCCATACCTGGTGAGTCTCCAGGCCCTGTAGATTTAATCTCCTAAACACTCTCCAATGCCCCCTTTCTCCCACCCTCCATCTCCTGCCTTACCAGCTCTCTGGATGACCATCCTGCATCCTCCAGTTTGCCAGCCTTCAGAAGCCCTTTCCCATCTATCTCCACCAATAGCCAGAGGTCTATTTCTAAAGCATCACCTGGCCAGGTTCCTCTGCTGCTTCAGGTCTACCCTGACATTTAAGACGCCCTCATGGGCTGGGTCCTACCAGGCTCTTAAGCCTCAATCCTGCTTCCCACAAACCTCGAACTTCCCATTCCTCCAAGCATTTCCTGGAAAGTCCTGACTCTGGGGCTTTGCTCATACTGTTCTACCTGCTTGGAATGCCTCATTCTCCCTTACCCTTCCTTTCAAACTCCTACTCATCCTGCAAAGCCCAAACTCAAAGAGCCCAGAGGCTTTCCCTAACTCCCAACCTCAAACTACTGTATCGCTCTCCAGTCATAGGCACAGCTCCCCAGAACCCCGTATTAAACGTATCTGTTTACTCAGCTAAGATCTTCAGGGACCTGAGTATGTCCTTGGTGCCTAGCAAAGGGCCTGGCGTGGCTTTTATGGACAGAGTGATGAAATGGAGGAGCTAGTGGGGTAGTGCATGCACCTGAGGCACTCTGAGTGGCCCCCCAGGCTCCAACCCCTCAGTCCCTCTGCCCCAGGGCCCTCACACTGGCTGTGAATGGGCTGCCTTATCCTCCCTCCAGGGATCCCTTCAGGTGCTCAGGCCCTAGCTTGGGTCAAGAAGCCATAGCCCACTGTAGTTCAGAAAGAGCCACATCCCAGCTGGAGGAACCCAGGCCCAGAGAAGCCACCAGGGTTTGAAGCCCAGCCCTGATCAGCTCACAAATACCACAGCTTCCTCGTAGGAACCACCACCCACCAACCTCCTCCTGCCCAGGGCCCACATTCCTCCATACCTGTCAGGAGCCACAGGTGGCCCAGGAAGGTCCACAGAGCCCCCGGCTCCATTGCCATGCCCTCCAGACAGGTTGAGAGTGGTGGGCGGGCACTGAGGCTGGGGAAGTGGGGAGGGACAGAGCTCCCTGCCTGGCCCAGCTGCCTCCTTCGGAGCCTGCTCAGGAATGCCAGGCACTGGCCTCCCCCACGCCCAGCACGGCCTAAAGGGAGGGAGGACAGGCAAAGAGCCTGGCCCTGCAGCTGGGATCCCCCCTCTCTGGCTCTGACCTCAGAGGTCTGCCTTCCCTGTCACCCAACAGCTAAGCTCAACTGGGAGAGGAGCCGGGTTCCCGCTGATACTGGTGAACCTGGGGGATGATACCCCCTCATCCTCTCAGCTGTAAGATGGGGTTTTAAACCCCTGCCTCATGGGGCTGTGGCAAGGAAAACACAAGATGCAGAGCAAATGCTTCCCAGAGGCCAGACATGCTGTGTGGGCCCACTGTGTGCCAGGCACCCAGGAGGCCATGGCTCTTGGAGCAGGACTTGGGGAACCTCGGCCCATGGAGGCAGTGGATGGGCCTTCAGGGCCCCCAGGAGTGTTGGCCACCCAGCGCTGGGGGACACTGAGTCCCACCATCCATCCAGGGCTGGGGGACACTGGGTCCCACCATCCATCCAGGGCTGGGGGACCCTGGGTCCCACCATCTTCAGGTGACGGAGGGAGGGGGAGATGTGATCACCATCTCTTTCCTCTGGTAGAGGAGCCTGTGCCCAGGAACCTGCCAGGGAGAGGAGGCAGTGTGCCCCAGCAGGAATGCGGGCGGGCGTGAGGGAGGTGTCGCAGGCATTCCGGAGGGGGCAGGGACATTCAATGTTGGAGGTGGAGTTCCCTGGGCTCACCGGTGTCCTATGTCTGTGCATCTGCATGCACCCAAGGCAGGGGGAGACTTTCTGAGCCCCCAACTCCTGCCTGACAGGCCCCAGCTCCCCAAAGGTCAGAGTCATCTTTCTACAGATGCTGCCCCCTAAATCTCTGCAATAGCGCCTATGTCCTTCTCTGTCCTGGCTGAACCACCTCCATCTTTCCTGAAGACCGTCCCTCCACATGTTCTCCCAGACAACCTCAGCCCACTATGGCCCCAGCTGCCGGGACTACACACCTGAGCCCCAGTCTCACCTCCAAAGCGAGTCCTAGTTCAGCCACCCTCAGCGGTCACCTGGGCCCTCATATTCACCTCCTCCCCGATCTCCTTAACCCCATCAATCCACACATCCAGACAGAAGGGACCTTCTCACCCGAGGACCACCAATTCCGATGGTGCCAGGGCCCACCCCACCCCACACACCTGCGTAGCCATCTGGGCAGTGACACTGGAAGCCATTGGGCAGGTCCTGGCAGCGGCCTCCATTGAGGCATGGCCGTGAGGCACACTCGTCCACCTCCACACCGCAGTCGGCTCCTGCAAGAGGCCCAGCTGTGGGTCCCACCTGCACCCTCAGAGCCAGGCAGGGGCTGAGAGGGTCTATTCTATAGCTAGGGAGACTGAGTCCAAGAGAGGGCAGACTCGGGTGTGGGGTAGGGGGTGGCACAAGATCCCTCCCTGGGCATCTGGACACGGGCTGACCACTTCCCTAACAGGGGCTCACCCTCAAAGCCAGGAAGGCAGTGGCACACGAAGCCCGCAGCGTGGCGGAAGCTGAAGGCACCAGGTAAGGTGGCCTGGACGCCCCCGTAGAGGGCCGGGTCAGAGCGCTGCAGGCATCGGCCCCCATGCTGGCAGGGGCTCGATGCACACTCGTCCTCGTCCACCTCACACAGCTCGCCGCTGTAGCCTGGGGGCACACACATGCAGACATCAGGTCTCACGGGGTTGCCAGGCAGCACCTCTTCACTGTCACCGGGCTAGCCAGGGCCAGCAAGGGACCGCAGCTCGGAATAAGCCACGAACGGCAAGGGAGGGACGCACTGAGGGCAGCAGGGATGACCATGGCAGCCTTCAGCAGCAGCGGCCTATTGCTGCTGTTACTGGTCTTACTACTATTTTTTCTTTTTTTTTTTTTTTGAGACAGAGTCTTGCTCTGTTGCCCCGGCTGGAGTGCAGCGGCATGATCTCAGCTCATTTCCACCTCTCGGGTTCAAGCGATTCTCCTGCTTCAGCTTCCCGAGTAGCTGGCACTACAGGCACACTCCACCATGCTCAGCTAATTTTTGTTTTTTTAGTAGAGACGGAGTTTCACAATGTTGGCCAGGCTGGTCTCGAACTCCTGACTTCGTGATCCGCCTGCCTCAGCCTCCCAAAGTGCTGGGATTACAGGTGTGAGCCACCGCGCCCGGCCTAGTCTTACTACTATTACTAGCGTTAATTACCAAGCCCTTTGCAGCTGTCAGGCCCGTCCCAAGGGTTTCCCAGGCGTCACACCTTCGCTCTCCCCGCAGCAACCCCAGGAGCAGGCGCTACGATCAGCCCTATTTTGTAGATCAGGAAACTGAGGCTCCGACAGGTTGCAATCACACACACACTCTGGTCCCGAGGACCCACGCACAGCCACACATCTGCCCCGCCGCCCCAGGCCGCACACGCGCACACCTACCCCTCCACCCCAGGCCACGCACACATACACAATACCTATCCGGCTACCCCAGGCCGCGCACCTGCATGCACACACCTGGCCAACAGAGGCAGCGGAAGCTCCCGAGACCCTCGAGGCAGGACGCGTTGTGCGCACAGGGCGCCGATGCGCACTCCAGCACCTCCTGCTCGCAGCGCGTGCCCTCGTAGCCGGTGCCCGCGCAGTCGCACCGGAACCTGGGGAGGGTGCGCGGGCGGAGCTGAGCGCGCGCCCGCCCCTTCTGCCCCGCGCCCGGGCCTCCCCGCACTGGGGCACCCGGCGCCCCAACCTCCTGCCCCGCCGCTCGCTCACCCATTGACCAGGTCGTGGCACGTGCCCCCGTGCGCACATGGCTGGCTCTGGCACTCATCAAGGTCCAGCTGGCAACGGGTGCCCCCGTAGCCCGGCGCGCACACACAGCGGAAGGAGCCCACGCCGTCCAGGCACGAGCCCCCGTGGACACAGGGCGCCGAGGCGCACTCGTCCACCTCCGTCTCACAGGTCACGCCTGGACAGGGCAGGGGACACACAGGGCGCAGGATGAACACCCAGAGCAGGGAGGAAGAGGCCGCGCCAGGCCTGCTCCAGAGTTAGAGACTCCTGGGTTCATTCATTCAGAGCCGGGTGGTGGTGGTGGTGGGGCGGGGTAGGGGGGTCACGCCTGCAAAGGCAGGGAGATAAACTAGACAGACAACCCTGCCCTCATGGGGCTCACAGTCTAGGCCAGTACATGGTGGGGGTGGGTGGGATTTGGCCAGTAGTTAGGTAAATGAGCTGGGTTTTGATGTTGCCAAGTTCAACAAGGAAAGGGGTTGGGTCTTGGGAAAGCAATAGCCGGGGTCTGCTCTGTTCTGGGAAGGCTTCCTAGAAGAACAGGCTTTTGAAGGATTCAGATAGGGGACTGTCGGCAGCCGTTGGATTCCAAAGAGACTGCAGCAGGAGGCAAGTTCTGCTCGGGGCCAGGGCCATGTTGCCCTAGGCGGGGTGCTTGGAGGGTTGGAAGCAAGGGAGAGGGTGGAGGAGGTGAGTCGGGTGGGAGGTGTTAGTGCCTTGAGGACCAGGTAACCTCCGGGTCCATCCCGGAAGTTTCAGACAGGTAAGTGACTTGCTCCCACGTACATTTTAGGTTTTTTTTGTTTGTTTGTGTTTGTTTCTTTTAGACAGAGTCTCGCTCTGTTGCCCAGGTTGGAGGGCAGTGGTGCAATCTCAGCCCACTGCAATCTCTGCCTCCAGGGTTCCAGTGATTCTCGTGCCTCAGCCTGCAGAGTAGCTGGGATTACAGGTGTATGCCACCTCACCCAGCTAATTTTTGTATTTTTTTGTAGAGAAGGGGTTTCACCATGTTGGCCAGGCTGGTCTCTAACTCCTGGCCTCAAGTGATCCACCCACCTCGGCCTCCCAAAGTGCTGGGATTACAGGCATGAGCCACCGCACCTGGCCCTACCTACTTTTTAGAAGGTCCACTTTGGTGGCTTTGAGACCCCAGAGAGGCAGGAGATGCTTGAGTAGGGTAATCACTCCTCCCGGTGTCCCTGCACTGTCCTGGTTTTAGAACTGAAAGTACCAAGTCCAAGGAACCCTCACAGTCCTGGGCAAATCAAGACAGTTGAGTGGCTCTCCCATGGTGAGGGTGAAGAGGAAGGGAGATGGAGAGTCCCAGGGTTTCAGATACACTGCCTGAGATCATCCTGGACTCACACGTCACTGTAGATTCCAGTGAGCCCTGCCCCCTAAGTGCGTTTGGTGAAGGGGGGGCCAGAGGCCCAGCTGACTCCAGCTGGAACCCTCCCCCTTCTCAGTTCATTGAGCACGAAATATGGCCCCACCTTCCTGTGACCCTTCCCTCATCCCTCCCCATCCCCACTCCCACCCTCTGTGCCAGGGGGAGCCAGGCCTCGTCTGGAAATCCCAAACTCCCCCACCCGGCTTGGAATGGAAAGAGGAGAGAATGAGTCACGGCAGATGCTGCCCCCACTCACATCCACAGCTTACCCAGGAAGAGTCACCCGAAGTGCGTGAGCACTACACATCCGGGTGCACAACCCACTGCCCGCGCAACCCACTGCCCGCGCAACCCACTGCTCACACATGCACTCAGACTGCAGAGACACCCCCAGGTACTGGCAGAGCTTTACGGATGCAAAACAGATCTTGGAACTAGGAGACACACAGACGGATGTGACCTGCACTGGCATGTACACTAATACACCCAGACACCGAGACACTGGAACGATGAGAAAGATGCATGGAACCAGCTTCCCAAACCTCTCTTCATCAGCTGCCATCACTTCGCTATAGGCCCCCTGCCCTGCAACTCAGCCCCCCAATCTGTATCCCTTGCTCTGAAGTAACTTCAAACTGCCCCCTGCCCTCAGAGTACAATTGTCCGAATTCAGGATTGAAGTAGAATCCAGAGCATCTACACTGCAGACTCTAGACTGCCCCGGACTTAGCCTCGCTCCCAGACCTGTCCCTAGCTACGCCCTCCTTCCCGACTTCAGGCCTCTCTAGGAAGCTGCTCCAGGATGCTCTCGGCTCAGACCATGGGTGGGCCTGGGACGGGCCACACTCTGGAGAAGGTACCCTCAGTGCCAGTCACTTTTCTGATCACTTACATATACATTATCCCACTCCAGACAGCAGCGAGCCCTGGGGTACGTCAACATTACAGTTTGAATGAGACCATGTATGTCTCTATGCTAGAACTCTGGGGGAGACCCAGAGGCCAGGGGTCCACATTGCATTCCAGACCACATCAGGAGTATTCAAATGAGCTCATGGTGCTTGTCATGTAGACAGTGTCTACATGACAGCTTGGCACAGGCCTGAAGTAAGTGCTAGACAGACTATCTGGGCATCCTCATTAAAGTCACCCCAGGCATGTCCACACTGCCAGAGATGTCTGAGGGGTATCTCCACCCCCAGAGCCAAACTGAACTCTAGGCCGGACTGAAATCACATTTATCGAGTGCCTGAGATGTGCCACACACCATGCCAGCACCCGCACATACATACTCTCACCCAGAGCTGCTGCCAGGAAAGCCCGCAAAGCATTAGTTCTGTAGTCAGACCAAGTGGGTATACCCTAGAGCTGCCTGGATACCTGGGGGCGTCCCTACACGAAAGTCAAAGCGGAAGCCACAATGCTTGCACTCTGAGCAGCTGATGGGATCCGTATCACAGACCTCCTCCCAGGGCGGCCCAGGCTGTTACCTGCATAGCCAAGGGGGCAATGGCACTCGTAGCGATCGGCCAGGTTGCGGCAGGTGGCCCCATGGTGGCACGGCCGGGATGCACACTCATCGATGTCCAGCTCGCAGCGTGGGCCCTGGAAACCCGGCACGCAGTAGCAGCGGAAGCCGTCGGGATCTGGACCCTGGGGCACACACAGAGCGCCGTGGTGGCATGGCTGGGTGGCACAGCCCTGGGGCTCTGTGGGCCCGCAGGTATAGCCACCACTCTTGGTAGCCTGGCACTCGGTCCCTGGAGCACACGGGTCTGAGGCACAGGCACTGGGGGGCTCTGAAGGCACCGTCCCTGTAGAAAGAAGAAACTGGCTGGGCAGGGCGGGCAGAGGTTACAAAGACAATCTCCCCACCCTCTCAGGCCCACCCCAGACCCCGAAAGCAACATGGGTCTCTCCATGCACAGGATGGATGGAGGGTCAGGGGTCTGCAAGCCAGGTCCCAGTAAGCTGCACACATCTGCACCCAGAACTGGCAATGGTTTTCGGAGAGTCTATAGCAGAGAAATAGGACCAAGGACGCCTGGCTCCTGGGCAGGATTAGTGAGCAGGGGCTCCCTGACGCTGTGAGCTTCCCTCCACTGTCTTGTCCCTGCAGGCCCCCTTTGAGGTAGGGTCTGTCATGCCCATTGCACCAGACAGCAAAAGGAGGCCCCGGAAAGTAAGTGAAGACTTGCTGAGTCTGCTCGGCCCTGTCCACTTCACACAGCAAGTTAGTGTTCGCTGGGACAGGCTTCAAGGTCTATCCGGGTTATTTCAGCTCCACCTAGGGAGGGGTCTGCCTCCTGCAGGCTCCATCCATCTGAGGAGGTCCAAGAGGGTGAGGCTCCTCCTACTGCCCCCTCCACCTCTTCTGCCAGGGGTCTGGTAACTCCATCCCTGGGTGAAACTGGAGATGGGCCCGACCTCGGGAGGATGGGTGGACAACTTCAAAGGCAGGGGGATCGTGTGCTCCGCTGGTCTCATTCCCACTCCTTCTCCACCTCACTACCCCCCACACCCTCCACCAGCCACTGGCCTGGGAACTTCTAGAGGGTCCCTGGCCCTCATTTCATCCCCCATCAGCAAACACCTAAGCGGCCAGCCTGGCCGAGGTCGTGTGGTACAGAGCAGGTATTGAGATGGCTCACGGGACACCTGCCCCAGGCCACCATGATGCTTCCAGCACTGGCGCTGTCTCTAACAGAGGGTCACCAACTGGCTTGGAAGCCACGCCCAGAGATCCTCAGCCCCCTTCCTCTCTTCCTGCCTTCCTGAGAGCCTTGTCACCCCCAGGCGAGGACTTGGGCTTTGAGGTGAAACAGCCCTGGGTTCAATTTCAGCTCAGAAAGTTACTGTGAGACCCTGGGTAAGTCATTTCTCCCACGGAGCCTCCGTTTCTCAGTCTGAAAACTGGATAATAGAAGCCCCTCATCAAATGCTGAGCTAGTCAACCCCTCCGCACCGCAGTCAAGGGCTGCTTTTGGTAGGAACTCGGTAAGGATGGGGGAGGGGAGCCTCCAGAAGACACAGCCCCCATTCCTTCCCCCACCCCCACCTGCAGCTCCCAGAGGTGCCCCTCCCCCACCCAGGTTGTCATCTAGACACTAACCAGACCCCAGAATAGCTCGGACTCTGCACCCTTCCCTCCCCCACTCTGGTGAAGCCCCCCAGATAAGGCTGGCAGCCTCTCAGGCGTCATCCGCATTCCAGGCAGGGCTGTCCTGTGGCCTGACCCGCATCCTTCCAGCTCCCTCAGGAAAGGGCACAGGTTTAGGGCATCGGGCAGTCCTGGTTTGTATCTGGGGTGCAAAAAGTGCCCATCTCATGGAGGTGTTGAAAGGATTCACCAAGGTGATGTGGGGCACAGCCCTGAGACGAGGTGTGGCCAGCACTGCTCAGGAGGGTGCAGCACTCATAACCCACGGTAAAGGACCCCAGCTGCCGGCGCCTGTGCCAACAGGCCCCTCACTTAATCCCCACAGAGCACTGTCCCTCACCTGTGCGGTACAAGGGACCCCCCCCACCCCCCCGCCCCGCTCCCTGCCATCCAACCCGAAGCTTTGTCCCCTATCTCAGAGCAGTTGGGACCATGCTGGGGAGGCAGCACCAAGGAAAGGATCCTGGGGGGTGGGGGAGGTGCCTTGTCACAAGGGATCTTCCCAGGACCGTGGGAGCAGATGGGCTGTAAATGACAGAGCCCTGGAGACAGAGTCCAACCCCATGGCAGGAAGGAGTTTCTCCAGCCAGAGCCAGGAGGGGAGGGAAGGGAAGGAGCTGCCCGTCCTGGGAGGCATGCAGTAGTGCCACAGTCCTGCCTGGGAGGGACAGCCATCTTTCTTGCGTCATCTCAGTTGATCTTGGCATTTACCCTCCGAGGCGGACAGTATTATGATCCCTGTTTTACAGCTCAGGAAAGGGAGACTCAAAGCAGCCTCACAGTCCACAGCCCGAGTGAGGCTGGAATCCAAACCCAGGGCCTCACTCCAAGCTTCCTCGAATCACTAGGATCCACTAAATTAAGAATACAGATTCCTGGAGCCCACTCCAGACCCCACATTTAGAATTGGGCCCTGAGCCTGAGAATCTGCATTGCAACCTGCTGCCACGGGATTTTCACTTTTAGGTGTGGGAACCGCTGACCTCAGGTTGTCTGTCTTCCAGGAGTGAGCCTAGGAGGCCACGATAACCCAGGCCAGACAGGAGAGGCAAGGAGGGGCGGGGTGTGGCGGGCAGCAGGGCGGAGGAGGGGCTGTCCCCGGGCTAGGCTGGAGGGGCGGGGCCTGTTGCCAGGGCAACGAGGGGCCTGTGCTTATCTTCACAAATCCCTTCTGACCTCAGGCTGCCTGGGCCGACCTGGCAGGGAGGGATTAACGGACACCAGCCCCTCCCCTTGGACCTGCTGCCCTGTCCTGGGGAGGGCAGGAGGATTCAGCCGTTTACTGAGTGCTTACTATGTGCTTGGGCCTGTGCGTCTATTATTACATTGTTATATTTGATTCAGACCAGAAAAGGTGGGTGCTATTAAGAAAATTTCTGTTTTTGTAACTCAAAGAGGTTGATAATTTTGCCCCAGGTTGAGATGAAGAATCAGATCCACTCCTGATTTCCCAGAGGTCCACATCTCCCAATGCATGTGAAATTTCCACTTTGCAAACGCTAAATTGCCACCCACATATTGTCACTTTAGTACATTTTAACTGCCTCACCCTGGAAAAAAATCTCTAAAGGTTTTCACAGGAATACATCTTCCAGTATCAGCCTGGGCAGAGTGGGCAATCTTCCCCGTCTATCCAAAACCCAGCTGTTAGCAATCCCACTGCGTCTCAGGCCTCACTCATTAGTAATACCTACTTTTCATGCACTTATAATAGGCCTGTTTATAACAGCCAACAACTGATGAGAAGTGTTTTACTGAAGCCAGGTGTAGCGGCTCACACCTGTAATCCCAGCACTTTGGGAAGCCAAGGTGGGAGGATCACTTCAGGCCAGGAGCTCAAGACCAGCCTGGCAAACATAGTGAGACTCTGTCTCTACAAAAACAAAACAAAACAAAACAAAATGAGCCAACCATGGTGTGGGTCCCAGCTGCTTGGGAGGCTGAAGTGGGAGGATGGCTTGAGCCCAGGATGTTGAGGCTATGATTTCACCACTGCACTGCAGCCAGGGCTGCAGGGTGAGACCCTTTCTCAGACAAAAAAAAAAAAAAAGAAAGAAAGAAAGAAAAACCACAAGCAAAAAAAGAAAGTGTTTTACTGGGGAAGCTTCCTGTCCCAACAAATTGAGAGAGAGAATATTTCTAAGAAGCGACCTAAGACCTCCTAAGGTGTGGGAACTTCTAGCATAGGGGAAGAAATTGTTCATCTAATATCCCTGGGCCCCAAGGCTCTACCCCCGCAAGGGTAGGGCTGAATAACCATGGAGGCTTACAGACGCTCACTCAGTCATCAGGAAAGGGTGAAATACTATTTTGGGCAGAATAATTTGGAATACTCTTTTTCAAAACTGTTTACCTTCTGAGGTTAAAAGACGTAATTCTGATAACAGTAATTGCAGCAATAGCTGTCAGGGACGAAGCACCTACCCCGTGCCTGGCACTGACGAACCCTTGAGTTTGGGCTCAGAGCACAGTTCCAGTGAGTTACCTCCTGAAGTGAGGGGGAGACAGAGCAGGCGGGGTTCCCCACCTGCCACCCAAACAGGCCACTTCTAACAATTTTACTATTAACTGTTCATGGGCTTCCATCTAAAATTTCCCTTGAAATTGGGGGTTCCATGCCAAAACCTGGGGTGGGGAACCACTCACTGCCTTCTCTTCGAATCCTTGTACTAGGGCTCAGAGTGAGTCAGTCTGTCCTCGTTTTGTGGAGACAGAGAAGAGAGGCGACTTTGCCTAGGCTAGTAGCACAGCGTACTGTGAAATCCCAGCACTGGCTCTGGGGCTGCCTGGTTCTGGGACTGGCCATCTCTGGGGCTGCCTGGCTCTGGGACTGGCCATCTCTGGGGCTGCCTGGCTCTGGGACTGGCCATCTCTGGGCCTTATTTACCTCCTCTGTAAACTGGGGGTATCAGAGCCGACTTCATAGGCTGTTGGGAGAAGTAAATTAGACCTTGTTAATAGCACAGTGCCTGCCATGGAGTGGCTGATCTTACTCATCAACAATTATTTACTTGAGGCAGACACCCACTGTCCAAAGGATCCTGACATTGGGTTGAATGTGTGTGACTTTCTGCTCCATCTCTGCTTCTGTCCCGCAGGCTCCCACCCCCTTCTGGCTGGAGGAGGGGCCGGACTTGGGGCCTGTACTCACTGCCCCTTTGTCTGCTGGGCTCCCTGGGTGTTCGGGGAAGGGAGGGTGGATGTGAGAGCCCAGTGTGCCCCATTGTACTCCAAGATGCTTGGTCCTCTCCATGGCAACCAGCTGGGCCTTTGTGGCAAATTGGGACCAGGATGGAGGGGCCCAGCTCAGGGCTTGGCAGGGGTGGGGAGCAAAGCCAGGGGCCCATGGCCTCCAGAAGCCCCCATCCCCTCCAGGATGGAAAGTGGTTTTCAAGTGACAAAATCCCCAGTCACTCCCCTCCCGGCAGGCAGGCTAGGGTACCAGTGTGCAGAAATGGTCATGCCTGCAGTGTCCCCCACCAACTTTTAGGGATCCCCAGGGATGGGGCTCCCAGCACAGAAATGGCAGAGGAAAGGCTGCCCACTCCTGGGTGCCCCAGCAGGCCTGATGGGGTGAGTGTACACAGTGTCCAGACCACCCACAGCCTCCAGCCACGGTGTGCCTCCAGGTCCTCTGTGAGTGCACAGTGTGAATGCACATATGGCCACACATGCGTGTTGGGGTGTGCACACTGGTGTGCAAGCACATGCCCTGTGTGTGCACATGTGTGTAGGTGCATGTGCTGGTAGATCCACGTGTCTGTGGCACCTGTCCCTGTGGCGCTGTGTGCCCTTGGGCATGCCACACAGGTGTGTGGAGTGTGGGTGTGTGAGCAAAGGGCAGGGGACAGAGCCCGGATCCACAGACTGGGATCTCATGTGCTTTGTATGCAGAGAACAGAGAGGAGCAGCCACCACCCCCCACCATGCCCCGCCCCTCTACAGAGTCCAAGTCACCTGCCAGCAAAGCCCAGCTCATAAGTCCCCATTCCTCTCTGAGCCTTAGTTTCCTTCATTATAAAATGGGGTCCACATCCTCCCTAGGGCCCCATAGAGAGGCTAGGAAATGAAAGCTTTGTGAGTGCGGGAAACATGAGGGTCCCCAGGTGGGACTGGGAGAGGCTTGGCCCCCACACCCTGCAGCCTGTGGAGCTCTGGGGCAGGGAGGGCTCCCCCAGCCTCAGGAGAGCCCAGGCCCTCTTTGGCTGCCGCCCCAGCCTGTGGTGGTGGGGGCAGGGGACTTCCCATGCCCAGCCCCTGTAACTATAGTTACTAACACCAAGCGTTCCCTTGGACCCCCCAGGAGGAATTCCAGCCTCCGAGACCTTGGACAAAAGCAAAAAGGGCTTGACGAACGGGGCCTGGCTTCAGGGAGTCCTTTCAGATTGGCCTTGGAATGCTGGGGAGGGGGCGGCAGGAGACACACACGTTTCCAAATCCCCAGACACCCCGTAGGGACCCAAAGCATCCCCAGCAGCCCCCAGCGCGGGCAGGGCTACCGCACAAGTGCAGGGGCGCGGGCAGGGCTACCGCACAAATGCAGGGGCGCGGGCAGGGCTACTGCACAAACGGAGGGGTGCGGGCAGGCACCCAGCTCCCTAGCACTCCCTCCCGCTTCTCCACCCAGTCCCCTGAGTTGGGGTCTGCTGTGCCCATCCCACACCCCTCATGTTGAGAGCAAAGACCCAGTTCAACCCTGGACAACTTACACCCCACAGCGTGTGCTGGGACACAGCTCACCACACCCAACTCCTCAGACACAACTCACGGCTCACCCCAGACAGCTCATCCACCTCCCAGCTCTAACACACCCACAACCTGTGCCCCACAACCCAGCATGCGACTCAGAACAGGCTCTGGGGTGAGGCTCACGCCTCCTGCAACTCCCCAAACTCAGCCCCCAGAAATCCAGAAGTTCCCCAGCTCAAACCCCCAGCCCTTTACAGGATGCAACAGAGCACCTCCCAAAACATGCACCCCATCCCTCACCCTCATCTGCTCTCTCAAATCACGCCCAGCCCCCAATCCCCCAACCCCAAAACTTACAACCCCCCAACATGAAACAGCCCCCCAAGTCTCAGAACACACTCACCTCCGTAGAGCCCCACAGAGTCTGGGGGCCCACAGCTGCTCACTCCTGCGCACCCCACAGCTCAGGCCTGCACCCACGCGGACCAGCCCACCCGCCGCCCGAGCAGCCAAGGCTTGGGGTGTCTGCCGTGGAGGACAGACCTTCTCCCAGGCCCCCCCAGACATGGGCCCCAACTCACCAGCCAGGAGGGAAAGGGCGGGGGCCCAGAGCAGCAGCAGCAGCAGCAGGACACAGGCCAGGGGCTGGGGGTCCCGGGTCCCAGGCCTGGCCAGCGCCATGGCAGCCCGCTCTGCTCCGCTGCTGTGGGAACCAGAGGGCGGCCTGGCTGGCTCCGCACCCCCCCTCGTCCCTCCAACCAGCACTAATGCTGTGGACAGAGGCCCAGCCCCTCCCTCCCCTC